>NC_056728.1:521133129-521258129 GCF_019279795.1 Protopterus annectens | reverse complement strand
GTCAGGTGAATACTGTAAATACTCAGTTTATTGCTATATATATATATCCATTAATTGCTATAGTTTTACTTATAATTTATTTCTATAATTATTTTATTGCAATTTTTTATTGTTTTTGCCTTTTGCATTTCTGCACCTGTTAGCAGTGTGCAACTGCATTGCACATCTAAAGGCAAAAATCAAAAATTTAATTTGAGCTGCCTTCTGTAATGAAAAACCAGCCTGACACCACTGTGTGGCTGTCAGTATTCTGAATAGAGTGAAGAACATATAGACATAGCTTCCTACCACTGTGGCACAAAGCATAAGTGCATAGAGCACAAAGAATAAGGGCAGATAATGCCGGGTTCAAATCCAGTTTGCAGTTACTTTTTATCTTGAATCAGTTGAATTATGTTGGATATTGAGGATGAAAGCACATGTTGAACCAGGACTTAACCAATGTGTTAGTATTAAGTCCGTTTTAGCTGCACGTAGATAATTTGTTGGTGTTTATTAAGTTGTATTCTATTTTCATTTTTATTTTATTTTCTTGTTACATGCATATTATTTATTCTTTATTCATCATTTATATTCTTAGGTTTGGACATGCCAGAACATATATTTATAGTTATAACCATATTAATTTGGTTTAGTTTGTGCCATTTATTTGACAGGGCATTATGCTTCTGTAGTGTTAGCTATTTTTAAGCTTTTCATCTGAAATGTTTTTACTGGAGTGATGTTATGAAATCAAGAGGTTGTTTTGTTTTTTAAGGAGCAGGACTGAATGATTGAGTTGTTCATTTATTCTTATTATTGATAGGAACAATTAATCTATTAATCTATTAATCTATTAACCTATGAGGTTTTGACTTGGTATGTATTTATACTGTTTGAGATTCAATGCTGCTAAGACCTGAGGAAGCGAGTTTTAATACACGTGAAAGCATTTGTTTTTACTCATATTAAAATCAGTTTATGTTTTATTTCATTGTGGTGGTCTTTTCCCGTTGTTTTTGGATATTAGGTCAGATATTTCTGGAAGGAGACCTTTGGATGGTAGCAGTATCTATTATTTTATTACTTCTTTTACTACCAGTTTGCAGTTACTTTTAGTGAGGAGGTCAGAATGACATTTTTCACAAATGTTTAATTACGATTGCAACACTATATACAAATGAGTATCATAAATATGAATCTTACACACATTTGCCATTATTTATTGTTTTGTAAGTCAACTATAACATGCGTGTAAAGTATGTTAAACATGATAATAATAATAGTTAATTTAAAATGCACTTGCATGGGCATGATGTGCACAGTAGTTTTGTTATAATTATTATGACTCATCATATATCTTGTTATATGGCTTTACTGGAAAGGCTCACCCAGACTCTGCTGCAGTTTCCTGTGATTGAAAGGTTAGTTTGTTTTTTATTTGTTGTATTTTGTACAATTTGCTGTGAGGGAAAGGTTAGCTTGCTTTTTATTTGTTGTATTTTGTAGTACTTATTGCCATTTTCTATTTTCTATACTGTGATTTGTTTTCTTTACACTGTGTTTTACTTGTATTCTGCTTTTAACTGCATATTAAAACCTGAAAAGAGACCACAGCTCTGTCTGTTGTGAAAAGCGAGCTGCACTGCTGTTATAACTGTTCTAAGCTTGTTTTTTGTGTTCTTATTACCTGCACTTGCTAAGAAGTTTGTTTGTTGTATTTTTACTGTTGAGGCTGCCCACTCAAGTGCGCTAGCCTGTGCATAAAGTATACTGTGATTTATCTGCTGTTTTCATGAAAAAAAAAAAGAAAAAAAGAAAAAAATCCTTGTTTCCCACCTTTCCTTGACTAGAATAGTCCCTATACAGGCTTTGCTGTATTCGGGACTCTTGGATAGTTCTTGTGTTGCCCATTTCCTTACTTGGACAAAAGGAAGTTTCATTGCTCACCAGTGGGAGTGGGGAGCCTTGAGCAGCCTATCTGCCCCTGAAGGAGTGACCTCAGCACAAGAATCTGTAGTAATTGGCCGTTTTGGGCCATTTCTAGCTCTTTGAAGTTCCCTGCATAAAAAAACCCGCCTAAGCGAGTTTTTTTCACTTATCCTACTCAGCTACAGCTCCTCGTGGTCCTGCAGAGTGGTGCTAGCAGCAGAGAAATGAAAAGAGTGACTGCTATCCAGATTTAAGTATATTTCTTCTGTCTCTACCTGTGTGACCTTCTTTTTTCGCTGAAAAGCGAGCTACACTGCTGTTATAACTGTTCTAAGCTTGTTTTTTGTGTTCTTATTACCTGCACTTGCTAAGAAGTTTGTTTGTTGTATTTTTACTGTTGAGGCTGCCCACTCAAGTGCGTTAGCCTGTGCATAAAGTATACTGTGATTTATCTGCTGTTTTCCTGAAAAAAAAAAAGAAAAAAAGAAAAAAATCCTTGTTTCCCACCTTTCCTTGACTAGAATAGTCCTTATACAGGCTTTGCTGTATTCGGGACTCTTGGATAGTTCTTGTGTTGCCCATTTCCTTACTTGGACAAAAGGAAGTTTTGTTGCTCACCAGTGGGAGTGGGGAGCCTTGAGCAGCCTATCTGCCCCTGAAGGAGTGACCTCAGCACAAGAATCTGTAGTAATTGGCCGTTTTGGGCCATTTCTAGCTCTTTGAAGTTCCCTGCATAAAAAAATCCACCTAAGCGAGTTTTTTTCACTTATCCTACTCAGCTACAGCTCCTCGTGGTCCTGCAGAGTGGTGCTAGCAGCAGAGAAATGAAAAGAGTGACTGCTATCCAGATTTAAGTATATTTCTTCTGTCTCTACCTGTGTGACCTTCTTTTTTCGCTGAAAAGCGAGCTACACTGCTGTTATAACTGTTCTAAGCTTGTTTTTTGTGTTCTTATTACCTGCACTTGCTAAGAAGTTTGTTTGTTGTATTTTTACTGTTGAGGCTGCCCACTCAAGTGCGTTAGCCTGTGCATAAAGTATACTGTGATTTATCTGCTGTTTTCCTGAAAAAAAAAAGAAAAAAAGAAAAAAATCCTTGTTTCCCACCTTTCCTTGACTAGAATAGTCCCTATACAGGCTTTGCTGTATTCGGGACTCTTGGATAGTTCTTGTGTTGCCCATTTCCTTACTTGGACAAAAGGAAGTTTCATTGCTCACCAGTGGGAGTGGGGAGCCTTGAGCAGCCTATCTGCCCCTGAAGGAGTGACCTCAGCACAAGAATCTGTAGCAATTGGCCGTTTTGGGCCATTTCTAGCTCTTTGAAGTTCCCTGCATAAAAAAACCCGCCTAAGCGAGTTTTTTTCACTTATCCTACTCAGCTACAGCTCCTCGTGGTCCTGCAGAGTGGTGCTAGCAGCAGAGAAATGAAAAGAGTGACTGCTATCCAGATTTAAGTATATTTCTTCTGTCTCTACCTGTGTGACCTTCTTTTTTCGCTGAAAAGCGAGCTACACTGCTGTTATAACTGTTCTAAGCTTGTTTTTTGTGTTCTTATTACCTGCACTTGCTAAGAAGTTTGTTTGTTGTATTTTTACTGTTGAGGCTGCCCACTCAAGTGTGCTAGCCTGTGCACAAAGTATACTGTGATTTATCTGCTGTTTTCCTGAAAAAAAAAAAGAAAAAAAAAATCCTTGTTTCCCACCTTTCCTTGACTAGAATAGTCCCTATACAGGCTTTGCTGTATTCGGGACTCTTGGATAGTTCCTGTGTTGCCCATTTCCTTACTTGGACAAAAGGAAGTTGCATTGCTCACCAGTGGGAGTGGGGAGCCTTGAGCAGCCTATCTGCCCCTGAAGGAGTGACCTCAGCACAAGAATCTGTAGTAATTGGCCGTTTTGGGCCATTTCTAGCTCTTTGAAGTTCCCTGCATAAAAAAACCCGCCTAAGCGAGGTTTTTTCACTTATCCTACTCAGCTACAGCTCCTCGTGGTCCTGCAGAGTGGTGCTAGCAGCAGAGAAATGAAAAGAGTGACTGCTATCCAGATTTAAATATATTTTTTCTGTCTCTACCTGTGCGACCTTTTTTTTTCACTGAAAAGCGAGCTACACTGCTGTTATAACTGTTCTAAGCTTGTTTTTTTGTGTTCTTATTACCTGCACTTGCTAAGAAGTTTGTTTGTTGTATTTTTACTGTTGAGGCTGCCCACTCAAGTGCGCTAGCCTGTGCATAAAGTATACTGTGATTTATCTGCTGTTTTCCTGAAAAAAAAAAGAAAAAAACAAAAAAAAAATCCTTGTTTCCCGCCTTTCCTTGACTAGAATAGTCCCTATACAGGCTTTGCTGTATTCTGGACTCTTGGATAGTTCCTGTGTTGCCCATTTCCTTACTTCGACAAAAGGAAGTTGCATTGCTCACCAGTGGGAGTGGGGAGCCTTGAACATCCTATCTGCCCCTGAAGGAGTGACCTCAGCACATGAATCTGTAGTAATTGGCCATTTTGGGCCATTTCTAGCTCTTTTAAGTTCCCTGCATAAAAAACCCACCTAAGCGCGGCTTTGTGCAATTGTACGCATAGCGCAGCATCGGGCAGCCCTCCAGAACACCCACCATCACAGCTCTCATATAAAAACACAAACCACACACTTACCTTTGCAAAGGATCTCAATAGAAATCTACCCAAACAGCAGACACCTCCAAGGCAGAAATGCACTTGAACACCACAACACAGCACAAACCACAGGACACATAGCTCACCTATACAGTGTACCTCTCAACCTAAGCCCCTAAGGCAAAACAGCTTGCCCAATACACTAATCATAGGTGACTCGATAGTGAGGCACACTGATGTCCCACTCACTGGGTTGAATAAGGAGAAGGTAACAGTCAGCTGTCTATCAGGTGCCAGAATCTGACACATAACACATGCATTCAGGTCACTCCACAACAAGTACAAGTATTACTCTGTCACTGGCCTTGTGGGTGTGAATGACCTGAGATGCACCTCCCTGGACTATATGAAAAGAGACATGGAGGAGCGCTCGGATTATTTGGCCCAGGCTGGTATGACCCTAGCCCTGAGGAGCATCCTACCATCACCCAGAATGATATCACAGTACAAGCAGAAAATGGTTGACTTCAACAACTGGCTAAGTTTCTGGCGTCATTCTAAGGGGATCCATTATCTGTCTGCTCGAGATGAAAGGATTGACAGAAAACAATACTTTCATCTGCTTGTAAATCACACAAAGCTTGCCATTCAGATTTGTTTAAATTATGAAATCTTGAATGTGAAGAGCCATTTAGAAAAACTAACATCACTCTCACACATACAGCAAAAAAATGTCAAGGGCTGAAACAAAAGCAGGTACAAAACAACTTGGCTTTTTATACAAACATTGATTAGTCTGGTTTGAAAAGTTTAAGTTTAGAGTATTAGAGTGTTGGGGAACATCTAGGAGACATTAAGAATATCACAGAACAGCATGAGACTGGATAGATTGCCAGATTTCAAGCAGATGTACATCCAGTGTTAAATGGTTATGTACCTTTATAACCAATTCTTAAAGTTGGTTATTTATTTAAATAGCTTTAATGGCAATTACATATGGACTGATTTTATTTGATGTATTGACTATATAAGAGCTGTTGGTTTTTAATTGTTTTATATTGGTCTGAAGAAGTGCTCAGTTGGGCATGAAAGCACTCACCTTTTAAATAAAACTATGTTTCTTACTTGTACTTGCTGTCATGGTTGGTCTTGAGAAGTATTTTTGGACCATGAAAAACGTCTCCAAAGCTGATGTTGGGCTCCTAAAAACTGGCTAACTTCACAGCACCTATGTCAATGGAAAAATAGATGCATGAACTGCCAAATCATACACCAATGCACTGTATGAACACATACATAAATGCATGGAACTAGCCATACCCAACAGAACCAAGACACTGTCTTCCAAAAAAAGGAAGCCAATCTGGTGGTCTCCTGCCATTAATAAACTATACAAAAGAAGGAAGAAACTGTTTCAGAAAAAAGTGAAGTCCCAAGACTGGAAAAACTCCCTTATTAGCTGCAATAAAAAGTTGAGATCCCTCATCAAAACCTCTAAAGCCAGGTATGAAGGCAGAATTGCAGCAGACACTAAAATCAACCACAAAGCCTTCTATAGTTATATCAAGAATCTCCACGGCAATACCCAGGTTTGCTCTGAGATACTGCACAATGGTACCACCTATACTGAAACAACAGATATTGCCAACATACTGACCATCAGATTCAGTGCCAACTTCACCCCTCTTTCCGCCCCTAAAAGACCAATCACAATACTGGAGGAATGTCAGGCACCCAGCATTACTGCATCACAGGTTAAAGCTGCATTGTCTAAGGCCAAGAATACAGCTTCCATGTGACCTGAAAATATCCCTGGATGTATTCTACATGAACTACAAAGTGAACTGGCACTACATCTGTGTGCCCTGTTCAATCACAGCCTCACCTCAGGCTTTGTCTCTACCGAATGGAGCACTGCTACAGTCATCCCTCTCCATAAACAGGGAGTGACTTCAGATCCTGGGAATTATTGCCCCATTAGCCTGGCGAGTCTGATATGTAAGGCTATGGAGCGCATCATCATGGACCCAATTAACAAGGATATAGGAAATCTGAAAATTCTAGATCCCATGCAATTTGGTTTTATGAAAGATAGATCATGCCTGCTCAATCTGGTTGACTTCTTTGAGCCAGTCACCAGAGCTATGGATGAGGGCAAGGCAGTTCATACAGCCTACCTCGATCTGGCCAAGACCTTTCATACCATTCCTCACTCAGGAATTATTGATAAACTCACCAAACTAGGCATCAGTCCCCTATATCACTAGGTGGGTTGCAAATTGGCTCACAGCTAGAATCCACAGTGTGAAAGTACCGGACTCTAAGTCAGATTGCTGACCAGTCACGAGTGGAGTCCCACAGGGATTAGTCCTGGGTCCTCTCCTGTTTGGCATCTACTTTTCAGAAGTCCAGGCCAACACGGAGAGACTCTGGCTGACCAAGTTCGCAGACGACTGCAATCTGGGAGCCATTATTAACTCCCCAAGTGATGCAGGCATCCTACAGAAAGGCCTCACTGAGACCAATGACTGGTATCAAAACCATAGCCTTAAGCTTAATGCCAAAAAATGCATTGTCATCCCCTTTGAGAAAAACTCAGTTCCCACTAATTACCACATTGATGGGACCCCACTGAACACTGAAGGTGCTATAAGAGATCTGGGCTACATCTAAAGAAATCACAATCCCTCTGCACCACACACTCCATCAACCTCAACCTCATTACCACAATCAACAGAGCATGCTGGAGGGGCAGGTTCATAACCCAGAGACTCCCCATGCTCTGGAATAGACTTCCCATACATGTCAAGCAGGGCACCTCACTGGCCCTCTTCAAGAGAAATCTTGATGAGTGGAAGGGAAATAGAAAGTTCACCCTGGGGATCACTCAGGTGGGTCTACTTGATAGCTGCACTGGGAACTAATGTCGGGCTAGGGCACTTCTATGGCTCCAGAGCCATTAGCCTAGTACACACCTATGAAACTATATTATAACAATGTGTTTAGGACATTATGTCATATGAATTATGCATGAAACATATCCCAAAATGAGCTATACAGTTCATGCAACTTCATGCATCTGAAATATATTTATAACCATAAATACTGCCTTTTACATAAAAATGCAGTGCCATGACCACTTAAAGTCACACACATACAGGCATCTCTTAAGTACATTTTCATTAATTTGTGAATTAATATATCTCATATTAATAGATCAAAAGTAAGCTTTTCTATGGCACTGACAGGTAATAAGCACAGGTTAGCATGTCATCCTTCTTTTTCTTCTGGGTTTAACTCCAGGATGGTACTATTCACTTTTACTATTGTGCAAGCCTCAACAGACAAAAATGTTAAAATTCATACCATTTTATCTCCAACCAGCAATGTTTATAAGAAACACCATAAAGCATATCTGTGTTTAACACTGGAGCATGTGTGAAGACAGGGAGTGTCATACATGGCCAAATCTCACTGCCATATTTCATATCTTCTTTGTTTTGGATGTAATCATTCCCTCTCTTTCTACCAAGCTGTGATTCTGTTTTCAGTTGTGCAAATGCTGCTGGCAAGGCTGTGTGTCTTTATACACTGGCTGTTACATGGGATATCTGAATTGGACACCAATTCAGACACACATTTCTAATTGTACTTGCGCAGACTTGGCTGCTGTTACCATTACAGTGCTGTGAAGTGAAAACATTATCTCCTGAGTTGATGGGAGGAGGAATTTAACTCGGCAAACATCCCTCAATTGTGTAAGTACAGTGACCTATCACCAGTCAATGATATAGCATGGATTAGCCAACCAATTCATTTAGGTTCATAGGTTAGTATTAGGTTAACTGCCAATGTGGGCCATTTTAAGCCTAGCCAATTATCCCATTTGAGAATCAAACTCTGCATCTTTTGTCTGTAGGGTAAACACCTTAACCACTATGCCAACTCATATCTTTTTTTCTCTTCTGTACAGCTACAGAAGATATAGCAGTGAAACATGAGGTGCATCAGCAGAAAATGGCATGCCTCAGAGAGGCACAGGGTAAATATGCACCAGGTATGAATGCAAGCCAAATAATAATTCTTACGCCACCAGTCCTTATCACCTTGAGCAGGCATTCCTAAAATTTATATCAAGCATACATGCATGTTCTAAAAATGCTTGGTTATTGCATTAGGTAATGAGTACACCAGCTTAGCTCTGTGTAGGTTCAATTCCCAAAAACGTTAAGAAGCTTTTATTACAGGATAGTATTTATAAGTTCTTAAGTGCAATATAAAATGATATTAACAATTCAGTGTTGGTAACTGGAATTATTAACTTGGAAAGAATATATCTGATAAGGCATGATGAAAGAAATGTTTCCATTGTTTGTATAATAGCACTGAGACTGATTTAGTTTCTGACACATTAATGTCTTCACATCATATCTAGACGTGCCAAAGGTGAACATAATGTGTCATATTTGTTTATGTATTGAAATAATAAAATAATGTGACATTCTATTGATCTTATTCCCTCTGTTTTGACTCCCTCAACCCTATGTCTCTCATTTTTTATTGCTATATTTTTTATATTTCTTTTGTTTGTTTTAAAGTTACATCTCTGTTGAAATCAAAGTGACCATCAGCACAGGGAGTTAGACTGACCACTGTCGTTCGGCCTTCCATACCTGCACAGGTGGCAGCAGTAGCACCCCAACAGGCAGCACAAGACACCCAGCACATCTGCGTTGCAACCTGTCATTGTTGCCTCCACAATTCTTGTTGCACCTGCTCCACCTGAGTCAGGTAGCTCTGCCAAGGCTGCTGGTGCAGTGGTACTATCCAGGAGCAATAGTAGTGGAGATGATGATTTTGTCTCTCATCAGGATCTGACAGGGCTGGTAGAGGACATAATGGAGAGGGGCTTCATTGCTGAACTGACAGAGTTGCAACTGTCCTGTGTCAGATTGCAAAATTGATGCCCCATCCAGCACTGACCCAGGAAACTGATACAGGAGACAGTGTTGACAGTTCCAAAGGTGAGGACTAGATTCTCACTGTGCTCAAGCTGGTCATTGATGTATAACTGATGTCCCCTATGTAATCCTAATCACTGTTCACCCCCAACTTTTTGTGTCTATCACATCCCTGTCTGTCTTGTACGTGTATGTCTGTTCCTGCTTTCTAATCTACCCTACCTACCTGACCCTTCTCCAACAGTCCTCTCTGTACAAAAAAAATATGACCCATGCATAGCTCTCCACCTTGCCTTGTCTTCTTAACAAAGGTGATTTGGTGAAATTGGCTGTACATTATTCTGTTGTTCCCACCCCTCGCTGGTGTAGTGACCCTCCCAATTCATCTAATTCTGAATACAATTCTGCAGTTATGTTGTGATGAACTGGATAGCTATTCTGCTCTCCCACCACCATCCTGCAAATTCCTGTATTCTTTCCTCTGTGTCCACCCCTCTGCTTGCCCATCATTTTCACCACTGTCTTATCAACACCTTTTTCCATTGTTTAATCTAGTCAAAAATGGAATCCAACACAACAAACATGGCCAGAAATGGCCCATCAAAAAGACTTTACTTTTGTACTCAGCATTTGCAGGAAGCTTGGCATCGCACACCATTGCTGAGTGTAGGTGAATGGCATTTCACATCGTATGGCAAAATCTGGTGTGTTTTAGTCATTGCCCACACTGCCTGTTTGTCTTTGCACAAATGTATTTAAACCTGCTATACTACAGAAATACAAAGTAAAGCCACTACTTTCAGGCAGTTACTGTAAAACCTATTAGGCTGCTGGATGTCATGAAATTTGTGTTCCTTTCTGCTGTATTGTGATAATTCACGTTCGATTCTAGACACATGCCAAACTATTATTGAATGTTATTTTGTATTACTAGTATATGCTTGACATCTTTATTTTTCTCAAATGACATTTAATGCACCAGTCAGAAAATGGAAAATAAAATAGAGAACACAGTTTTAACAGTGGAGCACTAAAGCATTTGTGGTGACTTATAAACCCGTCATTACCTGGCTGATGTCTTAATCATGTTTCAACTCCCCTACCCCAGCTTGCTCCCTATTGCAAGCACTTTATTGTACCGAGCATGGCAGATTAGTTGTGAGAAAAACCATAAGAGTAACATACCTGAAAGATGTTCAATGATGTTCCATAAGCAAACTCTTTGTCTGACTCTCTCCCTGTCTCCATCTCTCTGTCTCTCTCTGTAACTCACCCCCTACTGCCTCATCACATTTTACTCTTGGGTATTTATTAGGCTGCCGGATGTAATGTTCCTCTCATTGGATTCAATACCTGCTGTTACTGTGTTGATGCCTAATGCCTGCATTATAATTGCTTTAATCTGTTGTCACTGCCTGTTCAGTTTTGTGATTTTTAACTTTAAAAAGTATAACTTCCTATGTGGTATGCTATGCTAATGCTCAGAGTTATAGACTGATTTTTGCATAATGTCAAAGGTCCTAACCCAGAAGTCCCATCCGAAATAATAGTTTCTGTCTGTCTGTTTCCCTCTCATCCACTCTTTCTATCTTTTGTGTTACCAGTCTGAGTCCCCAGGATTTGTGTGATGCCTGGTACTGAGTAAGCAGTACTAACTTATGATAAATGGCAGTTCACGTCTTATGGCAAAATTTTGTGAGTTTTTGCCTTAGACTACATTAGCATAGTTAGCTTCATGCAAATGTACTTGGCTGTGCTGCATTACAGTAAACCAGACTAAAAGTAACATACTGTGTATAGGATCATAAGATCATAGGAAGTTACTAGGCTATTGGCCCTGAGGCCCTTATAAGCCTAGTCAAGAGTTTAGCACATGTATAGACAAATCAGCACCCAATGCCCTGTCCAGCAGGGACACGGATGGAATCCCAGGGATGTATTTTCTATTTCTCATGCAGTTATCCAGGTTGCACTTAAAAAGGGGTAAAGAGGTACTCTGCTTTACATGGAGAGGGAGTCTATGCCACTGATGGGTGAGTCTCTGTGACATAAATCTGTCCCGTCAACAAGTCCTATTGATGTCACAGACCGGGTTGAGGTCACATGTGTAGGTTACTTGAGTGGAGCTTGATTTGCAGATATGCAGCAGTTCCATCAAGGCGGGGTCCGAGATCGCATTGTATGCCAGATAGAGGTCACCTCTGAGGAGTCTGTATGAAACAGAGTAGAGGGATAGGGCTTTTAGCCTATCTGTGTATGGTAGATTTTTGAGGTCCTGGATTGTTCTAGTGAGGAACCTCTGCAGAGTCTCCAGCTGCTGCATGTGCTATGCGTGGTACATGCCAAATGGGGTGTTATTCTCAATAATGGGCCTTATAAGGGAATAATACAGGGATGTTATGACTTCCTTGTCCTTGGATGTGATACCCTTCCTTATGAGGTGGGCCATGTAGAAAGCTTTCTGTACAATGGAAGCAACATGGTGGTCAAAAGTCAGGTTGCTATCAATTTGGGTGCCCAAATCCCTCCTGACTGACTGCATGCTTAGGACATTGTTACTAATGTGATAATTTCTGGGGATGTCATGCTCCCCAAAGGGGATGATGATGCATTTTTTTGTATTCAGCTTGAGGCCATGTTTCTGGAGCAGTTACTCTTATATATCTATATGGTTGTTAGATGTCATGTATACCCTAATCATTAACAATTGATATAACTGCAATGAAGGCTGATGCTTATATTTCCTTTTTCTTAAACCTGTTGACAATGTCAATTAAAATGTCTGAGATGAAAGTATGAATTCCTAAGTGGTGAGCTGAGATAATCCTCTAGTGTTTTTAGGAGACTGTCAAAAAAGTTCAAATCCAGGAGTGCTTCATACAAATACGTCATGTTTTTCTGTATTTATACTATGTGCACAACTGCGTGTTATGTATGTTATGAACCCTCCACTATCTTCTTTATGTTCTCTTCATGTTTCCACTCTTCTACACTTTCTTGATCCATATCAGAAACCCTTTATTGTACAGAGAAGAAGCTCTAAAGTGCATAGATGTTCAAAGGATGTGCACCTTCATGCATATTAATTTGTGGTGTGTTCATCACAGTATATGTGAATTTCTGGAAGATCACAGAGGATTGAAATCATTACATAATGCCTTACATTTTTTGTTCAGAATTTATATAGCTAATGAAAATGCATTATCCTAGTCCAATTTTAAGTTTGTAAGGGTGGTATTTACAAATTGTCCCTAACTTTTGGCTTTTCTCCCCTGTTTATCTTTTGCATTGGTACAGAGCCTGAGAGAATAATCATGATGACAACCCTTAGAGTAACACACCTCAAAGGTGAGAAAAATGTCCCATAACCAGATATCTTAGTATGTCTCACTCCATGTCTCCAAATGTCTCCCTCTACCCACCTCTTCCATCTCATCAGTGTTTCTCCTCCGCATTTGTTCAATGCCCTGCACAAAGCAGCAATTGTAATGCATGGGAAATGGCAGCACACAGCATGTGGCAAAATCGTGTGAGTTCTTGCCTTCGGTTGCATTAGCCTGATGCTTATCTCTTTATCTCTACTGTGCTTATCCACACTGCCCTATGTAAAGACAGGATGATAACAATGAGAGGAAACAGGTATTGTCATCTCTTGAACAGGCTACAGAGTTGAATGTGCACTATTCAGGATGTTCCAATTACAAATATTGTTGTGAAGTAAGCTGTCCAGAAAATTCCTGTCCTCAAAGTGTTTCCAGTGTCCATTCTCCCATCAGTATTCACATGCTTCGTCTCTCACAAGTTTCAGAATCAGTCACATCATGCTCATATCTGCAAATAAATGACTGCAGGACATTTGGTACAATCAAGCATGTATGTGTTAACAAGCATAGTGCAATAGGCATATACAAATAATATTATTGCTATACACACATAAGGTGATAGGCTCAATATTGTCTAATTTTCATCCATGTTCTAAAGTATACGTACGCTTTATACAGGTTTACTATAGATGTATTGACTTTATTACTCACTCATGTTATGCAGACACGTACAATTCCATAACAACAATTGCAGTATGCCTCGAATACATGAACAGTTGCCATATATGAGGTCATTGTAGCTATAAACCTGTGGCACCCATGTAATAAATACTGTAATGCAAGTGTTCCAAGAAATGTGTAATTCATGACTCATAAAATCTTAAGATAACACATCTCTGTTCTGCATTGGATCATTTATTATGCTGCTGTTTGTAAAGTGCACCTTATGTAATGTCATAATTGTCATTACTGTCATGAAACCTGATGCCTGCATTCTCCCTCATTTCAGTCTTTTTTCACTGTCCCTTCGAACAAATAAATTTAAGGCTATGAGCATCCAACATTATTCTGTATGATGTGTGTGTTATGTTGAGATAATTCATATGTCTGTACACAATGTTTATTGCATAGTGGCATGGGTTCAAATCCAGAAATATCTAATGTTTTATTTATATTACTATTGTGTGTGTGTGTGTGTGTGTGTGTGTGTGTGTGTGTGTGTGTGTGTGTGTGTGTGTGTGTGTGTGTGTGTGAGTGTGTGTCTGTGTGTCTGTGTGTCTGTGTGTAATTGTTACTAAACCAGTATTATCCTGCTCATGTTATAATCATTTTTGTACTTTTCTACCCTGATTTCTCCCTATTGGAAACACTAGATTGCATATAGTATGACAGATTAATTATATGGAAAAAATCATTAGAGGAACATACCACAAAGGTGTTCAGAAATTGCTCAGAAAACATCTTTGTCTGTCTGTATCCCTCTCTCCATCTCTCGCTTTCTCTGTTCCCCCTTCGGTCTCATCACATTTTACTCTTGCATATTTCTTAGGCTACTGGATGCAATGTACATCTTATGGGATTTTACAATTTGCATGACTGCAATGATAACTAATGCAGAAATTCTCTTTTGTTTCCATCTTGTCAACAGATTGCAGCTTTGTGAAGTAGGAATTCATCTGTGGAGTGCTGAGATAATGCTCAGCTCTACAGATTGCTTTTTGTATAGTGTCAAGGCTCATATCCGGAATTATGTCAAAGTGTTATTGAATGTGTTTTATACGAGTCTTATATGTGTAACTGTTAGCTATATATTTTATTAACACACCATTACCCTTCTGCTGTATTAATCTGCATGCTTTCTATTGTGAACACTGTTTTGTACAGATCATGACAGGATACGTATGATGACAAACCGAAGAGTAACATGGCACAAACATGTATAGAAATGGCCTATGAACAAACCTCTTCCTATGTTTCTATCCCTGTCTCCCAATCTCTCTCCCCCCTTCTGTTTTATCATTTTGCTGTCATAAGCTTTTGCATGGAGCTTGACATTGTGCATTAATGCTGACTGATGTTAAACAGCATTTCACATTGCATTGCAAAAGCTGAAGAACTTAATTCTGCCCACAGTAGCACAGTTATCATAATGCAAATGTGATTAGCCCCATTGTGCTATAGAAATACAGACTGATAGTACTATTGCAAGACAGTTATTGTCACATATTCATTAGGTTGATGGATATAATTCATACTTTATGGGATGTTACAATTGTCATCACTGGGATGAAGCTTGATGGCTACATTTTCCATTGCTTCAATATGTTGTCACTGGCCCCTTCAAATGTGTGTTTTTTAACTTAAGAAAGTATGAGTTCCTATGTGGTGAGCTAAGATAAACCTCTGATCTGTACACTTTCATTTGATATTGTCCTACCACTATCCTCCTTATGTCCTCATCAGGTTTCCAGAGTCCTACCCTTTCTTGATCCATAACAGAAACAGTTTATCGTGTGCAGCAGTTCCTCTGAAATGTACAAATTTTCAAAGGATGTCCACTTTTATGCATCTCACTGTTTGTTGTTTTCATCACTAAACTTGTAAATGTCTGGCAAATCATTGAGGACTGAAGTTATTATGTAATGCCATACATTTGATTTACAAGTTATAGGGTCAGAAAATGCAAGCTAGCACAAATCCTATTATCATAACCAAGTTTCAATTTTATAAGGGTTGCATTTACAATTTGTTCATAGGTTCATAGATTAGTACTAAGCTAACTGCCTTTGCGAGCCATTTTAAGCCTAGCCAGTTATCCCTTGTGACACTAAAACCCTGCGCCTTGTGTTTGTAAGGCAAACACCTTAACCATTAGGCCACCTTCCCAACCCTCCTAAGTTTTGCCTTTTATCAGCCAATATACTTTACTTTACTTTATATGTACAGGGCCTGAAGAAAAAATCATGACAGCAGCCCCATGAGTAACACAAAACAAAGATGCGCACAAATATCCCATAAAGCAGTCTCTTTTTATGTCTCTATCCCTGTCTCCAAATCTTTTCCCTCTTCCCACCCCTTCTGTCTCATCAGATAAAGATTCTTGCCTCATAGTGTTTCCATACTACCACACTTGTGCCCTCATGTGTTTCACATTCTCTTACAAAATGCTTGTATCTACACAGAATTAACTGCTACACATTAGGAACAATCTAGGCTTCCATTCTTATAAACACAGTATAGTGGACATGCGTGGACAATATTACTGCTATACAATCATAAGGTGATAAAATTGATGTGGCTGTATTTTTATCCATGTTCTGAAGTAAATTACTTATGACACATACCTATGTGTTACAGATTTTTTTTCTGTTTTACTCAAGTGTGCCATACAAGCACATTCAATTGCATTACAATTGCAACATACCTCAAATACATGGACATTAGCCACATATGAGGGCTGTGTCATTATACACCGGTATCATACATATAATGCCAAAAAGTGATGCAACTGTCACGAGAGAATCTACAAATCCTTACACATGAAACATTAACATAACACATAACTGCTCTGGATTTCATCAGATTAATAACAATTTGTACTTCAGTACTCCATATTTGCACAGAGGTTGACATGGAGCACCTGGGATTACTGCTAATTTCCATTCTAAGTTCAACACCTCAAGATATAACTATGCATGTGCTAATAATTTGCCATCAGCCATGCAAATAAGTTTGTTAGTGGGACACTTCAGGGACAGAGTTTTTTTTTTTAATTATGTGTCTGGATTGCACAACTTCTGCATTCGCTAATGTTGTACTCAAGATATATGGATTTCAGGGTCTATGTTATAACAGCAAATGATCAAAAGATTGAACGCTGTTATATTGACCACAATAGAATGAAAACAAAAAAGAGCGAACAGCCAGAACAGCAAATTTTTTTCCCAGGGAAAAAAATTGCTGTTCCCAAAAAACACACTAAACACTATTTTAAGTGGGGGTCTTCAACCCCCACACCCCCCTACTTAAATATACTAACTCCGAGATCACACTACTGTGCCGAAAATGGCAAAGTGACAGAAGCGGCCAAGTGACTTCTTTCCCAGGGAAAGAATTTGCTTTAAAGCCACTTCGTCATTTTGCATTTTCGACATTTACAGTTCATTGAAGACACATTCGACATAATGTGTCTTCGTTCTTCTGACAGGAACCCAGATTTCAGTGTAATTATGCCTGAACACATCATTCTATAAAGTTATGTATGCACCCAGACACTTGGGAATGATGTTCACTGGTGTGGAACCTTTTCACACATACTTTATCAGTGGTATTCAGCAGTGCACTGTCATATTTTTCACTTGCCTGTTTGTATTTACACTGCACGTTGTCCAGTCATGAAACAATGCAAGTGAAAATCACATAACAAATGATTGCTGTTTGCATACAGTCAACCTGAGATGGACAGTCATGAATGCTTGGCTGTCACTCCACTGTTGCACAAGTGTGATTGTCATCAAAACACCACACTGTGAAAAAGCTACATGCCACTCACACTAACACAATGCAGATGAATGAGAGAGCAGATAAATTATCTGAGCAGTATGTAATTACTTGGAATCAGCACATTGCTGTTACTTCTGCCTGCTAAGATGCAGGCCTTTTCATCCAAATCTGTGAGGCACGGAAGCTTCTTTGAAAAATACTGATGTGTTTCTTACAAATGTGCATTTTCACACATTCAAATTCAGACTTCTCCTTTGGTGCTTAAGGTTGATTCTGGGTTTTCTAGAAAGATTGATACTGTGTTTTCTAGATTATATAAATATATAGGTAGGTGCTTCAACTCCAACAGTGGTGAACTTGAGTGTCTGTGTATCTCTCTTGTATAAGTTAAGTATAGTTTCAACACCGATGAACTCAGTCCATACCCACTCAAGAAAAATATTTATATTGGGAGAGGGCTCTCCCTCACTTTATCCCACTTTTCACACAGCCTTCTTTTCTCAAGACACTGATGAGATCATCCTTTCAAAAGTGCACTCTGTCAATGCAGAAATCAGACTTCTCCTGTGGCATGTACAGTTAATGTTTTCTAAATTGTGTAACCAGGATAGGTAAGTGGGTTGAATCCAGCAATGCTGAAACTGTGCGTGTGCATGCACGCACGTGTGCATGCGCATGTGTGTGTGTGTGTGTGTGTGTGTGTGTGTGTGTGTGTGTGTGTGTGTGTGTGTGTGTGTGTGTGTGTGTTTCTAGTATCTGGTACATATGGCTTCATCAACAGATATGCTCTATCCTCTTCCACTCAGGAGAAACATTTAAACTGGAATAGAGGATTCCCCCATTAACTTTTCCCACATTTACTACAAACATCTTCTCTGCAGCGAACTGATGGTGTCATCCTGTCAAAAGTGCAGTCTCTCCCTGTAGAATTCAGAATACTCCTGTGGCACTTGCCATCATTGCTTTGTTCTTTTGATTGTATAACTAGATAGTTAGGCAGTGTGAATCCAATAATGGTGAACTTGTGTGTCTGGCACTAGTATCAGATAAGTGTATGAACAGATGCCCTACATCAAGTTCAACTCAGGAAAAACATTTAAACTGGAAGAGGACTCTGCCCTCACCTTATCCCACTTTTAACACAAACATCATTTCTGCACCATACTGATGAGGCCATCTTGACAAAAGTGCACACACTCCCTATAGAAGTCAGACTTCTTCTGTGCCACTTCTGATGGATACTATGTTTTCTTAATAGATAAGTGGTTTGAATCCAACAGTGGTGAACTTGTGGATGTGTCTCTAGTGACAGGTAAGTATAGGTTCTTCACCAGATGTGCTATGCCCACTTTAACTCAGGTGAAATATTTAAGCTAGGACAGTACTCACAAACAACTTATCACAATTTTATTATAAGCATCTTCTCTGTACCACTCTACTGAGGTCATCCTGTCAAAATTGCACTCTCTTGGTGTAGAATTCAGACTTCTCCTGTAGTGCATGCAGTTGATACTGTGCTCTGTAGATTCTGTAACTAGATAAGTAAGTGGTTCAAATCCAGCATTGTTTGAATAATATCACTGTCTGTACTGTCACGTACAATTAACTCTGTCATAGCACCTGTTATGTACACTTCCATTTAGAAGACATATTTACACTGGCAGAGGGCTAGCCTATTAATTTCTTCCCTTGGAAACACACTGATTAGATAATGCATTAAAAACTGCATTTTCTCAGAGTTGTAGTGTGACTTCTGTTGTGGTGCTGAGTGTTGAAAATGTGTTCTCTAGACTGTGAACTAGGTAAGTAGATGGTTTGAATCCAGCAATGACTGAGTACTGTGAATGAGTGTTTCACTGTCGCACTGTGTAGAAAAGGCTTTGAATACATATTGGAAGTGTAGCTGTACAGTGCTATTGTGCTCTTCCAGCATTGTTTTTCCTTGTTAGCAGAACCATGACCCTATCAAGCAATAGTTATGTCATCTATTCAAGTGTGCATTGTCACATTTAATTTATAAATGAACATCCCATGTGGTACTTGTGATTCTTGCAATGATCTCTAGCTTGTGATCTTAGATAGGTAGTCAATTCAAATCCAGCCATTACTCCTTAAACTCAGTTTTGTTAGTGTGACTGTGAACATGCATGTAGATAGCAATGTTGTCACCCACATATCTGCTGTATACATGTATAGTTGGGGATTCCTCTTATAATGGTTTCTGCCCATTTTTTTCACTGATAAATGTTTTGTTTAACACTGATGATGCCATTTGATGAAATTTGCCTTTTCTAATAGTAGTAGTCAGCCTTCTATTGTGACATAAGGAAATGAGACAAAGTTATGTATGCTGTTGCCTTAGTAAGCCATGGGGTTTGAACTCGTTACTCTCTACACATTATACATGATTGGGATTCTACTGTAACAGTGACAAATGCATTATGCATCACATGGGCCTGGATATATCTA
Organism: Protopterus annectens; assembly: GCF_019279795.1. NCBI lineage: Eukaryota > Metazoa > Chordata > Ceratodontiformes > Protopteridae > Protopterus > Protopterus annectens. The sequence goes on along the minus strand of NC_056728.1, from coordinate 521,238,354 downwards.
TCATCATGCAATATCGTGGAACAACTAGACAGGCCACACCACTCTTTTAATGAAATTACAGATGCATGTATGCCTTGCAACAATAAGATGATTAGCCTTCAAATCGCATATATCTCACTAGTACGACTTCTCTGATGGCACGTTCATTCTTCACAATATCATGTGCTTCTGTTGCCACATAGGTAGATGTTCAAAACCCACAGTAAGCAATTATAGTCAGTGTGTGTCAGTATCCTGCAATTTACACCATAGTTGTAATGTGCACAATTGCCATTTATAGCTGTTATGTCAGTTAAGCCTTTTATAAACATTTATCACATTTACTCCCCTTTCTTATGATGTAGTTCTGTACCCCTGTCACATCCTTTGTCAGAATATCCATTTTTGTTTATGTATATGGGTCAATAAAAGTGAACAGGATTACTTTGTTACAGCAACATAAATAATTTATGTTAATTATGCTTTTTGTGAACTAATCACATTTATTTATGTCATCTGACTAGATTCCCAGATTAACTTAACCTGCTTTTTGTTTCTGTAGTAATTCCTTTATCTGAGTACAGTTTCCACATTAACCTTCCCATGCATGTTTAATTCTTTCATTAAAGTTGACCTTGCCTTGTATTATGCACAAACTAGGTTTGCATGCTGGTAATACTGTTTGTTTATATTTGGTGCTCGATCCTCTATGCACCTTTTTGTGGCCATTAATACTTGCGATGGCCACAAATAGGTGCTGCTAAACATGTAGGCTTCTTTAGCAGCTTCCATATTCAAAGAGCACAGCTGCTAATCCCATTAACATGCACAAATTGTGTAGGCTTAGCAAGAAGTTGAAATGATTGTTAATGAATCCCTGGGCTTAAAGTAAACAATTAGTTTTTTAGTTGTAAGAAATGCAAGCTTTACACAATAACACAAGAAAAAAAAAACTGTACACTGTGTCTAGGGTGGAGCATAAAAGTGTACTGATTAAATTCCATGCAGAATTAAGATTATTTTTACAAGGGTGGATGTCTAGATTAATATCCTTGACTTAAACTATAAACAAGTGTTTTTCGTTCTTTTTCATAAGCAAATAGGCTTGAAAAATAAGGCAAAACGATGAAAGCCATAACAAATGTTAAGTCTATTGCATGTGCAAAGATATTCACTTGCTTTTTTCCTTTCTACATTAGCAAATATTCTTAGTGGTAGCCAAGAATTCTGCAGCTGAAGGTAGTTGGACAGGAGAATTCTGAACATTCTGCCCTGAGTGAAATTTACAAAAATTCCTTCATGCAAGTTTTTCTCATTGCTGACTACTTTACATGGAGATGAACTGTCTGCAGGTCAAGCAATTAATCTTTGAAAGTTTTGAGCATTCTTTGCTAAGGGAAATGCAAAATTTAAAGGTAGAATAGCAAGCAGTTCAGTGAAAAAGAAATTATGAAATTCTGAGAAATGAATAAGAGAAAGTACCCTCCCTAGCAGCCTTAATACCGTAATGTATTTAACAAAAAAACGGTGTGCAGTTTAGTTTTATTTAATGGTAGGTAATGCAGTTTTTTTCTTAGGGTCAGAGGTTAATGTGTTCTAAAAGCATGCATACTTTTTTCACATCAGGGAGGGAGAAAGAGATAAGAAAAGAACAGACAGCAATCATTGTAAGCAGAAATACAGGCTGCAATATGCTCTTTAACCCAAGCATCCTTTATTTTATCTTAGGTAATATATGTGGGTGCAGATGTTGATTTGGGGCAATTGTTCCAATCTGGGGGCTAAGCTTCATTTGTTGAAAATATACACAGTTTTGTGTGTTTGTTCTAAGTTAATAGGGGATGGGGTGTTCTGAAAATGTATATAGTTGTTTTAGGGTTTTCATTAAAGCAAAACGTTTTGGAATATATGACATAGGTTTAAATGGTGATGAGCAGAATCAACTGCTTCTGAGGGTTGGCATAATGGTTAAAGTGTTTACCTCATAAGCAAGATATATAGGGTTTACTCCTCACCAACAGACATTAATAGATTTAAAATAGCCCACTAGGACAACAAGCCTAGTACTTATGAACCTAAAAACGGTCAGCCTACTAAACATTAGTGTATGCAGGTAAGACAAAAGTTGGAAATGTACATTAAAAAGTCATGTATAAAAAATTAGAACAATTACTTTTTTATCACAATGACAACCTTATCCATGTTACCTTGGAATGTAAGTGGCCTTACAGGTATGGAAAAAAACAAAAGAGCATTAAATTATATTAAGAAATGGAAAACATAAATAGTAATGCTACAGGAAACACATTTCAAAAGAAATTAGTATGTGCATTGACAAAGAATGACAAAGAAAGGATTTATGGATGGATACTCATCAGAATATATGAGACAAAGGTAACAGGGAGTAAAAATACAGATTGCTAGAGGGTGTCCAATATCTATAGAAGATGAAAAAGAACAATAATGTTTGATTTGTTGTAGTAAGGGGTTACTGACAAAGGAGAATGATTACACTGGTATGTATTTATATACTACCAAAAACTGCTATAATGGAACTTGAGAAAATTTGGGAGAAATAGTTAGCCTTCAGTAGGGAACAATGATTATAGGTGGAGACTAGAACTTGATTTGCAGTAGTGAGGCTATATTAGCTCACTGAAGCCTATAACATTTTTTTGTATTCTTCCAGTTCACAGTCATACATTCCTATCACATCCAGAAGTTTTTGGGGTCTGGCTTCTTTAACTAAGTGACTTACCAGCTAGTAATAGGCAGTATTAGAAAGGGCAAGGAATTACTAACAAAAGTACACTAAGACTGTTAGTCTAGGATGTCCTGCAGTGGAGAAATAAATCTTTGTTTGCCACATAGTATTCATATTTTTTGCATTTATGTTCATATTTTCATAACTAAGGAACCTATATTTCATGGAGGTGTATATTGTGAAACTTCAGTGTGGGATACAGAACAATATACACCTCAATTATGTGTATATTTTGAAACATCAGTGTGGGATACAGAACAATTCACTGTTGATGCTGGTTTATATTACACTATAATGAAAATATTGCTTGTTTGTTAGTAATTATGAAAGTAAGTAATAGCTTCCATATGTACTGTATTTAATATATCAAAAACAAGTGAATTACAAACTGTTGTATCACATCAGGGTAAGCCTTAAATGATGTTGAAGAAAATTGCCTTTTATATTTGCACTGTAAGTTACACATCTTGAGAAATATCTAATATTACTTGTATTGCTATTTATACAATTAAACATATGTTTTCATGGGTCTACTTTAGTTGACCAGAATGCCAGTTCACCGACACGCAAAACACTGAGACCAAACAACCGAAAACACACAATACCGACAACTCACAAAACCGAACACCATTACACCGACACACAAAACGTAAACTACACATTACACACAATTACATATCCACTAACCTTAACCCAAACCCTAACCCTAAGGTCCGACACTACCACACACTTACCCTACCTGCACCCTAACCCTAACTCACTTAACCCACCCCTAAACCTAAAGTCCATCACTATCGCACCCTTACCCTACCTGCACCCTAACCCTAACTCACTTAACCCACCCTAAAACATAAAGCCCGTCACTATCCCACACTCACCCTACCCGCACCCTAACCCTAACTCACTTAACCCACCCCTAAACTACACTCCATCACTATCACACACTTACCTTACCTGAACCCTAAGTCCGACACTACCACACACTCACCTTTCCCGCACCCTAACCCTAAATCTCTCACTATCGCACACTTACCTGTCCACTCCCTAACCCTAAATCCCTCACTATCGCACACTTACCGAGTCACACTCACACGTTCCCCATGTCGGTCTTTCGGCTGTCGGGATTTCACCTTGTCGATCACCTTCAGTTTCGGTCGTTTGGTCTCGGTCTTCTGCGTGTCAGCGAAGTGGCATCTCGGTCAACTCAAGTAGACCCATTTTCATATATCTGTAAATATATCAATAGTCATGCACTTACAGAGAAATTTCTTGTCATGTGAAAGTTTATGTCCGGTTAACAAAATGTTCTAACAATTTACTTCTGGGCTCTATAGCTTTCAAGATAAGAACATTTGTTTGTGAAAGTTTAGAAAAATATAATTTGAGGTTTGTGTGTATTATAATAATATAATATTTATGGAAAAGACTATGAATGCAATGACTACTATCACTATAATGAATGCTTCTTACTGATAACATTGTATTTATAGACTTGTTTGTTCTTCTGAATTTATTAGACAATAAACAATTCACAAGTGAGTACATCCAAAACCAAGACACTTAAAAATTGTAAAAAGTTAAGCATCCTCTTTCATCCATCAACCACACAGGATTTCATCAGAACATGAAATGCATAGTAAGCCAGTGCTATAAATACTAAACAATGTCTCCAACAATTTATAATGGTCCAATCAACTTTCCAATTAATAAAGTCCAAATCAGTTTATTTCTAAGAATTAACCCAGTGCAGCTAACAATCACACTTTAGTTTTTCAAGCTAAAACATTGTAATTTAAGCCTGTCTTATGCCACTGAGATATATATATATATATATATATATATATATATATATATATATATATATATATATATATATTTAAATATCAGGTCTGACTGTGCTAAACCCACCTCAATCAATAATATGGTCAAACTAAATTTAATTTTAAGTATAAATCAAAATTAATTCCATTTAATATTGAAATCAGTGGAATAATTGACCACTGACTCAGTTGATCAGTTATAATACATACCATAGTTAAAAAGCTAAGATAATTTAAAATCACTTAAAAGGCTCATATGCAAGCCTCAGAACAAGTAGTCCAGAGGGTATGCCTGGACAGTTAGAGGTAAACCAGAAAAATATCAATTGATACTTTTGAACCCTACCTATGAGTCTATTTCCCAAATACATACATCAGTATAGTGTATGTGCATATTAATAAATGATTATAATTACAACTTATCTGCCTTCAACTTAAGGAGAGGGACCATGGAGACATAATCATTAATACCTGGCTTACTAGTGGAATTCACTTTAAACGTTCCTGGAATACCTCCTTTTATTCAGTGGTAGTTTCTCATGGTCTACCATGTAGGCATGTTCAACTTTTTCTAAGATTAAAAATAAAAACTGCCTAAATTCAGTACATAAAATAGAATGAATGTCTATACAGAGTTTTGTCCAAATTTACTATCAATATATCATAATTATCTTCATATTTATGGCTCCTGAGAGTCCGCTGCATTTTACCCCATCAAAGGCAGCACAATCTGAACATTTAACAAGGTATTTCAAACCTTTAGTATTAGTTACCTTTACATGGGGAAAACCCGCGTCCCTAGATTGCTGTCTAGTATCAAACAATCTTTCTCATAAATGAATCTACACAGATTACATGCTTCACATTTCCTTGTACCCTTACTTATTTTACTGACTTGTCTATAATGAGTACCACCCTCAACAAGATTCTTTACATTCTTGGCTCTTTTGTATACAAAATGAAGTTCCTGTCCCAAAAATCTCCACAACATCATCAGATGTTTTCAAGATATTCTTTCTAACTATATTATTTTTTAAATAATTGTTTTATTGATTTAACATATTTATGATATATACAGAGAAAGGAAGAAACTCAATATCATATGCTGTTATACAATGTTAGAAATAGAGATGTACCGAATATTCGATTCGTATTTTGCCGAATAGTAGCTCAAAACTGAATATTCATATTCGGTAAAATAACCAAATAGTTTGAAAACGAATAGTACAAGACTGCACATCTCTAGTTTCTATTTACTTACTAAGTTTGTAAGAGGAGTGCTTAAAAGTGTCCCTATTTTTTGGGCCTTTGTCCCCCCATTATTTTTGGCTTTGGCCAGATTGCTTGATCTAAGAGGTTGAGAGGTATGTGTCCACATTTATTGTGGGGACAGGTTGAGTGGTATGGTCAAGAGAGGTACCCAAACCTCATTGCTGATGCTGCTGTTGCTGCTGCCAGGGATTTCTCTCACCCATTACCCTTTCTCACTCTCTCTCTGTCTCTCACACACACACACACACACACACACACACACACACACACACACACACACACACACAAATACATGCACACACACACACACACACACACACACACACACACACACACACACACACACACACACACACACACACACACACACACACACACACACACGCACACACACACACGCACACACGCACACACACACACACACACACACACACACACACACACACACACACACACACACACACACACACACACAAATACAGTAGCTAGTCAGAGTAGCCAGTCTCCACCATGGAAATCGTGTTTTCCATATGTTCCCACAAGTATGCACATCTCCACCCTCCACCCTTACAAGAAGTAAGTGGGCTCTATCTCTTCATTCCTCTATCACCCTGTGCAGCTCATCCAGTGATGGGGTTGCTAACTGAGCCCAATCACTTAAACCATAGTGCGGGCTTCAACCCTGTATGCCACAGAGCCAGACACTTCCAAACAAATCATTTACTTTTATAGGCTTGATACAAGAACACGTACATGCTGTCATTAGACAGAATATAAGACATAATCTCTACAGTTTTCCTTTTTCTGCACAAAGAGTCTCCTTTGGCTGCGCCATGTCTCCTGGCAACAACAATTATGATGGCGTCCCATGTGACATACCATATTATGGTGCTACAGTGGATTCTCAATGTTCAGTGATTCCAAGATTCAGACCCATTAAATGCTATAATCAAGATTTATGCATTGTGCAGGACACATCTAAAATGGTGGATGTTCTCAACAGATATCTTAATAAAGAAAGCCTTAAATAAGTATTGCAATTGATGTCTCCTGTAGGAGATGTAAAAGACATAGTCAGCACCATATGATAAAAGTGCTTTGGTCCAAGATTTAAATCTCCATGACATTGTTCTACAGACCTCTCCAAGAGTACAGCCTATGAGTTTGCTTCTTCATTTAAGCAGAAAACATGACAATTGAATGCTATATCACAAAATGGGACGAAATTGCTTGTATACCCCCTGCAGAGAGGGCAACAGAGTATGTAATTGGAAATAGCTTTCAAGACAAACAGGTCTTTATCTGCATTTTATATTCCAAAGGAAAACAATTGGCTAGTATAGATACTGAGCAGGTGCTTGACAATGACCCATGAACAGTCCTCAAGTCCCTCAACACAGCAAAAACAATACTTATGAAGTGGGGTTGTCCCTGCTGTGATTTGTTTTATCCCCCTCCACCATGATCAGAAGTGTCAGAGGTTCTTTTCCCTTATGTCTCATTTAACAAGCAAGCATAAAGATTCATTGACACAAATATGGATGAAGGTCTACTGTGTACTTTTCTTTCTTTCTTTATTCCAAATGGCAACATTTCCAGTCAAAACAAAATAATTAAAGGTAGCAGCAGTCCTGGTTGGTCCATATTGACCCAGAAAGATTTAGTTCTCATGCTTTAGCAGTATCTCACACACACTCATACCCACACATGCACAATACACAGAGTCTCTTTTGCATCCATGCACACATTCACTCACACATCACTCTCACTGTCCCTGTCTCTCACACATAAAGTCACTTCCACATTCACATATGCATTCACTCACATATCACTCTCACTGTCTCGATCTCTCTCACACACAGTCATTTCCTCATTTGTACATGCATTCACTCACACATCGCTCTCACTCTTTCCCAGTCTCTTACACATACACAGTCACTTCCTCATTCATGCATGCATTCACTCACACATTGCTCTCACTCTCTCTCCATCTCTCTCACACACACAGTCACTTCCTTATTTATACATGCATTCACTCCATACCTCTCAACCTGGAAACATCAAAAATCTGGACAATGCCCATGAAAAACAGGTATAAATCTGCGCACTGATTAACATAAAATTTGTGTACGTAATTATGTAACCTCACCCACTCCAATGGAATTGTGCGATACCAGCTTTCAAACATAAACCAAAGAACAGACAACCAAAATATGGCACCAGAATCCCTCTGCAGCCATTTCAATGTCCCATTACCTGGCTATTTCGACCCATTTACCATAAACATGAATGTGCATACTGCTTTACTTCTACAATGATTATTTTTTTATATTTACATTTTATAGCACAATGCACAAACACTAATAGACATCTGCTAAAAAAGCAATACTGCCTCACAATGAAAATAGACTTAGCATTAAAACTTCTCTGCCCTTGAAACTCACATTCATTGAAACAGCATTGAAACCCACACCACATCCAAAGAAAATGCATCTGGCCTGTGGTGGATAAAGATTACCTTTGGGCCATTTTCAAATCATAAGCCCCTTGCACACAAAACAAGAAACATGCATGTGTTCTTTGATATACCTTCCTGACTTTATTAAATTATATTCCTTGTATAATACAGCACACTTGTCAGACTTGTAGTGCATTTTAAATTTATTGTTTGAAATTTTTCCAGTAGGAAATTAAACAAAATGCATAAACCAGTAATGACAAAGCTGCCCAATTCAGAACATTTCCATTATAACACACACACACACACACACACACACACACACACACACACACACACACACACACACACACACACACACACACACACACACACACACACACGCACACACATATATATATATAGCTTCTCAAACTTATTTTCAATTTCAGTTTTTTGCTTGACTTACTCTGATTTGTGTTATCAGACCAACTTAATAGCTGCAAATGCACAACAAAATAAACTAGGTGAAGTACATGTTTTAAGACTTCCAATTTTTAGTCCAAGACCAAATACTGACAGACCATCTCCTACATTCATCCTGAAGCACCAAAACTATCATTGTAATCCAGGTGCTAATAACTGGCCACTCTTGCTTCTCCACTGTCTGCAGTGGAAAATGTGTTTTATCTTGAATACTGGAAAATGTACTGTACTTGTTTAAAAAAATATATTTTTCTTATAATGCAGCACAGAACATAATTCTGATTTTCTGTTACTGAATTTGGGTTAATGATATTTGTTTCCTCTTTCCACAAAGGCACAAATGCCCTTGTGCATGAAATGTTCTCACTTCTGTTGTATCTGTAGCTACATCCTTGACTTGTTACACCCACCCCCTTTAAATGTACAACAACACAGTAAAGTATCAACAATGCATCTACATACTGTGGGAGTAGAACCCACAGGCTTCTGCATCAAAAGCAAGTATTGAATCTGTTATGCTATTAACAAAGCAAGCAGACTCAGTGTAAGCAACACTAAACTTCTCTTCCCCTGAAGCTCTCAGTTCCTTCCAAAATCCACTCGAAACTCAACTGGATCTCTGAACTTTGCAGCACAATAAATCTGGAAAAAGCCAAAATGTATTGGGGAGGGGACAAAAGCCCAAAACCAGGGACACATTTTAAACATTGCTTGTGCAATTTTGGAAATTTGCTAAAATAAAAGGTTGTGTTACCACCATGCATTTCACTGCCAAACCTTGAACCCAAGACCCTGTACACAACAGTCAGAGTAATAAACCACAATGCCAAATCAGCAATTTCCTGAAAGATAGAAAGACTGAAACTTAAATGGCTATCATTTAGTGAATTCACTTCTCACTTCTCACCATAACTCAACATCTTAGCAAAAAAACCTGGACAAAGCCAATAATGGGGGAATACAGAATTCAGTTCTCACTTCTCACCATAGCTGTCAACCTCGTAGCACAAAAAATAAAACTAGACAAAGCCAATAATGGGGGAATACAGCCCCAAAAACAGGGACACATTTCAAATACTGATCTTAACATAGAAAAATGCTAGAATAAAAGGTTTTGCGTTACCATTTATTTCCTGAAGAATATGAAGTCTGAAATTCAAATGCATGTCATTATTTAGTGAAGTCAGTCCTTCACTGATTTGCCACAAATATCCTGAAAACCACAGATTTGTGGAACAGAACAAAAATATGAGGCATAAACGTGGAAGTGGTGGTGGGAAGGGACTTTAGGCTCTTGTTATCTGTACCCAAGGTACAGAGTTTGAGCCTGAGTACCTCTAGCCACCAGGTATATTCACCTGTGACATTTTACACCCTCCCACACACACACACACACACACACACACACACACACACACACACACACACACAAACACAGACACACACTTCTCAAAGTTAAAGCTAAACGGCAGCACAGTTACACACACTTCTCAAAGTTAAAGCTAAATGGCAGCACAGTTACACACACTTCTCAAAGTTAAAGCTAAACAGCAGCACAGTTCTGTTCTTGGCAGCATCATCTAAAGGAAAAGGAACTTAATCTGTTACGTTCTCAGATGGCATCACAGTTACATTCTCGGCAGCAAGTAAAGCTAACACATTTCTCATCTAAAGCTTAATCTGCAGCAAGCAAAGCTAAGACTTCTCATCATAAGGAAAATGAACTTAATCTGTTCACAGCATTTACACACACACCATTTCTAAAAGTTAAAGCTAAACGGCAGCACAGTTCTATTCTCGGCAGCATCATCTAAAGGAAAAGGAACTTAATCTGTTCTATTCTCGGATGGCAGCACAGTTCCATTCTCAGCAGCAAGCAAAGTGAACACACTTCTCATCTAAAGCTTAATCTGCAACAAGCAAAGCTAACACACTTCTCATCTAAAGGAAAACTAACTTAATCTGTTCACAGCATTTCTCAAAGTTAACACACACAACATTCATTCTCAGAGAGCTAACTCTGCAGCATTTCTCATCATTATCTCTGCAGCTCTCCATTCTAGCCTTGCCTTGCTGCTTGCTCTGAGTTTCTTGGCTTGTTCCTGCAGCTTAAACAACATTCTATTCCCTCACGGTGGGCTAGAAAGTCCCTTGGCTTGTTCCTGCAACTTAAAAAAGAGTTATATTCCCTCATGGCTGGCTGGAAATGAACTCATGTTATTGTTTGAGCTCAATTCCGACAGGCTGGCAGGCTGTTTCATGGAGCTGACATCATCTCGCATGTGATGACTTCATCTCAAAAAGCAGAAAAAGAAAATTCAAATAAAATAGCCAGAAAATTTGGAAATTAAGGAGTGCCACTTGGGAATCATAGCACTCCATTATCTGGACCCCAATACTTGGTAAAAACCGAGTACTTTGGTACAGTTGGGAGGTATGATTCACTCACACATCGCTCTCACTCTCTCTCAATCTCTCACACACACAGTCACTTCCTCAACATGCATTCACTTACACATCACTCTTACTCTCTCTCAATCTCTCACACACACAGCCACTTCCTTATTCGTGCATGCATTCACTCACACATCACTCTCACTGTCCCAATCTCTCAGACACACAGTCACTTCCTCACTCATACGTGCATTCACTCACACATCACCCTCACTGTCCTGATCTCTCGCACACACAGTCACTCCCTCATTCATACATGCATTCACTCACATATCGCTCTCACTCATACCTCTCAACCTCTTAGAGCAAGAAATCTGGACAAAGCCATAAGTAAAAGTGGGACAAAGTTCCAAAAATAGGGAACATTTTTAAATATCGCTCTTAGAATCTTTGAAAGTTGATAGAATAGCAGGGTTTGCATTAGCATGACTTTTTTGAAGGGCATGCAGTCTGAAACTCAAATGTCTGTCATTATTTTCTAACGTCAGTCTTTAATGATTTGCCACTAATTTACCAGAAAACCATAATTTTATGAATAATGGACCAAAAATATGAGGCAGAAATCTGAACATTCTGAGAAAATCTGTACAGTTGAGAGGTATGCAGTCTTTCTCAATCTCTCACACACACAGTCACTTCTTCATTCATACATGTATTCACTGACACATCTCTCTCACTGTCCCGATCTCTCACATACTACTCAGCTCTTCTTTGATTTCCGTAAGAGTAAGACACATAACTTTAATATGTATACCAACTCTGAGATCACACTAGATTGAGGAAAAGAGTAAATTTCCTGATCCTAACTGTACCACGATCTCCATTCAAAACCTACAGCAGCAGACTTTAGTGTAGTTCTCTGCCTTGAATGAATGAAAAGTATGCTATTACACATATATTCCAGAAATGGAAGCTGCCACCAAATGTGTTTATCAGGAAATATAAATGTTTTCAGCGGTAATTTGTATGGTACAACTGTTTGTGAAGTAAAAGTAAGTTGGTTAATAGTAGTGGTGTTTGGAAACAAAATGACGCAGATGAATCAAAGGCAGAATGCGTCATTTCTTCTGCAGTTATAGCACATGGGTCAGGGTCATCTTCAAAGGTATATACATCAGCACTGTTAAACCACCTGTGATATAAACATTCCAAGCAGTACAATGCGGTTAAAGAAGCTATGTCGATGTCTGACAGCTGTGCTTTGCCAAGTACATTGTTAATAAGTTCTCCAAAATTATTACAGCCATTATTGATTGATGTTGTTAAAAAGAGCAAAAAATGGCAAATAGACAGTGCAGAAGCTCAACAGGTCTATGCTGCTGTTGCAAAAATGATATGTTTTGATATGCAGCCAATCTCAATTGTTGAAGATGAAGGCTTTAAGATCCTTATTGCTACATCAGAACCACGATACCAACTTCCATCATGCAAATACTTTGTTATCCCCAATATGTATAACAATATCTGCCAGAAAGTGAAGAGCAGCTGCAAGGAGCTGTGAGTATTTCATTAATGACAGGTACTTGGACATCACCGTGTAATACACAGTCATTCATGAACTTACCGGTTATTAGCTAAATAAAAACTTTGGCCGAAAATTTGCTGTACTGCACTGTGAAAATATTACAGGTAAACATACTACTGAAATGCTACTGACATACTGGCAGGCACAGTTTCGGAGATGTTAGAGCGCTGGAGTATACATAAAGAACAAGTCCATGTTTGTCTCAGAGATGATGCAAAACACAAGGAAAAGGCCATGACTGATGCTACACTTGCAAGTGTTGGTTGTTATGCCTCAGTTTACAACTGTGAATCTATGATTCTCTGTTTGTGGAGAACTCAGTAAGCAATCTCATTTCTGTTGCCAGGAAGATTGTCAGGTATTTCAAACATTCTACTAGTGCCATGGCCAGACTTGCCCAGAAACAGCAGCAGTTGAAATTGCCATAAACTGCTTGAATATGTTGTCACAAGGTGGAATTCAATATTTTTATATGTTTAAGAGCCTGTTAGAGCAAAAGTGTAGCATTGGCCTGTACATGAGTGAGGTGTCTGCAATCACTCCATCTCATTGGAAATTAATGCAGAACATTGTATCAGTTCTGCAACCATTTGAGGAACTGACAAGTGATATATCTAGTGACAGCACCTGCATCTCTGTCATGCATCCAGCATGTGAAGCACTGAAACATTACTTGTCAAACTTAACATCAACTGTTAGCATCAAGTAAATAGTGAAAGAACTATTAAAGAATGCTTCAGCAGTGCACATAAAAATCTTCTGTATATTGTTTCAACTGTTTTGGACCCTCAATTCAGACTACAGTGCTTTGAAACAGAGATTGAAATTGATGAAGCAAAACACTTCACTCGACAGGCTGTGGAGGCAATGACACAAGCACAAACTGTGCAGGCAGCGGGTTCTAATAGCAGTGTGAATGAAGAAAAAACAACATAGGCTGCAAAAAAAAATGAAAATGGAGGATGGATTTTGGTCATACTAGGACTGTTTGCATGATTCATCTAATGCCAAGCAATGTACTCCTGAGCCATTTGAACAGCAGTTTGCAATTTATGTCAATGAGGGCTGTATCAGACAAAGCAAAGACCCAGTTTCCTGGTGGCAATCTAATTGTGACAGTCTTCTTTTGCTATCTGAAACTGCGAGAATTTATCTTGGGCCCCCACCAACAAGTGTGGCAAGTGAGAAACTCTTCAGCATAGCAGACAATGTCTGTAGTGCCAAGCCATCTAATCTCCTCCCAAGCCATGTTGAACAGTTGGTGTTCCTGAAGTAGAACATGAAACTGTAGTCTTGACTAAAGAGAAATTGAGTAGTTGTATTAGCATTTAGCATTAGTAAATTAACACTAAGAGCAAAGAATAAAGTTCAGTAAATTACTAACTTTTAAGAACTGCCTAACACCTAAATAGCAGAATGCATCTAGTTATTCAGATGATTTTTAATTTTTTTCAGTGAACTTGTTATATTCTTGGATGTATCGCACAATACATAGTTTACTAATGCAGTTCACTTTTTAGTTCAGTTTAGTTAGGTCACACCAGTTCACACTAGTAAACTATTTGTATTCGTATTCGTATTCAGCCACTTGGCAGAGCTGAATATTTATATTCGGCCTAATAGTAAAAGTCACTATTCGGCACGCCTCTAGTTAGGAATATATTGAATTATCAGGGTAATCTTATACAAATTAACATGTAAACAGTCTTGGTATTTCAATAGCAAAGTTTCAAGGCTATCTAACAAGTAAAAGTCTTAGTATGATTTATAGCTCTTATTCTAATCACCTCTTCTTCAGTTATACAAAGTATTGTTGTTAAATTTAAAAATTATTTGAACATAGGAACTGGCTTCAATTTTCAGTTTGTTGTAATAACTTTTCTAGCTCCTTCTAAAAGACTCCAAATCATCTTTTGTTGTTTGGCTTTTATAGATAGAAGAAGTGGAGCATGCATTAGTATTATTGTCCTAGTTAAAGAAAAATTATCAGACCATAACTCCATAAAAAACATACTTATCTCTTCCCAATATGCATTTACATTTTCACAATCCATAAACATGGCCAACCAGCTTTTACATCTTTTCTATATCTCCAACAAATAAACCTAAAGATTTTATGGCGTAATTAACATTCTATGTATATATTTCCACATAAAAAACTTTCAAATATAAACTTGAAGAAGTTTTACTAACTGATTTGAGTAACAAAGTTTTATTTTTACCATCTATTGAGTTATTGAATCATCTACTATCAAAAAAGTTTCAGAATTTTGCATCAAAATTATTATTATTATTATTATTATTAGTAGTAGTAGTAGTAGTAGTAGTGCTTATGATTAACTTATATAACTTGGACAAGCTTCATTTGTAGGTCATTTACCTTCATAGATAGCATTCATCTATTCATATAATGGAGGGATAGTGTTTTGCCCCTTCTCACTCATATTATCTACATATTAATTTATTTTTTTTTTACTGATGGATAATACTAACTGGTTAACAGAATCCTCCAACTTATAATCTTTTATTAAATATTCTTATAACTTAGCTTTTCCTTTTTCAAAGCAAATTAGACCATAATACTAATCCCTTCCTTTTTAGTAAATTAATTTTAACAACGTTCTCAGTTTCCTTAAATCTAAAGTTGTGTTCAACGGGAAGGCACAAACATTTGCATTTTGATATTAATGGGGTTTTAAAGACATATTTCTTAACTATTTTATAAATTGTTTGCATATATGCAGAGTCTAAAGATTGAAATGAATTTCCTTCCATTGTAAATTTTATTAACCAGATGAAAGGATTTTAAGATTGAAATGAATTTCCTTCCATTGTAAATTTTATTAACCAGATGAAAGGATTTTTACATACTTGTAATCTATCATATTTATTAAACATAAAAATATAGTTTAATCTGCTCATGAATGGTTTTCCATTGACTAGCATAAGTTGAGTCCATCCAGAGTATAATACAGTTACAATTTGCAACAATGGCATCTGATTCTACATCTGGGAAGCTAATGCCACCATGCTACCATAATATTATATGACTTCTAAAAGCAATGCTTGGCTTTTTAGGATAACATAAGAATGAAGTTAGCATTTTTTCCATTTTATTTAAATTTTTGTCAGGTATTAAAGCTATTGAATGCAATGTAATCTTGGGTAATATAATACTTTTAATAAGTACTAACCTATCCCCTAAAGAAAAAAAAATAATTTTTTTAAGAAGTAACACTTTTTCAATTATTTTTTTCAAAATTATTAATAATCTTACTCGCATCTTGATAGATTTTAAATCTAAATATTTTAGATTCTTTCCTTCCCAATTATATTTATATTTATCTTTAACCTTACAACCTAGTAATCAATTTAAAATTAAAGTTTCAATTTTATTAAATTTCAGCAACAATACTTCTTGGAACTTTTCAATTTCTTCATCTATTTCTTTGATTGAATAATTTAAATATCTTATAGTTAGTAAAATATATTCTGCAAAAAATTCTGTATTTTAGATTAACAAGCCTTATTCATTGAGAATCCATCAACTTGTTTCATTGCTAAGGTAAGAAAACTAATGCAAATAGTAGATGGCATAAGGGACACACTTGCTTTGTGCCTTTGTTTAAAGTGGATCCTTGAGAAATATTAAGATCCAATGTTAACATATCTACAGAATCAAAAGCTCTCTTGATATCTAAGCTAACTGGGGCCAATGTTTTGTTCATTCCTTTTGCTAAATCTAAGATAGTAACTACTCTTTTTATGTTATCATACCTTACTATATTGACTATAAATCCTGTTTGATCATTATTAATTAGTCTATAATATCTCTTAATCTTTTAGCGAAGATGGAAATACATATTTTATAGTCTACATTTAATAATGAAATAGGTATATATGAGGAAACTGAATTATTATCCTTTCGTTACTTAAGTATAGGTGAGAGTGCAGAAAATTTCCATGAGGGAAAATTTATTTTGTCACTCTGAATTATCCTGAAAGCGTCACTCAGTAATTCAAAAATATTTAATGGAAACAGACTACATCATTCCTTATTTAAACCATCTCTTTTAAAGCTTCTTTAACTTCTGTTAGGGTAATAGACTTATTCAACAGAGATATTTGTTGGTCATTAAGTTTATTAGTAACATTTTTCTTTAACTCATTACAGCTGAGTGATGCCTCCAACTGCATCTGCAGTTAACACCTACTGACACCTCTAGGCATCACATATTGCTTGTTTATACTTGCATCAATAATTACAAAACCATGATATTTACAAGGTTTTAAAAGATTTCATCTTGAAGCTTACACAATGGCAAACATGACTGCATTAATATTTGACTTCTGTCTAGTGGAGGTAAATATATATTAACTGTTGTTTTTATGATATTAATATTTTATAGATATAATTTTCACATTTTTCTAAATGTCTCAACAACCAAGTAATACAGACAGAACTCCTTAGCCTCATATGAAAGTTCTCAGCTGGATGAATAAAATGCTGCTGTATGTGTGTAACTTCAGTCATTGCTGAGATATTGTAATTATTTACAAAACATTACAAATATAATAGTTACTGTGTTTACTATGACTAATAAATTTCACTTTAAGACCTACAACCTAAATAATGCTACCACTATAAAACTATCTTGTGCTGAAGATTTTGCCATTTATACTTCTTTCATAACCTCTATGGTTCCAGAAATATGAACATGTATTTGAAATGTGAGGACATAATTTGATTCTGTTAAAAAGCATAGGCTCCACCCATTGGAAGTTACAGTGCAAACTTCCTGAGCTTCATTGGACTGAATGAGTTAAATACTTATCAGTTTTGTAATAATCAGGATTATTATTTTTATCTTTATTATGATTTGCATGGATTTTTTTAATATTAAATCATTTCCTCTATATCTGAAGTAACCCTGTTGGTATGAGGATTTCAGATACTAGTGATCTGTGCCTTTTAGCTTAACTTCTTATCTCTATTAGTTAATCTATGTAGACTTTTTGAAGTTATTGCATAACTGTAATTTTATTGTTTTTCTAAAGCTGTCTCCACTTTATGGGTTAAAATTGTTTGATATTTTGTCATTGATTTTTTAATGCTGTCAGTATTATCTAATTTATTTGTTTGCTGTTCAAACCTCATTTTGTGTATTTTATCTTGTAATTTTAACAACTCTTTATCCCACTCTTTCAAGTTATTACTAGCCTATCTTCCCATTCTGTCTTTAATATGCATTTTCAAGAAGTCCCATAATATAGCTTTACTAACCAGGTCATTATCATTTAAACATAAAAAAATGATGTGTTCCTTAAGGTAACACTTAACAATTATTTTAATTTCATCATACACAATAGTATTCTATAAATAATCTAAAATGTATTTTATCCATTAATATAGTAATACTTAAATTATTATAGGGAATAGTTTAAAAATTAATTTTATTAAGTAAATCTATAGAGGCATAAATCCTATCAATTCTAGTTTGTGTCCCATGTGCATAAGAATATTGAGTGAAAAACAATGACTTATCTTTTGCTTTTACTATTAAAATCTGTTTAGTGCTTTAGCTGATGCCAGAATGTTTGCTTTCTTCTGTTTACTTGTATCTTCTGTACTAGGCATGAGTTAAAATCCCCTGCTAAAATTAAATTATCTTTCCAATGACTTTTTAATATGTTTACTTGATCTTTAGCCACTCTTGCTCCTATTCCAGGGATCCAGTAAAAAATAGCTAGTGTACTGACTTCACCATTATATTTAATTACTACAAATGTGTACATTCCTTCTGTATCATTAATGGATTCCATGACCGTGTGCATTTCAGTAAGTTTTTTCCAAAGTATAGCAGTTTCTCTACTCTATTTGTTAAAAGAAGCAGATGATAACACTTTGTAACAGAGGTTATTTAAAAATCATATATCTTTATCAAATGAGTGTCTTACAAGAATATAATGTCTTCCTGTTTTCAGAGACATCAGTGATTAAATTTGAACTATTCTAGGACAATGATTTTCTTTAAAACAGCTCAAGGAAAAGGAGGCATGCAAGAATCAAGCATTTTCACTGGAGCATTCTTTATTCTTGAGATTTCTAAGTGTTTATTGCTTCAGAAATGACCTGCAAAAGGCATGCGTTACATAGGAACAATGAAAACAAAATCATCAGCACTTTAACACTTCTAATTAGCATATTATTTAGAACTAACATTCAGATAATCCAGCAATGCACATATTAATCAAAGTTAAATTAAATACAATTCTTAACTTATATAGTCCTAAAGTTACCAATTCTATTGTGTATAATTTTATGACATTCTCTTACAGGAAGTATTTGTTTAACATTTAGAAATGCATGTATAAGTTTAGTTAACTGAACTATATTAAGTCTTTCACTATAAATATAGTAAAACTAACCATTTATATCCATTATAATGAAAAATGCTTTAGCTTAAAATATAAATATGTACTTGCATATGTTTTGAAGCTTAAAGTCCAATACAAACCCTTTACTTAAAGGATAAATCTATTGTTTCAGAAAATAAAAGTCCTGTAATCAGATAATAAAGTGACTTATTTTTAACCTTTTTAATTTTAGAAGCAGTTTTCCAGGAAATCAGCTCACACTGTCTCTTCAATGATATATTGTTCAAACCTATTTCATCAGTATTATTAAGGATTTAATTTTTGTTAACAAAAGTGAATGCCTCCTTTACTATGTCAGATATTATAGTTCCTTCAGACGGAAATAATTTGATCTTTGCAGGAAATGCCAAAGTGGCTTTAATATTGTTATTTTTCAGTTGTTTAATTACTGTTAAGCAGGATTTTCTTTTACTCGTATCTTTACTGGAATAATCATTGCAAAATCTGATTACCTGTTCACCTAGTTTAATAGTTGGGCTAGATCATGTTGTTTTTAATATTTGATCTTTTTCTTAGCTAGAAATAAACCTAAATATAATTGAACATGATGGTTAGTTTTCCTTCTTTGAAGGTGCTCTCAGTGATCTATGTACCCTTTCAACTCCAAAAGATAATTTTTCAGGTAGATTTAATGTTTCATGTAACCAGGCTGTTAAGAAGTTCATTATATTGTCTTCATACTTTTCAGGTATACCATATGTTCTGATGTCATTTCATCTCAATCTATTTTCTAAATCGTCAACTTTAGCTATGAGACAGTTATTTTGTTTTAAAAGAAATTCAGTCTGAGACTCACATTTGTTTATTCTCCCTTCATGATCATTTAAAGCTTCTTCCATACTGCTTTGTTATTTCATAATAATTTCTAAATGTTCCATCTTCTTTCCCGACTCTTTTTTGAAACTTTTTTTTTGGTATGCAGCTTGTCTATTTTAAGTAATACATCCTACATACTAGACATAAGTGACTGGATATCTTTTCTTAACAGAAGAATCCTGAGTACCATATTTTGAGTGGCTCATTTTAAAGTGTCTTCTATCTTATTCAAATAGTTGAAATTCTGACAAGAAAATTATAACTTTTGAAGAAGTTAAAGCTACATTTTTTCCTCTGAATATTATTAAATAAAATTAGCTATCAAGTATCTCCAAATTTTTATTTTTTTTATTATATTTTCTGTTAGAGAAAAGTTTTCAGTCACAGAGCTTTAATCACTTCCTGCTCTCAGTAAGCCATCTTGGCCAAACCCTTTACTATGTATGCAGTTGAAATAGCTTTTATTGTTCATAAAATATTTATGATTTAATCTTATGCTTTTTTAAGTTTATTTTTCAGAAAAGCTTTTGGAATGCAAGAAGTGTGTAAACTGCTAGAGGTGTGACATTCTGCACTACATAGGTGTTAATGAGTTAGTGCAATATAGAAGGGAAAATATAACAAAATATGGTAGATCTTGCAAGAAATTTATGAAAATACATGGTATGACAAAAATGAATTCAGTGTTAGGAACAGAATTTACATATTATTCCCCAAGGTACAAAAACTTGCCTAAACTGTATATAAATTATATTTCACGGACACATGCACATTTAATTAAAAGCTTTGAAACACATCCAATAAATATTTCAGATAATGGACCAATAAAAACTAACAGAAAAATGTAGGGTAATGAAGTAAAAATGAGACACTGGTGGTTTCTCACTAATCTGTTAAAAAGAGGGAAATTTAAGGAATGGATAGTGGAAATGATTTCAGAGTTAATAAAAAAATAGAATGTGGTTTAGAAAAGATAGCTAGTGAGTGGGAGAAAATGAAAATGGAGTTTAAAAATAGGGTCAAAATAAAATAGATGTATGGTTCAGAAGTAATATGAACTATTTAGAGGGTTTGGCAAAGATTAAAGTACTGCAGAATATGGGGAATCACATATCTCATATAACAAGAGGAGTAACTGCAAAGTGCAAAAGGGAAAAATAAGGGACTATCTGGATAATATGCATGAGAATAGCAAGATTGATGCCTTTTGATAACAACTGCAGAGCACAAAATGTTTATCACAACAACTTAGGCAAAAGAAAATAGAATGGGTTGTCACCCAAACTTCTGGATCCTATGAGAAGAAAAATAACCAGAGATCCTATAAAGGTATTAGAGATATCTCAACAATTTTATGAAAATTTGTATAAAGTAGAGGAATGTGGAAACCAAGAAAGAGAACAACTGGAAATTTATGGAAGACTTAATTATGCCAAGGTTAGAGGAAGATGAGATAAATTATAGCAAAGACTGGAGGAGATGAGATAAAAACAATGAAATGTAACTGATAGACAGGGAAGTCTCCAGGAACAGATGGTATTCCTAAGGAAGTTTGGAAGTTAGGTGGGTAGAAAGTAGTAAAGATCTGGAAGATTTTGTTTAGTAGCATTTTGAAAGGAAGAGAAGCACCAGCATCTTGGAAGATAACTGTGGTGGATCTATTACCCAAAGAGGGTAAAGACACATCAGTCCCAGCTTTATATTGACCATTTCAATTTTAAACAATAATTATAAAGTGTTTAGGTCTATACTATCTAAAAGGGTGCAAAGGTGTTGCCAAAACTGATAGATATGGATCAATGTAATTTGTGGAGAGGAATAAAATTTGACAGCATTTGTAGAAAAATGATGATGCAGAGGGAAGTATAATGTAAGAAAATACTGCTATTGGTGGGTCTTGATGCAGAGAAAGTATTTGACAGCTTAAGCTGGGATTTCAAGAGTAGGACAATGGAAACATTTACATTCCCTGATATAATAAGGTACAAATTAAAGTGTGAGTGTTCCTCTCCAATAGGCTATGTTGAACAGAAGAACCAGGTAGGAGTGTTATCTTTCCCCTTTATTTGTTTATATTTACAGATATACTATGCATGATAATCTGGAAATATTGGCTTATTTTCAGATGTTATTATTTTGTACTTGATAAATCCAGAAAAGGGCATCTCAGTGTTGTATTACATTTTGAGACAGTTTCATGCCTTTTGGGGATATAAAATTAATGAAGATAAAACAAAGGCTATGGCTATAAATTATGTACCCATACATGAACTGGTTCAGCAATACCCACATTTATGGAAAAAATGATAAGATGAAGTAAGGAAGAGTAAACCTGTCTGGTGGACATCTGCAATAAATAAAGTATATAACAAAAGGAAAAAAATTGCTGTCCAGGACCAAGACGGAGCAGGTGCCCAATTGGAAGCAATCTCTCCTTAGCCTGAACAAGCAAATAAGAACACTAGTTAAATCCTCTAAAGCTAACTTTGAGTCCAAATTGGCCACATCTACTAGAGACAATCATAAGGCCTTCTTCATATATGTCTGCAATATCAATGAAGCACCCAGATCTGTTCAGACATATTGATCAGGGACACCACATACACAAATGCTGTAGATATAGCCAACCTACTGGCTAACAGATTCAGTGAAAACTTCACCCCTCTGTCCTTCCCATCAGTAAATCAGGACATCCCCTATACCTGCCCCCCTCCCCTTATCTCTAGGGAACAGGTCACCACTGCCCTCTTGAAGGCAAAAAACACAGCCTCCATGGAACCCGATAACATCTTAGGCTGCATTCTACATGAACTCAGGCATGAACTTGCAACACCATTAGGCACCCTATTCAACCAAAGCCTGAGTACCAGCTTTGTCCCAGCTGAGTGTAGGACAGCCACTGTCATCCCTTTGCACAAAGGCAAAGTGTCCACTGATCTAGGAAATTATAGACCCATCAGCCTAACTAGCCTGATCTGCAAGGCCATGGAATGGATTATCATAGACCTCATTAATAGGGACATTGGCAACCTTCAAACACTTGACCCCACACAGTTCGGCTTTGTCAAAGTGGTAACATATGGATTGATGCCTAGTTGAGAGAGTTTATCTATTATGCCCGAGTGGGGAATAGTGTCAAAGGCTTTGGCCAGGTCAATGTAGATGGTGTGCACCATCTTCCCTCATCCATGGCTTTGGTGACTGTCTCAAAGAAGTTGACCAGATTTAACAGACATGACCTCCCATATAGGTAGCAAACTGGATCATTGATAGAACCCACCTGATTAAAATAGGGGAAGCTAACAAAAGCAGTAGACCCATAATGAGTAGCGTACCCCAGGGATTGGTCTTGAGGCCTCTGTTATTCGGAATATACTTCTCTGAGGTG
Source organism: Protopterus annectens (assembly GCF_019279795.1). Classification (NCBI taxonomy): domain Eukaryota; kingdom Metazoa; phylum Chordata; order Ceratodontiformes; family Protopteridae; genus Protopterus; species Protopterus annectens. Next base: position 521,214,975 of record NC_056728.1, on the reverse strand, counting down.
CAAGCCAAAACTATTGGGCTATGGTTGACCAAGTTTGCAGATGACTGCAAGCTGGGTGCAGTCATCAATTACCCAGGTGATGTGGATGTCCTCCAAGAGGATCTCACCCAAACAAATGACTGGCGACAGAAACATGGCCTCATGCTGAATGCCAAAAAATGCATCATCATCATCTCCTTTGGGGAGAATGACATCCCCACATATTATCACATTAATAACAATATCTTAAGCATGCAATCATTCATGAGGGATTTGGGCACCCAGGTTAATAGCAATCTGACTTTTGACCATCATGTTGTTTCCATTGTATGGTAATCTTTCTACATGGCCCACCTCATAAGTAAGGGTATCTCATCCAGAGACAAGGAGGTCATAACATCTCTGTATTCTTCCCTTATAAGGTCAATTATTGAGTGCAATGCCCCCTTCGGCAAAGCACACACAGCAGCTGGAAAGCCCACAGAGGTTCCTCACCAGGAGAATCCAGGGCCTCAAACATCTACCTTACACAGATAGGCTAAAATCCCTGTCCCTCTACTCAGTTTCATACAGACTCCTCAGAGGTGACCTCTGTCTGGCATACAAAGCAATCTCACACCCCACCTTAATGGGACTGCTGCATATCCACAAGTCAAGCTCCACTCAAGTAACCCGCACATGCAACCTCAACCTGGTCTGTGACATCAATAGGACTTGTTGGTGAGACAGATTTTTATCCCAGAGACTCCCCATCTGTGGAATAGGCTCCCTTTCCACATCAAGTAGAGTAACTTATTATCCCTTTTTAAGCACAACCTGGATAACTGCATGGAAACAGAAAATACACCCCTGGGATTCCACCTGTGTCCTTGCTGGACATGGGCTTTGGGTACTGACTTGTCTAAACATGGGCTAAACTCTTGGCTAGCCTTATAAGGGCCTCAGGGCCAATAATCTAGTAACTTCCTTTGATCCTATGATCCCATAAGGCAGTTAAGGATATGTGAGAAATACTTAAAATATAATGCAAAAACTGAGAAACTGGAAGCTATTGTTTCTGGATATAGATTGTAAGATACAAGCAGTGAAAATATTTTTGTTCCCTTAGTTTTATATACGGGCCAGGCATATGTTTATCAACCAGAGAAGAAGTTGTGTACAATAATTACTAAAGAGTTGAATTAATTGATCTGAGTGAAGAAGAGGGCAACAGTTAAGTCAGATAAATTGATCATCCCCAATGTGGTTTAGCATTCCCTGATTTGAAGGGATAATTTAGAGCTACACAGTTAAGGATCTTATACATAACACAAGTAGAAGGTTATAATTCCAAATGGAAAGGGGTGAAGATAAAGCACAGGGTTCAAGAAATAAGGAGAGAGTGTGATTTTGGATGCAGATCTTTAAGAGGCATAATAACCATCCAGAATATTATATTCATAAAGCTGCAGAAAGTATTCTAAGAACTAAGCCAACACGGGCATGGATAAAGGAGATTTTCCAATAAGGATGGCTGTAAGTGGGGGTAGAGAAAATAGACAAGATGGAACTTACTGGAGAAAACCGGTAAAAAAAAACATGTTATTGGGTGCAAATAACTAGAAAAGGAAAGACAACAGAGTGGGATGAGGCAAAGAAGAAGTTTGGACTGCAGATTCAAGACTGCCTTCCCTACCAGGGATTGATATCTAAGTATAAGAAAAGAGAAAGGGACACAAGATTCCTAAATGAAAAACCTACTCTAGTAGAGTTTTTAATTCAATATCAAATTTAGAGTAGAATGGAAATGGGATAAATAGTGGGGCGTATAAAATATTGCATTAGTCAAACAAAGGAGACGAGAAAAGATTAGGAAGACAGACTGGAAAAGCATTTTGCCAAAGAGCAATGGGGGAACATATGTATGGCTCCTGACTATGCAACATAGTCCAGAAGGTTTTGGATTTTTGCTTGAAGTGTTTGCATAGGGATTTTTATACCCCAAGCAGATTTCCAAGAATATTTCCTCACATATATAGCAAATGTTGGACTTGTGATGAGAAAAAAAGATAACTGGGACCTTTTTTTGTGGAGGGTGTAATGAAATGGCAAATTTTAAAAATGTTCCACAGAGTACTCTGTGCCTTATTCAGTTTTATTAATTTGGCTGCCAAAAACTAATTACTAGAGAATGGGTTTCAAAATATAAACCATCTGTATTTGAAGTACTGAATATTGTAAATGAGATAAAAAAAAACTTAAAAAGGCATCTTTAGAAAAGAGATGTAGCAAATTACAGAGAAATAAATGGAGTTTGTAGGAACAATACACACAGAATAAAGTTCAAGAAGAGAAGTATGATTGAAGGGAAGACAGAAATTAAGCAATTTATGTTATGTTAGATTGAAGGACAGGTGTTATAAAGAAAGAAAACCTAAGTAATGCAGGATGTATGTAAATAGAAAAATTTTAATATTTTTTTTATTAATGCATGTGTGCCTAAGTCTGAAGTGATAATTTAATAAAGGGGGTTACAAATTTCAGAAGTACTTAGTTCAGCAAGGACCATTTTGCTTAAAGTACTTATTATGAAAAGCCAATTTCAAGTCTTAACAGAGAATGAAAGAAGTATGAACACGTTAAATATTTTTCTCAGTATGAGCAACAAAGACAAAAGGAAACAAAACTGTTTGCAGGTAACTGAAGTAAAGAACTGACTTACAGAAACTGAAACCACTGGGTCAGATTAAGATATGAAGAATGCACAAAAAGAGTACAGTTTATTTTTTCAAGTTGTGACAGTTCTGCAACCTAATATATTAGGAAGGTCTCCTTGTGAGTTACTGATATTGATTAAGTCAACTCCAATGTGTGCAAAAGCAAGAAAAGTGCACTGGAGGGACAGTGCCATCTTATAAAATGACACGGATTCAGAACTGTTTATCTCAATGGAGAAGCCTTAACATGCCCCTTTGCAATCTCACAGTAAGCCTTTATTTTCCTTTTCCTCTGAGATTCCCATTACAGAGGGTCTCAGTGAGGAAGGCAATTTCGCAGAGCAGAGTTACAAAGTAGTGTGTGTGTGTGTGTGTGTGTGTGTGTGTGTGTGTGTGTGTGTGTGTGTGTGTGTGTGTGTGTGTGTGTGTGTGTGTGTGCGTGTGTGTGTGTGTTTTTGTGTGTGTTTGAATGTCTGGAAGTGTGTGTGAGTACATGTATGTCAAAATGTCTATGCGTGTGTGTATGTGTTGATGGGCACCTTTGTCAACACGATGCATGCATGGGCCATTAAGGAGAACACTACTGCCATCAGGTTTGATGGTGTTAGTGTTAGCTAGAGTGCGATTCAGAGATATGCTAATGGGTCAGTAATGATGAGGTCTTTCTTACTACAGCCAAAGCTGTCTCAGAATCACATTTTCTCACCAATGCAATAATTGGACACCTGCAGCATGCAATTACCCCAGAGCATATCTGAGCAATCGTACCAGTTTATGATTTTCTGTGACATTGGCTGGTAAGAGAGATCTTATTTGAATTTATATTTTGTTTGTTATCACTGTTTTCTACTGTTTGTAGGTGGGAAGGGATGGCTTGTTAACAAGATTTATTTTAATTCATATTTTGTTGTTTTACCTTTGGTTTCACTGTTGGTTGTTAAAGAGGAGATTTTTTTTGGCAGGGGGGCTCTGTCCATCCCAGGGAGCCTGAACAGCTGTGGATTCATAAAGACTGCAGAGAGGAAAACCCACAGCATATCTAAACAATCATACATTGGTTTGTGATTTACTGATATTTACTGTTAAGAAGAAGAGCAACTCTGAGCGACAGTGAGGAAGGAATTACAGCTTTTGTCTGACCTGCAGAATTTGTATGGTCAGAACAACTTTACTGCACTTACTTTAGTATTCAGTTGTATATTGCTTGTGTGATTTTTGTCATAGAATTTGATTTAACTTCTCTTTGAATTCTATGGCTACTGATTTAGATTTTTCTTCTCTTTTACAATATTTTATTTGTTTGAAGCTGAATATGGATTCCTTCAATGAGTATGCAATTAATGATTTGCTAATGCACAAATATCTTGTACTGTGTAATAAATAGTATACATATGTAAAGGTAACATCTGATAACACTGGTGATCTGTCTTCTTCATGTCAAAAGTTGGATGATTTGCTTACCATTATTAGAAGTAAATCTAGACTTAGTGATGATGATTGCACCTGTCCAATTGACACGGCTTGGAGAACTGTTGTTAAATATATTAATGACTGGACTGGTGATATAAATAATGTTAGGCAAAGAACAAATAGAACACATTTAGGAAATGATGCATCTTTTGTCTGTAAAGATCATTCAACCCCTATGAAACAGGACTATGCCTCTGACAACTTTGGAATTCTGAATGCAAGTATTCAGCAACTGAGGATCTGGGTTGTTTAGAAGGAAACAAAGAAAGAAAGGTAGAAGTTCACAAAAAAACAACAAAGAAGAAAAAGAAACTGATTAATGTCTGTAAGGTAAAGAGAATATGTACTAAAAAGGAAACTGCTTTGTTATGTAACACACAGGTTACAGGGAATTATATCATTTTTCTATCAGAAAACCTTCAGTCTACAGAAAAACATTTTTCCAAAAGAAAAGGTAGAAGAAAGAGGCAAGGGGCAGGTGAAAAGGAAGAAATGTAAACTAAACGTGGAAGGATTGAAGAACATTACTGTAAGAAAAAAGAAGAGAAAGACAGATGTTGACTACATGGCTCAAGCTGTGGATTTACAGTACCAGCTTGATGAAAACCAATGCACAATGAAAACAGTGGGATTAATAAGACTAATGGTGATGAAGATCTATCCTTCGTAACAATTGACAGAGTAGATATTATTGTATTAGAAGTTGAAGATTCTTCAGACCTGGTCAGCAAAGCTATTCTTATAATTGGGAGATTCACTTATTAGAGGAACTGATATTTATATTTGCAAAAAAGATAATGAACATCGAATAGTGTTGTGTTTGCCAGGAGCAAAAATAGAAGATGTGAGACAAGCCTTGGAATGCATTAATGTAAGGAAGTGTCGAACTGTTTTTATTCATGTTAGTAAAATTGATCTCACCCACAAGGATTCTCTGACTGTTAGTAGGAAACTGGCAGCCATCTTAGATAGTATAGCTTGTACTGGAGTTAGGACATATCTTTCACAAATCACCTATAGGAAGTATAGTCAAGTCAAGTCACCATGTTTGAAAATATTTTTTGGTAAATTTCTACATGGAAAAAAGGTCCTGTTTTAAAAAATGGAAAAGTGTAGAGCATTCAACCCTAGTTTTGGGCAGACATGTATTCAGACAGGTTGGTGCACATTTTGTCAAAATCAGGGAAGAGAATTTTTGCAAAAAATATTTTGCAATATTTCCCAAACAGTAGGCAGGATTTTTGCTAGGTTAAAAATTTAACAGCTCACAGATAGCAATATTTGATGCATCTCTGATGGTTGTTAATGCTAGAAGCATTAATAATAAAGTTTTGTTATTGCAAAATGTGCTACTTTCCCACAAGATTGATGTTATTGTTTGTGAAACATGGTTAAAGAACAATGACTGGAAACCAGTTCTGCCAGGGGATAAATGTTTTTACTGTAACAGACATTCTAACAAAAAATCAGGTGGAGGTGTTATGATATAAAGATAGTTATGAGACCTGTGATTATTATATGTTCATTGATAACACCAATACTATAGACTGTGTAACTGTGACAATAAACACAACCCTGGAACACATAACAATTGTTGGAGTGTACAGACCACCAAAGTCAAGTGCAGACGACCTTGAGGAATTCATACATTTCTTGAATGAAACACAGGAGAGAAGAATAATATTAGCTGGGGACTTAAATTTACCAGAAACAGACAGGAATAATATTGATTCAACAACATTAGAAAGGAAATTATTCACAACATATATGCAGGAACAATTACTTCATATTGTAAAAAAGCCTACTAGGGACAGAACATACTAGACATTGTTTGGGTTCCTATAGAAATTACTGTTACTTCAAGTCAAGTTTTACCACCAGGGATATATAGTGATCATGGGGTTGTAAAGGTTAGTTTGTTACTAGATAATTCTGCCAAACTGAAATCTAAACCAATGCACAGAAGATTAATTACAGATTATATGGAAGCAAAACATTCACTATGTAAAATTAACTGGAGTGAGGTGTTCAGTGGAAAAACTGCAGATGGTGTGTGGAAAGTTTTGAAAAAGAAATTGTTTGAGTGCAAAAAAACAAAAAAAAATGTTTAACATCAGGATTTAGGCATACAACGTCAGGGGGATATATTTCCATAAGAACAAGATACCTGATTAAGGTGAGCCATAAAAAATATAAGAAATGGAAGATAGGTCAAACTACAACTTTGAAAATTGAAATAAACAAGCTGGACAAACAGATTAAGAATAGTGTGAGACAAGATCAAGAACAATTTGAAAAAAAATTATATAAATATACTGAGCATAATAAGAAACCTTTGTATAGATACATAAGATGTGGAAGGACTAAAGACATACAAATTAATAAACTGTGTACAGATTCTAAAATTTATTCTCAGACAAAACAGATTATATATATATTTACAAAATCTTATGCAAAACAGTTTGGTTCCACAAAAAGAGTGATAAGTTGTCCTAGTGAAATCCAGATAACCTCAGATACTGAAATGAGATTAGATTATATTGAAAAAGAACTGCATAAACAAAGCACAGGGAGGAGACAGAATTAGTAACAGTGACCTCAGAGCACTTCAACAAGAACTTACATTCCCATTATATCTATTATTCATTAGGTCATATAAATATGGAGAGATTCCTCAAGAATGGACACATGCAGTTATTAAACCCGTCTTTAGGGGAAAGGGGAGTACGACACACTTAGAGTCATATAGACCCTTAAGTCTACTTTCATGTTGTGGAAAAATAACAGAGAAGGTAATATTGGATAAGTTATTGTCAGAATTGAATAAGTTTGGACTTGAAACCATATATCAGCATGCATATGTTGAAAATAGTTCTATCACCACCTGTAACGTGATGTTCTATAACAATATAATAACAGCTATGAATGAAAAATTGCACTGTGATGTAATTTATACAGATTTAACTTCAGTATTTGGCAGGTTCATACATAAAACACTGATCAATAAATTAGAACAACTAGGTATTGATGTACTCTTGATAATATGGATAGCTGCATGGCTTTCAAATAGGACATGACAAGTATCATACAGCAACTGGACAGGTGAAATTCTTGGTTACAGTCAGGATGTCCCACAGGGCTCTATCCTCTCCCTTACTTGCTTAGATTGTATCTTTCAGACCTAACTTTTCCATCTGAGGTGTTCTACAGTCTATATGCAGATGACCTGAAATTGGGTAAACTGATTACATGTGTTACAGATCAGGCATGGCTGCAAAATAACTTGACTAAATTGAAAATTTGGGCACAGGAGAATAATATGCTGATAAATACATAAAAAATTAAGCATATGAGATTTGGGAGACATACACTGAAAGGTGAATATTTAATACAGCACATAGTGATTGAAACTGTAGATTCATTTAAGGACCTGGGTATATGGGTAGATCCAGCTATGAGTTTTTCTAATCATATCAGACAAATGGTTAATGATAGTTATAGAACTATATGTTATATAAAAAGATTTATAAAGGCTAGGAAATCAAACATAATGAAGTCATTGTTTGTTAGTTACATTACACCCAAACTTGGGCATAGAATAACAATATTATGGAAACCATATAAGAAAACAAGTATGAATAAACTGGAAAGAGTACAGCGGAAATATACCAAGGGCATCCATGCATGTGTAAATGCGAAAATTTAAGTTATTATGAAAGACTAACATATCTAAACTTGTACATTGTCACTTATAGATATCTAAGAGATCTTATTCAGGTATATAAGGCATTTAGAGACAACTACCTTTGGGAATGTTTGGTTATCAAAAAGTAGTAGAGAATTATCAGACAACCCATGTAGAACATTCTATAGGAATAAGAAGTATACTAACTGGTTTTCTTTTTTTTTTTTTTAAACAAGTTTATTGTTTTTAACATACAAGAAAATATCATAACAATTTTATACAAGTAATTAAAATAGATATGATTATAACATTCAACAAAACAACCAAAGTATTTACAAAGACATCCACTACAATCAGATCAATTAATTAAACTAAAATACCATGTTATTTGAAGTTAAGATTTGTTTAACACGTTTTGTAAATTATCCCATACAATATAATAAGACGTTTTTCTAGTAGTTCTTAACTTCATTGTATTCAGTTCCATATGGCACACTATATTCATAACATTTTTAAATTCATTGAACGAAGGAGGTGTATCTGAAATCCAATTTCTGGTTATTATTTTTCTAGCCACTGCTTAACCTTTTTAACACTTTGAGGTACAGGTGTGTTGAATAATATAAGAGATTTAGAAATAGTAAAATTATCTGTAAAAAGAGCCTGCAAAAATTCATTAATTGACTTCCAATATTCTTTCAATTTTATACAGTCATAAAACATATGAGCCCAGTCTGCATTGATTTCTACATTACATCTTTTACATAGATTATCTTTATTATTTATTTTATTCATCATCAAAGGTGTATAAAAGGATCTATGCAAAAATTTCCATGTAAAAAGTCTCCAGACAATGGAGGACGTAGTTTTATAAGCAGATTCCAATATATATTGTTTATCTTGTTGATTTGGTGGATCACCATTAATGGAAATAAAATAATTCCAGTAGGTATCTACACTGTAAAAAGTTTCTTGTCTGATAATTTTATGTATGTATGAAAGCTTACCTTTATCAGAAACTTTATGTTGTAAATTTAATATCAAGTAATCAATCAATGTTGGAACAGATTCTTTAACTGTTATAGACATTAGATCTATTTTGTCAATGAGATGTTGTCTAAAGGTCTGAACCTCTAACCAGCAAGTTTCTCTTAGATCAAATTCTTGTTTTAAGAAATCTAGATTTTTAACTTTATTATCTGATATCAACTGATACCAGTACTTTAGATCATTATCTGTAGTTAAATGAGTTCCTTCAGAAGTGGATGACAAAAGCATACCCCGAGTATACGTTATAAGGAATATAATAAAATTCCATTCTTTATATTTAGGATGCATGAATATAAAGTTACGATAACTAATAATAATGTTTAATGGGTAACTAACTATATGTTTAGGTGTAATAGGTGAAGTACAAAATTCTTTTATTAACCATAACATGGAGTTATTTACAATCATATTCTTATGTGTTAAGGAGATTTTCATGAAGTGAATACATATTATCTCCCAGTAATCTTTCCATTTTGCAACATATGACTGATCTATTAATAAAGTAATAACTTTTATAATAGAAGAGATAGTATATAAATTGAAGTCTGGAAAAGAAATACCCCCTTGAGACCAACTATTAGTATGTTTCTTTAAAGCAATCCTAGGTCTATTAGGTGCCCATAGGAAATTTAACATTAGTGTATTCAATTTCTTGATAATTATTCTTGTAGGTGGAAGTATTATTGATTGTATTAAGTATAATATCTTGGGGAATATTATCATTTTAATAATTGTTAGTCTCTCTCCCATAGTAAAAAACATATTATTCCAGGTATTAAAGAGATTTTGTATATTAAGAAGACAGGTATTATAATTATTATGTATAATAGATTTGATATCTTTAGATAATATTATACCTAAATAAGTTATCTGACCTGAATTGGGTATATATTTAGTAAAATCATTAATGAGAACATTTTTTCGTGTATATATAGGTAGTATTTTAGTTTTTTCTTCATTGAATATTAAACCAGAAATACTTTTAAAATTTATCATTTTATCAAACAGAGACTGCATAGAAGAATTAGATCCTGTTGATGTCATAAGAACATCATCTGCAAAGAGTTGAATTTTAGATGTTGTATTTACATCTATTTCAAATCCCTCTATGTCAGTACTGTTTCTAATCAAATTAGCCCAAGGCTCCATTATTAATGTGAATAATAGTGGAGAGAGTGGACACCCTTGTTTTGTACCTTTAAAAATTGGTATTTTTTGTGAGACATATGTTCCTATCTTAATATAAGCCAATGTTTCTTTGTATAAATGCTCAATTAGATTTACAAATGCTTCTGAGAAGTTTGTACACTTCAGTAAGGTAAACAGGTAGTCCCAACTTACTGAATCAAATGCTGAGCTTATATCAAGACTAATAAGAGTTAAATCTTTCTTTTTCCTATTTGCAAAATCAATTAATGTTAGAGTTCTCCTTATATTATCAAAAGTATTTCTATTTACAATGAAGCCTGTTTGATCTATATCTATAATGCCAGGGATGATTGTCTTCAATCTATCAGCAAAAATACTCATAAACATTTTATAATCAACATTAAGTAATGAGATGGGTCGATATGAAGTACATCTAGTTGGATCTTTATTTGGTTTCAAGATTGGCGAAATAAATGTATATTGCCAAGATGGGGGGTTATTAATTCATTTTGGGCCAAAATAAAAATCTTATGTATTAATGAGTATGTACTTTTAGGAAGGATTTTATATATCTCTGGTATAATACCATCATTACCTGGTGCTTTGTTTGATTTAAGCTTGTTTATTTGTGTAATGACCTCTGTATATGAAATACTTTTATCCAATAATTTAATCTGTTGTTTATTAAGTTTTTTATTCATGTTTGTGGTTATAAATTCCCTTATTTTATCTTTAGGTTCCATGTTAATGTTATTATGATTAATTTTGTGAAAGTGATTTCTAAATTCATCTAGTATTTCTGGTAAACTAGAAACATTCTTCTTTTTCCTTAGAGAAAAAATTTCTTTGATATGATTTTGCTTATTCAACCTTTTTGTTTTGTTTTTAAGTCTATGTAAGTATTTAGGGCTTATTGAGTAAGACAAAAACTTGTATTTCTCTAAAGTTATTTTAACTTTATGAGTTAAAATTTCTTTGTATTTCTCATTTAGTTTGTTTATTTCTTCAATGACTTTCTTATCCATAATATTTCTTTATTATTATGTTTATAAGAATCTAGTTTACTTTGTATATCTAACAATTCCTTATGCCAAGATTTCCTTTTATTATTATACCATCTGATACTTTGTCCATATAAGTATGATTTTAAAGCATCCCAAACATAAACAATGGAGACTTCAGAAGTATTATTTATATCTAGAAAATGTTGTACTTCTGAAAGTATATATTCTTTATAGTCTTTTAATTGAGTTAAGTATGCTGGTATCCTTTTGATCTGAACATTGTGAGTATTTTTGATCATGAACTCAAAAACAATTGAATTATGATCAGATATAGGACAAGAAATGATTTTAGAGTTAATTAATTCTGTTACCATCTGGTTAGAAATAAAGACTCTATCTATTTTTGAATAAGTTTTGTATCTGTTAGAGAAAAATGTATATGGTAATGATTTTGAATCTATCTGATTATTAATATCATTTAAATGATAAGAATTAGCAAAATCCTTTAAATGTTTTGCATTAGATGTAATTTTCCTTTTTCCTATAGTGGTAGTGTCATTTTCATGTAATATACAATTAAAGTCACCAGCTAAAATAATATCTCCTATAGAGAATGATATGATCTTATCAAGATGGTATTTCACTGTATTAATACCAATTCCAGGTATCCAATATATATTGATTAATGTATAAGTCTTCCCATTAATTTGTATTGTAACCATACAAAACATTCCTTTATCATCTTGATAAGTCTTAATAGTTTTAGGAATGGGCATACTTTTATTCCATAAAATAGCCACTCCTCTTTTTCTGAGTGTGCTCTGAACTAACCAATACTGTATATTTGTTTGTGACTAGTTTATCAATATCTTTTTTCAAAAGATGTGTTTCTTGTAGGAAGACTAAGTTGGCCTTATGTAAATTAATGTATCTTATTAGGCTTGCCCTTTTACATGGATTATTCAGTCCATTAATGTTTAAAGAAATTCCTTTTAGAGAAGTCATTTGGCAATTTTAAAACATAGAAAACTTATGATTAAAATAACAATTAACAAAATAAATAATGTTATACCTCCTCCTTTAGGTGTACCTTTAAATATAGCTGTATTTATTGAGTCTCTTATGGAATTTTGTATAAGATTTAATTTTGTTTGTAGTGACAATGAACTTACAAAGTGTATTGTGGATGTCAGAACTATATTCATACAACAGTGAACAAGAAAAAATAATGTAAGGATTAAACCTTGCACCCAGCCTGGAGTTAAAAACTCCAACTTAGAGTAGTACATACTACTCAAGTTAACCCCCTACCCTAAGCAGCAGTACCTCAGCTGCCACCTTGTCAATTTAATACTTGTTATATTTAACATAAATTAACAACTTTCAATTAGATTATCTAGTAAGACAAGACTATACATTTGATAAAACAACATCATATATGCTAAGAGAAACTTTTTTTTAAAAAACTATTCATACTACTATATACATCTATTTAATATAATACATTTAGATTCAAGTAGCATTCAAATAAACTTGATATTAGAAACGAAGAAGAGAGAGAGAAATAAAAGACGAGAGAGAGGAAGAGAGAGTGAAAGAGAGAGAGAGAGAGAGAGAGAGAGAAAAAAACAAAAGGAAGGGCATATGTACACATTAATTTATTCAAAATTTGTAAAAATAAGATCTAATATTCAATTAAATCAATAACTTTGGCTAATATGGTTTATACATTATATATATTAAGATGTATCTATATTCTATCATGTAAATACAGTTAACAGCTTCCAAAAAGACTTTAAATTACTTGTATCAGAGCTTATTTTTCTCATACTTATTATTGTCAGTAGAATAAAATATTATATTTATAGGTATTGCTATAAATCATACTGCATAGTTAAACAAGATCTCAAAAACACTTGCTTTATTGTGAAGAAGGCCATCTGTATTTTGTATATCTAAACTGCTGCTTTAAAATATGTCAGATGACAACTTCTTCCAGAATAGATTCATAAAGTTATTTGTGCTTGTCAATCATATAAATCAAATGAATCATAGCATTGTATATGTTTAAATCATAAGTTTTTTTACATATATTAATAAGCTGCAGTCAAATAAACTTTCAAAAACACTTGTATAAATGTTTCACTTTCTATGCCTTCTAAAAAATCACATTTGCTTACTATGAGAAACTGCATCATTTAAAATCATTATAACTTACATATTTTATAAATTATAACATAAATAACTAAGTAATTATATAAAATAACTCACATTTAAATGATAAAGAGTTCATTTTCCATCGCATAGTCGCATTTGCAGCAGTTCTGCTTCCTGGTTGTGTGTTCTTCATGAATCTGCGATGTGTCAGTGTGAATTCAGGGGTCAAAGTTCAAATTGACTGCTTTCAGCTTCTCTGCATGAATTCTGAGTGTTGAAGCTTTTAAAACAACTCGAGGACACTGTTCACGAGGTAACCCACATCCCAAATTGTCTCCCTTACGATTTTGGCGGGAATTTTGTTAAAAACAAGTGACCAACATTCATTTAGCAGTATAAGTGAAGCTAAACATAGCAAAACCTTCACGAAGTATTTTACAAGTTATTACAGCCTCTATGAAAGTGAAACTAAGCTCAAAGTTATTAATATGTGATAAAACAGGTTATTTTTGCCCCAAATCAATTTTTATACAAATCTTATTATTTACTGTACCTGTATGATCAAAAGAATGTCAATATATTAATATGAAAGAGAATAAAGAGAAAGAACAGAGAAAAGAAAAAGAGAAAACAGGAAATAAGAAAGAGCAAAGCAAAGATAAAAAAATATAAAAGGAAGCTATAAAAAGTATTTACAGTGGAATATTACTTGCTGTTTATATTAATAAAGATGGAAATGAAATATACACTATTTACTGTTATTTAGTTCTAATTATTATTAATTAAAGCATGACATATTATTTATGAATGAGCATAAGCAATATAATCAAGAAAGTATAACCAGCATTAGCATTCAAACAGCATATGAACTTTTACAAGGAATAAATAAACTATCATTCTATTCATCACACTCTCATCACATTTCTCTCCCTGCCTTCCCCCACCCTTTACCCACTGCATAATCTAAATAGAATGTTATTGTTTAAAATAAAAAAAAAGAAGAGAATAAAGAAAAAAAAGAAAGAAGAAAAAAAATGTATCAAGTAACTGACCTTAATTCTCTTTGTCAGAAAGAGAAACATATTGAATGATAGCTTGTTATTAGTTCCTCAGATATTTTGACTGATTATGAGACAGAACAGCTCTTTGTACCCAGAAAATAACTTTGATTAAATCTTTTTCAGGATATTTGTGGCTTTCTGAAAATGTAGAAACTATATTTAAAAAAATTAATAATGAAGAAAATTAAAGTGAGAGAAAAAAAAAAGAACATGTCATTTATTTTTTAGTCTCTTCTTCTTCCAGCCTTCCACGAAGTTTCAGTTGCCAACCTCTTTAATGAAGGACTAGCCCATTCCATTTCCTCTATTTTATCCAGAATCTTATTTTTTTTGATAAACAACAATGCAGAGTCTAAGTCTTCAAAAATTTTAGGACCATCAGGAAGGAAGATTTTTAGCTTGGCAGGAAATAGAAGGTAGGTTTTAAACTGTGCTTTTTTGAGCTCCTTTATTAATGGCAGAAAGACTTTTCCTTTAGTTATTACCAAGGAAGAATAGTCATTATCAAAACACACAGTTGTCTCATTAATTTTAACAGGAGCTTTAGCCCAAGCAGATTTAAGAACCATCTCTTTATCAAAAGATGATAAAAATCTAACTATAACAGATCTAGGATACTTTTTGTTAGAGTTAGTATTAGCTATAGATCTATGAGCTCTTTCGATGCCAAAAGAGAATGTTTCTGGTAAGTCTAAAGTTTTAGGGAGCCATGTTGTTAAAAAAGAAGTAATATTGTTACCTTCAATATTTTCTGGCAGTCCAAAAATCCTAATGTTATTGCGCCTAGATCTATTTTCCAGGTCATCAAGCTTTGTTTGTAGATGTGTATTTTGTTTCAGCAGCAACTCAATGTTGATTTCCTCTTCTTGGATTCTATTTTCCATGTCATTTACAGCCTCTTCTATGCCTGTCATCTGGATCTTCTGTTGTTGCAAGTCTATATGTAACAAGTCTATTTGTTTTGTAGTTTTTTCTATGAAGGTATCAATTTTAGTATCCAGTTTATCCATCTTAGCAGTGAGTTGCTGGATTGTAGTTATCAGAGGCTGAAGTTCTTTCTTGATGCTGGAGTCTTGAGAATTTGTCTTACTGGAACTCATTTCAAACAGGTAGTCTGACAGGAAAATTTCCAAAGTGATTTCTGACAGGAATATTGTTAAAATTCCCTTTCTTTTTTAGATATAGTTCAAGAACTATATAAAACAAACATACTTAGAAAGAAAATTACTTCATAAATTACTTTTTTAAGTAATTAATTCCTATCAGAGCAGTTAACTTGGTGGAGCTGAAGAAATCTGCTGCTATCCTGTGTTCATCCTTGGCCACCTACTAACTGGTTTTCTGAGAGAGCAGTTGATGCATGGAAGAGAATACCGAATTACATAAAAGCAAGTACTAGTTTAGATATTTTTAAGAGCAACTTGAACACTTATTATGGGAACAAGTGTTTTGGCATATTGGCAAGCTAGAAGGGCATTAATGTCCATGCTTGAAATATTTGTATGTATGTATGTTTGTATTACTGCAAGCACTGAGCTTTTTCCTAAATCCTAGACAATGATTTGTACAGTCACAGAGATAATGCTATACATGGTTGCAGAGTCAGAAATTCATATTTGTAGAAGTAACACTTTGCAGATTCATATA
Source organism: Protopterus annectens (assembly GCF_019279795.1). Classification (NCBI taxonomy): domain Eukaryota; kingdom Metazoa; phylum Chordata; order Ceratodontiformes; family Protopteridae; genus Protopterus; species Protopterus annectens. The sequence goes on along the minus strand of NC_056728.1, from coordinate 521,199,077 downwards.
CCTCAGACTCTAAAGTCTTATGAGAAAACTGTAGTGTGCAATGATATGGGATTGCAAAGCACACAAAAAAATCTATGTCATTAATTGGCAGGTGGCATTGTGAAACAAAATGCTGAGCTATTTATTGGACATGACAAATTCTTTGAATTTCTTCATCATATCAAAAATAGAGGTAGAGTTACTCTGAGGATCCAGTGACGTCATAAAATTCAAGACAGGCCATAAAATAAAATTTCTTATCACAAGTTGAATATGCTCAACCAGCAGTTCAGCAGAAACAATGTAGCCAGTTCTGTGTGTGTATGGACACAGTCAGCCACATCAACATGTGTACATGATACATGTTCCTGAGATTTCATTGTTGATTTCCTCTGTTTACACTTGGTGATACCTTCCCTCACCACAGGCCCTGCTCAGGCTGTAAGCAGGTTTCTTAATTTCCTGCTGTCTTCACACAACTTTTCCCTTCTGTTAACCATTAATGAGCTTAGAGCTTGATAGTGCTCAAAATCCAAATGGTGGCTGACTCAGCCTGATCATGGCCACCATGTTTCTGAATCCTAGGGCTTTCCATAATATATGTAGGATTTTATCTATGTACTGGTGACAGTAAATATCCAGATATTGTTTCATACTTCCTATTCTAGTTTTGACTTAAAGGCAAAGAAGATTATTGGCACCCTAATAGATGTAATCTGGCCTCTGAATTTATCCCATCAAAATTGCATATTGGCTAATGATAGACGTGGCTTTGCTGATTCTAGCTTTTATATGTAGCACTGTGTCACCAACTCATGAATCATCACCTCTCATCTCAACAACCTATGTGTGAGTAGAATCCTCCTGGTAGCAGAACCCACACATCTAGCAAAATGAGTCACTCTTCAACCCCGGTCAAGCACTCTGGGCACTTACACAAAGTCATTTATACGCACAACAGTCATTTCTTTAGATTTGTTTTTAACTTAGTTTTATTTATTTACCGCTGAGAAAATAAGGTTCAAATCAACAGAATAAAAAATAAAAACAGCCAGTAATGAAAAAAAAAATGTCTGCACTCCATGCAAGATTATAACTTACTTTCATCTAATAATTCAAAAGGACTTCTTCAAAAACACACTAAAAATTGAATCTTATTTAAAATGTCTATCACACAAACCCACATGATCAAAATTTACCAATGAAAAAATTGCTAGGAATATCTCAAATCAATACCACATTCAATATTCAATACTAAAAAGTAATGAAAAATGCAATAGTATCAAATTCATAACTTTGCTGCCCTTAATTTTAAAACAATTTACCATTTTGAAATTGACGTATAATAATTTTTTGTCAGATTTTTTTCTTGGCTTTAAGGAGCAGCTTCCAGACCAACTCCTTATACTCTTAACTCGTTCAAGCTTATAGGGCCCTTTTTGGGTCCACTCTGTAATTTTGAAATTCCATAATTTCGAAGTTTTAAATACAGAAGCTCAGTACATCAAAGTTGTAGAATCTCAAAGAATTGCTTTTAATTGCTGTTGCTATATAAGATGTGTTGCTTTTTCTTTGCTATTATCTCCTGGAAGGCTGATTGCCAAGGTGCTAGAGATTTGGTGTTTTTAATAAAAGAGGTACATATGCTGGTCTTTGACGTTTATTCTTCTGTTCCTTTTGGGGCCTGGTGGTTTTGGATTTTGGTTTTGGTTTACCATTCTCTTCACTGTAGTGTGATCTCGGACATGGTATATTTAAGTTGCAGGGAGTGTGGGGAGCTGGGGCTTGCCCCTGCAAAAATGTGATTTATGATTTTTTTATTGTTTTAATTTTTTTTTTTATTTCAAGATTCCACAATTTCGATGTTCTGAGCTTCAGAATTTAGAGCTTCAAAGTTGTGGAATTTCAAAATTACAAAGTGGACCCCCCCCCTTTTGTATATTTTCAGTTCACATACATAGCTCTTTATGGTGTCCAGATTTTTTTCTGAGTCTGACTTCTTTAACTGAGTGACTTACCAGCTAACAATAATTAGTATTCAAAAGTGTGTGGAGTTATTAACAAAATGACACCAAGATTGTTAATCTAGGCTGTATTGCAGCAGAAAAATTCATCACTATCTGTTACTTATTATTCATATCTTCATATTTATGTTCACATTTTTATATCTGAGTGCTCTACGTGATATTGAGTGATATGGTGTGATATACTATGCTAGAAGACAGGAAAATTATTGTCAGTGCTGTTTTATATCACACTATACCTAAGTTATTGCTAGCTGTTTGTTAGGAATTATGAAAATAGATAATATTTCCATATGTACTTAACACTTCAAAAACCAAGTGACTTACATACTTTTGCATGATATCAGGTGAAACCTTGCATGTTATTGAAGAAATCTATATTTGATATGTGCACTGTAAGTTGCACATCTTGAGCAACATCTAGTGTTATTTATGGTAACCATTTGAAATGCCTGAGTCCCTAAACACAGAGACTTAATGGCCGAAAGAGCAGCTTTACATATACTAAGTCCAAGGTGCTATTTTAGAATATTTCATTTTCTGCAAGGTATGGTGATCTCAGAGTTTGTATATATATATATTTATATATATATATATATATATATATATATATATATATATACACACACACATACACACACACACACACACACACACACACACACACACACACACACATATGGATCCAATTTTAAGTGGGTTAAAAAAAAACTAAAATAAAGTAAAACAAACTGTTTGACAAACTCTGAGATCACACTACAGTGAAGAGAACGGTAAGTGCAACAGGAGCATTACTGTTCTTTTCACTGTAGCGCAATCTCGGAGTTGGTATATTTAAGTAGGGGGGTGTGGGGCAAACACTTTATTTCAAGCCTCTCTCTTTTTTAGCCCACTTTTAAATGTCGAGATTCTGAAATCTCAATGTTTTGGGTACTTAAGTCGAGATTTTGGAATTTCGACATTTAAAAGTAGACCCATACATATATATGCTTGAGGGTGTGGGCAGTTTTTAGAAGAATGCAGATTTTCAAGATTCACTCTTCTTCTGTGTTTTCACAAAGGGACATGCCCCCAGAAGAATCACAGTCCCGAAAGGAAACACCCACAAGCGAGTCTGTGGAAATGTCAAGAAGCACAACAGCACACATGCCCCCACAGACTATAAACCCAACTGTAATGTAAAACGTAAAAATCAACAGTTTAATTTTTTTTTTATAATTTCAAAAATGTTTGCCCGTAATTGCTTTCGCTTATGGTGTGCCCTTCGCTCAGTGACAGTTAGCACTCATTGGAAAAGCATATAAGATCTAAATATGTAAATTAAGCCAAGTAGCAATAGTGTAGCAGTAGAGACGTCGGCCAAAGAGGAGGTAGTCATGGTTCGAGCCCCAACAACATCGTTTTCTATTTTTAGTGAAATAAGCATGAAACAATCCCCTGACATATATGTATATATATATATATATATATATATATATATATATATATATATATATATATATATATATATATAACTATAATTTAAGTAAAATGTAATGAAATGGGCCATGTTTTTTTTGAATTAATCTGACAGAATAAAAAAAAAAATTCTATAAGTGCCCATAGCTGAGCAGTGCTCTAACAAGCTGAGTATGATTGCCCGCAGGTGACCAGTGGTTTAACAGGTGTAATATGAGTGCCCAGAGTTGAGCAGTGCTTTAACATGCTGAAACTGTGTGCCCATAGTTGAGCAATATTTCTTATAGTGTAATATGCGTGCTCATAGCCAAATAATGCGATAACCAGCGTAACCTGTTTGCGTGGAGCTGTGCAGCATGCCAACCGACTTACCGGCGGGCAACATTGAGCAACCTGTATCAAAGCCGCCTTTACACAGACACACGTCCTAGCCTGTCTAGGCAGTAGTAAAATAAAAAAAAGCAATGCCCAGGCTAGAACCCAGGATACTGTGCATCATAGTCAAAGTACTGAACTACTAAGCCATGACAGCATTACTGAAAAATGCAGTATTAGCATATATATAGGAATGAATGGAAATAGAAGCATGACAAAGCAGGTTTTTTTAAGCTGATACAATTCCAAAATGGCCAATCACAGATAAGTGCGGGAAAAACAGCATATATAAGCCCCATAGTTGGGAATACACAGCATAACTGATTGTGGAACCTATTTGCAGTCAGGATGGCAGGTGTAGGAGAGGGTAGTCGCTTCCGAGCACAGAGGTGGGGTGTTGAGGAGTCCAAATATATGGTTTGGCTCCTAGTCCACGATCATGAGGCTCAACTCATGCAGGGCCAGGTTCTGTGGGGAGCATACAAGGCAGAGGCGTGGAACCCGTTGGCACATGATCTCACCAGTGCCACAGGCATACCAAGGACTGGTGAACAGGTCCGTCAACACCATGCAGACCTGAAGAGACGAAAGCAGGACCAACTGAACCATTGGATCCAGGAGGCCCGACAAATGCCCAATGCCCCACTACTGAGTAAGTATCCATGTAATTATGTATGTAATAAATTATCCTAGCTGATATTATGGAGATGTATATTCCACTATTACTTCATTTATATTACAGCTGCAGGTGTGCGTTGTGCGAATTGGCGAGCCTATGGTGATAGGCTGGAGCGGTTGTGCCACCAGGCAGGTTAGTAATTAGTGTTCTGTAATTGTTATGCAGTATAAGTGAGACAGCTTTTAAAAGTAGTTACATATTAATAAAGTTCAAATAACACTAGAAGAAAGATTCTGCTAGTACTGTATGATTAGATAAGTGATGCAGCCTGTAATCCAGAAATAAAAATGATACAAGTCTGAAATAAAGATTTCCCACCTGTATTGTAATATCAGATAACCTGCTGCATCCTGAAAATTAGTGGTAAACAAGCTAAAGACAATAGACATGTGTCAAATACATCCTCTTTGAAAATCTGCCATATGAAACAAGTGAGTCTGTTGGAAAGGATTGTTGTAACCAAGTATGACATGTTAATAATACCTAGAATAAAGTACCATCTTGAATTGTAAAAATAAAACAAGTGAGAGTGTGAGAAAGAGGTATGAATCGACCAAGAAAGCTGTTATAACTCTTGAATAAAGTATACTGCAGTCAGTACATAATGAAATGAATGAGACAGCCACAACCAAACAGTGAAATGTTTGTAATAAAGTACTGAAGCTGGAATGTGTCTGTCCCACAATTTGGATATGTTGCTGTACCCTTGCAATATGGAGATAGTATGGTTGTATGAAATAATGAACATCCACAGTTGTCTAGAGCCATATAAATCAAATGTAGCAGGATGCTGTACCTGAACACAGCCAGATATGAACGTGTATGAATAAAAATGCAATGTATATTAATGTAGCAGTAACAGTCCCATCACCAACATTCCTAAGGTTACATATAGGAAACTGTACTAAGACCTGTAGGGTATATATATCTGCAGCTACTAGAGATGTACAGCATATGTATAGGTAGTTGAAGTTGTTAATGAAATATTTCTTCACCCTACCCTATATTCACAAATAATGCCATTCCACAACAAACTGGGTATGTGTATTCACAATTAATTCCTATGGGCATTTGTCCTGTTGGTTCAAACATATTTGCACGTACGTTGATGCATGTGCCCTGTTCACATATCCAAACCTGATGGCCTGTTGCCATCAATCAACCCTGCATGTTGTTGGATTGTGTACTGTTGTTCAAAATATGCATGTGTTATGCTTGCTGTTCAATGTTTGGAATTCATGGGTGTTTGGTTAATGGGAATACTGATGCATGCTGTTACAAGTAATTTTGAATGGTATTGTTTGTTACTAACCCAAAATGTCATAAAATATTGCTAAACATAGGACAACAGGGAAGGCGGGTTCCAGCGGACCCACCTCTCCCACTTCAGCTGGCGAGTGCACCTGGCACTAGTGCCCAGGCCGGAAACTCCTCCGGTGGCCCTGTGCCATCTTCAGGTGGAAGCGCTGCAGGGGATGGGGCTCATCCCCCCGCTGCAAGCATGGCCGGAGGAGACCATCCACTCAATCTCCAAAGTGTCCAGTCTGTGGTGCATAGCGAGATCAGGCATTCTGTGCTTGAACCCCTACGCCAGCTTGAGGCACGGGTGGCGCAACTCACGGTTGTGCCTGCTGCCCATCCTACACAGCCCCCAGCACAGCCCCATTCTAGGCATTGAAGGCACAGTGGCAACTGCCCATGGGTGGGGATCTCAGTTCCACTGTTGCCATCTGTGGGCTCATGGGCTCGCGATATCCAAACATCCATCCCTGTCAATTGGGTCCCCCCCACATGTGTCATACTCCGCCCCTGTATGCGTCTTGTTTGTCTTGTCTGTTAACCTCCCCTACCTACCTCCCCAAATATACCTACTTCCTCTACCTCACATTCCACTCTCACATGAAAAAAAAATAAAAAAAGGGCACTCTGTTCCCGCAAAAAAATTACGCCCCATACATAGCTGCCCATTTTGCAGACATATCTGCTGGACATGTGAACTGGTAATTACAATTGTCTGTACAACATATTTTGTTGTCCTCACCCCTCTATCAGGGGTGGAAGGTTTCAAATTTCACACCAAATTACACACATATGCACAGCTGTTGCTGATAAAGAAATGGGCAGCTATGGTCCTTTCCTACATCTTTCATGCAAATCCCGAGCTTGTTTTCTTACTGTCCTACCCTCTTTGTGCCCCCTTTTTCACCACTTTCCTATCTCACCATTTTCTTTTCTTTCAAAGAAATTAGCGCGGGTGTGAGCGAGAGTAAGCACTTTTAAGCAGTTGTAAGCGGGTGTGCACTTGTGTGTGCTTAGCTAAGCATGTGTGCGCGAAGCTAAGCAACATTGCGCATGTGTGAGCTCCACGCAAACCAGTGCTAACCCGCTTACAACTGCTTAAAAGTGCCTTAGTCACACTGAATGACAAGGCATGTAGTCTGCTCAGCAGCAAAATAAAATTCCTCTGTCAGTCTCGAACCCAGGACCTTGGAAACACTAGTCTGCATGACTTACCACTAAGCCATGACTGATATACAAGAACTTTGTGATGAAAGCAATATATCATGAAATAGTAGGAATGAATGTAAAGGGAATATAGGAAGGCTAGTACACAAAGCTTTTCTTGTACCTTTACTGGCAATTCTTGTGGATTTTTATAACATTAGTGTGAAAAGAGAAACAGCTATGCTATTCGGTAGCTAGTAGGTAATAATGTGACAGTAGCATCTTGCAAACCACACACACTATCTGCCTATCGGGCGCTAGAATCCGCCACATAACACAAGCACTCGGGTCACTCCACAGCAAGTACAAATATGACAGTCATTGTCCATGCTGGTGTGAACGACCTGAGACGTACCTCCCTGGACTACATGAAAAGAGGCATAGAGGAGCTCTCTGATGATGTAGCCCAGGCAGGTATGACCCTGACCCTGAGCAGCATCCTTCCTTCACCAAGAATGATGCTACAACATAGAGACAAGATGATCAGCTTTAACAATTGGCTTAATTTCTGGTGTCATTCAAAGGGGATCCAGTGTCTGTCTGCCTGGGATGACATGCTTGACAAGCCACGCTGCTTCGCAAGGGACGGCTTGCACCTGTCACCCCTGGGATTCCGGATATTGGCTAAGGCTCTTGCCACCCCCATAGTGCCTTTTTTAGGCAAGGCTCAAATTCTAAACCTACCACCCTAGAAAACAAAAATGGGAAGAAACTAAGGGTAATGCTGCTCAATGCCAGAAGTCTAAATCTAAAAATGCACGCACTCGAGGCCCTTCTCAGTATGGAGAACATCGATGTCTGTGCTGTGACTGAAACCTGGTTCAAGGCTCCTGAGAGCACCCCGGCACCTAATTTCATGCATTCTGGCCCCAAAACACGGACCACAACACAAAAGGAGGGGGTGTATCCATATTCATCAAGGATACCCACACCTCCAGGTTGGTGGCAACGCACGAAGCATCGGAAACCATCCAGGTGCAATTAACCATAGGCAAAACTGCTCTACAATTTGTAGCATGCTACAGGCCACCCTCTCAAACTCAGGAACCCCACACAGCCTTTCTGAAGACACTGGAGGGTATAAATGTATCTCCAAACACCATTATATTGGGTGACTTCAACTACCCGAATATAGACTGGGAACATTACTCAGGCCCAAACTTTCTAGCCCAAAGGTTCCTGGAGTTCATAAATTCAAATGCCATGGAACAACTAGTCACCGTTCCCACAAGAGGAGAAAATATACTAGATCTCATCATCACAAACATGGGGATAAAATGCTCCACACCGGAAGTATATCCCTCATTGGTGAGATCAGATCATAAACTAATCTCACTGGATATCCACATCCCCCCACCCCAAACAAAAAAAGACCACAGTGAAGAACTTCTCTAAAGCAAACTTCACACTACTCAAGACTGGTGTGGTATCCTTCAAGGCCCCCGAGCCAGTGGAAACCACAACCCAAGCTGCAGAAGCCCTTACAAATGCCTTCTATGAACACCTCCAGGACTGCATGGATCAGGCAATCCCTAATAAAACCAAGACTCTTTCCACCAAGGGCAACGTCCAGTCTGGTGGACCCCAGCCATAAACAAACTTTACAATAAGAGGAGAAAGCTGTTACATGATAGAGCAAAATCCATAAAAGAGAAGACACCTTTGATCATTATTAGTAAAAAATACGAGCACTCATAAAATCATCCAAGGCCAACTTTGAGAGAAAAATTGCCATAGATTCAAAAGACAATCATAAGGCCTTCTTCAGCTATGTTAGAAACCTGGGTGGAAACTCCCAGATATGCTCAGAATTAGTCCAAAATGATACAAAAATCACTGAACCCACAGACATTGCCAACATACTGGCAGACAGGTTCAGTGCAAACTTCACCCTCTCCCCAAAAGGAGAGATAACTATCCCAGTGGAGTGTAGCCTCCCAGACATCTCAAATGCGTAGGTGAAAGCTGCTATCTCTAAAGCTAAAAACACAGCATCAATGGGACCGGATGGTGTCCCCGGCTGTGTGCTACATGAACTCAATGAGGAACTAAACCCGCACATAAGGCAGCTGTTTAATCTTAGCCTTACCACAGGATACGTGCCCAAGGAGTGGCGTACGGCAACTGTGGTCCCACTCCACAAAGGCGGTGCCTCTACGGACCCTGGTAATTACTGCCCCATAAGCTTAACTAGCCTGGTCTGCAAAGCTATGGAGAGGATCATAATGGAACTCATAAACAAAGACATAGGGGACTTGCAGACATTGGATCCGACCCAGTTTGGCTTTGTCAAGGGCAGATCATGCCTTTTGAACTTGGTCGACTTCTTCAGAACATTCACCAAGGCCATTGATGAGGAAAAGGCAGTCCATACAGCCTACCTTGACCTTGCAAAAGCTTTCGACACAATACCCCACTTGGGTATTATAGAGAAACTTACCAGCTTAAATGTAAACCCATATGTCATAAGATGGGTTGCAAACTGGCTAAAGGACAGAACCCAAAGGGTTAGAGTAGCTGGTGCCATGTCAGACTCCAAGCCAGTCACAAGTGGTGTCCCACAGGGCTCAGTCCTTGGCCCCCTGTTGTTCGGCATCTACTTCTCAGAAGTACAGGCAAACATAGGAGGACTATGGCTGACAAAGTTTGCAGATGACTGCAAACTGGGCGCCATAGTGGAAAGTACATCGGACACAGATATCCTTCAGAGGGGTCTCACGGACACTGATAGCTGGTGCCAGAGCCATGGCCTGAAGTTAAATGCCAAAAAATGTATAGTCATACCCTTCGGGAAAAACAAGGTAACCCCAAGCTACCATATAGGTGGCAATCCACTAAGCACAGAAGAGGTTATCAGGGACCTGGGGACCCAGGTTGACAGTGGCCTTTCTTTTGACACTCACATTGCTAAAGTGGTTAGAAAGACCTTCGACATTGCCCACCTGATCATGAAGGGATTCACATCCAGATCAAGTGAGGTCATTGTTCCCCTGTACTCTTCTCTTATCAGACCAATGATCGAGTACAATGCCCCATTCGGGATGTATCTCACCCGACACCTGCAGCAATTGGAGAGACCCCAAAAGTTCCTCACCAAAAGGATAAAGGGACTCCAAAATCTGTCATATGCTGCCAGACTGAAGAAACTCCAGCTCTATTCAGTCGCATACCGTCTGCTCAGAGGTGACCTGTGCCTGACATACAAGGCCATGTCCAACCTGGAATTAATGGACATGCTCCACCTCAAAAAATCCAAATCTACCAGATCCACTAGAGCAAGTGACTTAAACCTTAGCACAGATATAAATAGGACATGCTGGAGGGATAGATTTGTCACCCAGAGACTCCCTATGCTGTGGAATAAAATCCCGGTCCATGTGAGGTAGAGCACCTCGCTGGCTCTGTTCAAGAGAAATCTTGACCGGTGGATGGGAGATCGTAGGTTTACCCCGGGAATCATCTCTGTGTCACTGCTGGACAGAGGCACAACAAACTAATGGGCACAGTATTTTTTAACATAAGGGGTGGCGTAAGCCACAAAACTCTGGGCTAGGCTTATAAATGCCTTAGGGCAGATAGCCTAGTATAAACCTATGAACCTATGAACCTATGAACTATCAGAGCAGGATAAACACTGCCATATTTGAATAGATAAGAGGCCAGACCTCACAACTGTGACTGATTTACAGGGATGTCCCTGATTTGAAAACAAATGTTAACTGTGCCCCACTGACTCCCTGTGAAATGTACTAACAGTAGGCAGAAAGGTGTTTTATCCCACGTAATGGTAACTGTCAATTACTGAAAGTATGCACTACTTGCATGTCAGAAATGGTGTAGTAATGCATATGCTCAAAATACCCCACAGTCACAACTGCAGAATATCAGAAATATATCACGGGTGTATCCCATTGATATGTACCATTCCCTGAGGCTGATAAAAGATACACCTGAGAGTATCTGAGGCCTGCAAGTGTCACAAACTCACAGGCATATCATTCTGTCTGCTGTCACACACTCTGTGAATAGCTGTGGAATAGCTTCCACAAGCACACCCGCATGTAGGTGTACAACCCACAAATATCAAAGGATGTAGCCAACTAATAAAATAAGGACAGTATAGCAGTTTACAAGCGCTGCATGTGCCTGCTATCCATAACTGTTAGTACAAAGTACAAGGCCCCACTTCTGCTCAGCAGCAAAATAAAATACCCTTGTAGGTGTCAAGCCCCACACCTTGGCCAGACCAGACTGCATGCAGTACCACCAAACCACGCCAAACATATAAGAAATTGCTGCTGAAAGAAATATAGCAAGCATTGCAAGGAGTGAATGTAAATGGAAAATAGGAAAGCCATTGCAACACATTCCAGTAAAGACACCTAGCAGGCATTCAAGGAGTGAATGTAAAGGCCAAATAGTGAAGCCATAGCAACAAATTGCAAGAGCCACTGCTGTATACCAGTTAATCCACAAGTCCCACTGGAAAGCACTTACTCCCATTTAAACAGTATTAGTATTATTAGGTGTCAGTTAACATACACACTGAGAAGAATGAACTGGAGGAAGCAATAGTCAGGTTTCAGTACAACATGCATTTCAGTGCCTACAACACAGCCTGAAATATGAGAGACATACCAACCTTTACACTCACAGAACAGTGTCCACAGCATACCAGCATGGTCCCCACCTTGAAAATCTGAAAGGGCTATGCCTACCTAACCTAACATTTTATAGCACTGTCCTGAAATCACAGTGAGAACTGCAAGTACCACAAAGCAGGCTGCATGCAATTAGTAAATGCTGGCTAACAATTGGTGCAGAGGCCATCACATGCACATGTGCAGATACCTACAAAAGCAGCCTGTACTCCCAGCCCACACATGCAATACTTTCATTGCAACAACCGGAGGGAGAGAAAGAGACAGAGACAAAGGGACAAAGAGACACAGAGACACGCACCAAAAAAAAAAAAAAGCAATAAAAACCATCAAGCTAACCAGCAGCAGAACACCAAGCAGCAAGCCATCACAAACAGCAGTGACAAACAAAGGTAATGTAAACTAATAATCTAATAGTCTACATACTGTGAACCCTCCATATGTGTTAGCAGTCTGTATCTATATATATATATATATATATATATATGAAGATGTGCATAGGGCAGGGGACATACTGCAACTGTTAGTGAAGGCTGGACATACATATGTATTTGAAGGTTGCTATGTGCACATATCAATGTAGGTTGTAGTGCAACATACAATGTAGGTTGTACAGTAATGGATGTTTAGCAGTATGTTGGTGTGTGTATTCGTATGTGTAAATAAAAAAGTATATATATATATATATATATATGTCTGTATATATATTTATATATCTGTATGTATATTTATATATGTCTGTATATATATATATATATATATATATATATATATATATATATGTCTGTATATATATATATATATATGTATATATATATAATATGCATATATGTGTACATAGATAGAGAGGGATGTATAAATAGACATATATAGATAGATAGAATATGTATATACATATATATGTAATAGACACATATATATATAGATAGATATATATAGATACATACACATATACAGACAGATATGAATGTCTAGAGCAGGAGTGTCCAACCCGCGGCCCGCGGGCCGCATGCGGCCCTCAGAGCTCTTCCATGTGGCCCGCAACCCTTAAATTTAAATTTAATTTTAATTTAACTTTTTTTCCGTGTGTTTACATGTCCGCGTACTTTTGCTGTTCTGCGCATGCGCCAACTTTCGTTTTTTCATGTTTTTTCATACCAGCATCGTTCCGCTGGTATGCGCATGCGCGAAAACACCGTTTGGTCATTTTTTATAGTTCTAGTAAAGCTGAAGGAAGGAGCGAGATCGTGGAGAGAGGATTTATTTTATTTTGGAGTACACACTGACTACAGTTACACTACACAACATAGCAAAAGGTAAGGTAAGTAATTTTGTGAGTTTAATATGTAATTACTGACCAGTAGGTGTACAATACATGCAACGCTTTGATTAACTACAGTGCATTTGATAATAGCAATGAAACCGAGAAGTGAAAATTTTATAATGGTATATGTTTTATTTAGCGGTAGTCACAAGATGGCAAGACATTGCAAAGTACAAAAAAAGTGGACCTTTTTTTTGTTGTTGTTGTTACAATGAGGGCTTTATTTTTCAGATTTTTTTTAATTTAATTGGAAAAGTGTCTTAGAAGTGTGGTAGTTGGATTACCATAATGCACTCTTCAGAAGTGTTGCCTTGCATAACTGTCAAGTTTTGAAGCTACCAACATTTGGTTCAGGATCCTTGCTGACAGTGAATTCAGTTACATTTCTTTTTTTTTTTTCAAAACAAGTTTATTGTTTTAACATATAAGAGAAATATCATAACAATTTTATACAAGTAATTAAAAATAGGTATTATTATAATATTCAACAAAACAACTAAAGTATTTACAAAGACATCCACTACAATTTCAGTTACATTTCTTGACTCTTCTGATGTTTTAACATCCATGTGTTCTATGTTGCCAATTTCATATCCACTTTATATATTTTGTTCCTGTATTTTGATTCTTCTTTCTGTGCAGAACAGCATGTATGAAATTTTAACCCATTTTTCTGCCTGTTTGGTGAAATGTATATGCTTTATTTAAAAGCATTTCTTCAGTAGCAGGTTGTTTTACTGTAAAGGGCTTGGATGCCATGCCCATAGGGCAATAGGAACTGCAGGGAGAATGTCTGCATTAATATTACCTGCAGAAATTGCCCTCGTAGTTACATAGGTGGTCCAAAATGCTGCTTTAGGAAATGAAGATGAGTGATTTAAGGAATTTCTGACATGCAAGGGGTATTACAAATAGGAGTATAGGAGAATAGCAGCCCTCCACTTCCTGTAGCCTGCATACAGAATGCAAGCTGGGGTACCGTCTCTGGCACCGCTGAGAGACTGAATGCATGCAGATAGAACGTCTGTGTCTTCCATTGCGTGGGTCAGTGTTTGCAATGCAGTTCTGGATTTGCTTTTAAAATGTTATCTCTTCAAATTATTCAAATGTCTGAGGTTTGGGAAAAGCAATTTTAATATTATTTTCTGTTAGTATGAAGTTGCAGCCTGCACAAAGTGTATGCAGTACGTGAGTTTTTATATAAAACATGCACCAATTAAGGTTTTCTGGAGCTACCTTAAATTAAAGCAGTAAAATGAGGCATACTATTGGCTCATTACTACCAGAAATTATTCTGCAGATCCAATATTAACTGTTTTTTTATTAGAATGAGATATTGAATTTTAGGGCAAATATTATGCATTAATTAATTTATTTATTGTTCAAATTCACCTACAATACAGCCAGTAGGCTGACTTTGTATTAGTCCGCATAAACCTGGGGGTCTTGTTTTTTTTTTTTTTGCTCTTCAGTGAATGTGAGAGACCTTTTTTTTTTTTTTTTGGTCCTCACTTGCCCTCAGACCATTTCTGTTGACTCAATGCGGCCCTTGCAACTGAAAGGTTAGACACCCCTGGTCTAGAGATATGTATGTATATGAATATCTCTCTCTCTCTCTCTCCCTCTATATATATATATATATATATATATATATATATATATATACATACATATATATATATATATATATATATATACATACATACATATATATATATATATATATATATATATTATATATACTGAGAGACGCACATGTGTGCAGATGTATTGCAACAGGTGCCTGGTGACAAAGGCATGGACTGAACACCAGTGTGGATACTGGAGTACCATACTCCATTCCAAAACACTTACACCACTAACCACCACATAGGTGGTTGCCTGCCTACTACTGGATGTGTCAGGAGGAAACATGGGAAACAAGTGTACAATAGCCTACCCTTTGATATTCACAGTGGCACACTAGTCTTGTAATTCCTGTACATGGTACATGTCAGCACAAATGGTGTGCCAGCTAGGGAAATGTAGGTCACTGTACCCCTCTACACCTCACAATGTCCTACACGGTATGTACCTCCCATGACAACTACAGAAAGGGAGAAGGACACAATCATACCTAACAAACAGTGATAATGCCCTCAAACACATTACCTATGCAGAGTGACTGACAAAACCACAGATAGAGTGCCTTTCATACTACCTACACAGAGGGTACCATTGCTGGATATACATAGTTAAGTCACACCCATAACAGTTGTCCAACAACCATGGTAACACCTCACAATATCCCCAGCCTAAATGACCTATGTCTGTCATCCTTGGCACTGCAGTAAAGAGCACATGGTGGAGGTACAGGTTCCTACCCACAAATAAGCCATACCCTGGAGTAAACCACCCAGCATTAAGATGCAAGGCTCCTCATTAGTAGATGTCAGACATACCCCTGTTGAATGTTATGCAGATAGGTAGTATGCCTTATGAGTCACCCTGTGTAACTGTTTGACAGGAGCAAGTACAATCACATTACATGTGTCCCAAGGGGCAGGGTAGCATAACAGTATGCTGCTGTAGACCTAGGGTCAATAGCATACTACCTACCTATGACACAATGCACACACACATGTACTCATTGCAATTCCAACTATGTGAGGTGGAATGAGTGTGCCACTGACTGTGTGCAAGGTCTGTAATGGTGTGATTGCTCAACATGACTTTGTGTCTGTCATGGTAGTGTGTGTCCTTGGTGTGAGGCCAGAGAAAGATGTGTCAGGTATTGGGATACAAACATACTACATTGCCATATGTTGTGCTGTGGTTCCCTGTATGTGACTGTGGTGTAGGTAGGGGTATGGCCACAAAGACTAGGGTGCATTACCATTGAAATTTTTACTGTGCATTGCATGCATTGCATGGGTTGACAATGTTCCCCATCCATTACCTTGATACAAACCCCTAGTGTGAGGTTGTGCATTGGACCTCAAACAGTGTGCTGACTGCTGGTGTATACTAGTTTGTTGTATGGAGCGTGCCAGGCACTGTCACACAGTTGTTGGCTGAGCACTGATATGTGGTCATTTACATGTGTATCCCCCAATAGACAGACAGATGCTATATATGGCAGTTCAATGATATCACTACAGTAGAGTATTATGTGTGCCATATCACTTGCTCACATATTTTTCTTTTCCTTCCAGTGCGATGGTGTACCAGTGCAACCCCTCGTACTCTGCTGCAGAAGAAGAGGAGATACACCAAAGCCTGGTGCAGGATTTTGCCACACTCTTTTCCCACACCAGCTAGAACCAGGAGGAGAGGTCTGCACTGTGGCAAGACCTTGTCCGTCGGGTAAATGACATAGGCATGCATAACCGGACATATGAGCAGGTACGCCATCACTGCAGTGATTTAATTAGAAATGTCCATCAGCATGTGTCTGATATCCACAAGCAACAGCTTGCCATAGGTGGTGGGGTGGCTATACACCCCCCTCACCAGACTGGAGGGGCTCCTCCTAAGTATTGTGGCTCCAGCTCAACAACAACAACATCCACAGACATGTGTAATGATGGAGGCTGGAGCCACCCAGCATGTGGACTTGGAGCGTGCAGTTAACATGCCATATCTACAGTTGACTGTTCTCTACACTGGTAGTTTATGCATGTGTGAGGTGTGTACTGTGTTTGTAGCAAATATCCTGGTAATTATTTTGCAAGAGTGATATTCTCAATATCAGCAGTAGACCTGTGAAAGCCAACTGTTGTACTACTGAACTGTATCATACTCACAGTATCAATTGCACAGTTGTGCCCACTGACAATAAATGTCTTATTTGTGCAGGTCCCTCTGGTGTAACAGCAAGGCAGCCAATCCATGCTGGTGAGTGTGTAATAACAATACTTTTAATACTAATGATAATAATAGTAATGATACCCTCAAACAGTATTGCTATGTGTTTGATTGCAGGTGTGTTTGTGTCTGTGTGTTTGTATCTCATGTACTGAGGAGTGTGCATATGTACATGTGTGCATGCGTGCATGTGCCCATGTGTGCATGTGTGCATGTGTCCATGTGTGCATGTGTGCATGTGCCCATGTGTGTGCCCATGTGTGCATGTGTGCATGTGCCCATGTGTGCATGTGTGCATGTGTGCATGTGCCCATGTGTGCATGTGCCCATGTGTGCATGTGTGCATGTGTGCATGTGCCCATGTGCCCATTTGCCCTTGTGCCCATGTGTGCATGTGCGCATGTGTGCATGTGCCCATGTGTGCATGTGTGCATGTGCCCGTGTGCATATGTGTAACATTGTGTACACATTGTAAACTGTGTTTCCTGTCTTCCTCTCACAGGTTCTGGTGTTGCTCTGGTGGCGTGCAGCAGGGAACCTGAATCCACTGCTGGGGGTATTGATAATGATGATACATATGTAATGGCACAGGGAGGTGTGCCAGGGTCTGTTGTTGGTCAGTCAATTGACAGTACACAGCAGTCAACCCCATCAATGTGCACAGTCATCCTGCCAATACATCCATTGTCACCAATGTCCTTAGGTATTGGACAGCATACAGTGGGCATTGACCAGGGTAATGTGGTTATCAGTGGCACATGCATCCCCTCACAGCAGCCATGGCCAGAGTCCTGACATTGTACCACACAGGCAGATGTCCAGGGGTTCTCGTGGGAGCATCCGTGGTCGTACTGCCCCTGTCAGACGTGCCCACAGAGGTCTTTCAATCTCAGCTATGTTCTGGGCTATAATGCAGGCACAGGCACGTATGGAACGGTACACCAGACAGGGTCTGAGGGAGTTGAGAGCACATCTCACTGCTATGAATGACACTATGCGTGACGTTGCCGCTGCCATCCATAATTTCACCGAGGTCATTGACAGACATTGGGGGGACACATTAGATCTGTTCCACAACTACATGTCTATGAGTCAGGGAATTGCAGGATGGTTGAGGCATCGATGTGGACGAATGCCAGCAACATCAGCAGTTGGCAGTCATCGTGGACGACAACAAACCCGCGGCTGCTCCCATAGTACCAGTACCAGCCCCAGCAATGCTGGGTCTGTGCTGTCATCAGACCGCCCTAGGAGACCACGTGCAAGTGGCTCTGGACAGTCCCAGCAGGGACATGTCTCCAGTCATCAACCAACTGCTTCTGATGACAGTACCCAGTCCGGCTTAGTACCTGATACTGTCTGTAGAACCCCTGCCAGGCACAGGTACCGTGTCCGTGGCCAGAGACAGTGTGCTGACTGCTGGTGTATACTAGTTTGTTGTATGGAGCGTGCCAGGCACTGTCACACAGTTGTTGGCTGAGCACTGATATGTGGTCATTTACATGTGTATCCCCCAATAGACAGACAGATGCTATATATGGCAGTTCAATGATATCACTACAGTAGAGTATTATGTGTGCCATATCACTTGCTCACATATTTTTCTTTTCCTTCCAGGGCGATGGTGTACCAGTGCAACCCCTCGTACTCTGCTGCAGAAGAAGAGGAGATACACCAGAGCCTGGTGCAGGATTTTGCCACACTCTTTTCCCACACCAGCTAGAACCAGGAGGAGAGGTCTGCACTGTGGCAAGACCTTGTCCGTCGGGTAAATGACATAGGCATGCATAACCGGACATATGAGCAGGTACGCCATCACTGCAGTGATTTAATTAGAAATGTCCGTCAGCATGTGTCTGATAACCACAGGCAACAGCTTGCCATAGGTGGTGGGGTGGCTATACACCCCCCTCACCAGACTGGAGGGGCTCCTCCTAAGTATTGTGGCTCCAGCCCAACAACAACAACATCCACAGACATGTGTAATGATGGAGGCTGGAGCCACCCAGCATGTGGACTTGGAGTGTGCAGTTAACATGCCATATCTATAGTTGACTGTTCTCTACACTGGTAGTTTATGCATGTGTGAGGTGTGTACTGTGTTTGTAGCAAATATCCTGGTAATTATTTTGCAAGAGTGATATTCTCAATATCAGCAGTAGACCTGTGAAAGCCAACTGTTGTACTACTGAACTGTATCATACTCACAGTATCAATGGCACAGTTGTGCCCACTGACAATAAATGTCTTATTTGTGCAGGTCCCTCTGGTGTAACAGCAAGGCAGCCAATCCATGCTGGTGAGTGTGTAATAACAATACTTTTAATACTAATGATAATAATAGTAATGATACCCTCAAACAGTATTGCTATGTGTTTGATTGCAGGTGTGTTTGTGTCTGTGTGTTTGTATCTCATGTACTGAGGAGTGTGCATATGTACATGTGTGCATGCATGCATGTGCCCATGTGTGCATGTGTGCATGTGCCCATGTGTGCATGTGTGCATGTGCCCATGTGTGTGCCCATGTGTGCATGTGTGAATGTGTGCATGTGCCCATGTGTGCATGTGTGCATGTGTGCATGTGCCCATGTGGGCATGTGTGCATGTGCGCATGTGTGCATGTGCCCATGTGCACGTGTGCATGTGTTCATGTGCCCATGTGCCCATTTGCCCTTGTGCCCATGTGTGCATGTGTGCATGTGTGCATGTGCCCATGTGTGCATGTGTGCATGTGTGCATGTGCCCGTGTGCATATGTGGTAACATTGTGTACACATTGTAAACTGTGTTTCCTGTCTTCCTCTCACAGGTTCTGGTGTTGCTCTGGTGGCGTGCAGCAGGGAACCTGAATCCACTGCTGGGGATAGTGATAATGATGATACATATGTAATGGCACAGGGAGGTGTGCCAGGGTCTGTTGTTGGTCAGCCAATTGACAGTACACAGCAGTCAACCCCATCAATGTGCACAGTCATCCTGCCAATACATCCATTGTCACCAATGTCCTTAGGTGATGGACAGCATACAGTGGGCATTGACCAGGGTAATGTGGTTATCAGTGGCACATGCATCCCCTCACAGCAGCCATGGCCAGAGTCCTGACATTGTACCACACAGGCAGATGTCCAGGGGTTCTCGTGGGAACATCCATGGTCGTACTGCCCCTGTCAGACGTGCCCACAGAGGTCTTTCAATCTCAGCTATGTTCTGGGCTATAATGCAGGCACAGGCACGTATGGAACGGTACACCAGACAGGGTCTGAGGGAGTTGAGAGCACATCGCACTGCTATGAATGACACTATGCGTGACGTTGCCGCTGCCATCCGTAATTTCACCGAGGTCATTGACAGACATTGGGGGGACACATTAGATCTGTTCCACAACTACATGTCTATGAGTCAGGGAATTGCAGGACGGTTGAGGCGTCGATGTGGACGAATGCCAGCAACATCAGCAGCTGGCAGTCATCGTGGACGACAACAAACCCGCGGCTGCTCCCATAGTGCCAGTACCAGCCCCAGCAATGCTGGGTCTGTGCTGTCATCAGACCGCCCTAGGAGACCACGTGCAAGTGGCTCTGGACAGTCCCAGCAGGGACATTTCTCCAGTCATCAACCAACTGCTTCTGATGACAGTACCCAGTCCGGCTTAGTACCTGATACTGTCTGTAGCACCCCTGCCAGGCACAGGTACCGTGTTCATGGCCAGAGACAGTGATCTGTATGACCTGGCAGGTACAGTCTGTGACTGTCCACAAACACCCATATATGGCAGCCACGAGGTGGAACTGTGTGCATGCATACACATATGCATAATGCTAACACCTAGGGCTAACACATACATGCACACACCGCATCAACATTGCCCCATCTTTTACTGTTGTCCCTCACTAACACACACACACACATACATGTTGATTGGTTGTATCAGTGGCAGACTCAGGCATACCAAGTACACACCCTGTGCATATGATGAAACTGTGCCACCTCCTGCAATCTGTGACATCGATGCACAGGGTGACTACATAGAAGTGTAGTAAAATTATCATGTTGTCAGCAGTACAGTGTAATGATATCATTGTGGGTATATCCCAGCAGGCCTGATGCATTAACAGTATGATTGTCATTGTATTGTTTGATACACCACTATTAATTACCCAAGTGTAATGTCTGCACATCTTTGCATTCTGGTGGTAAGGCTGAAAACAGAAGGCCACCTACATAGGTAGCACAGGGGATAAGAAAATGGAAGTAATGATACTCAATGACGGACATGTAAACCTCAAGATGCATGCAGTCCAAACTCTACTCTGCATGGAAAATGTTGATATCTGTGCAGTAATAGACAACAGGTTCAAGACTCCCAAGAGCACCCTAGCACTACCATGTTACACCTCATACCATGCTTGACAGCCCCAAAACACGGAACTAACTATGACAGGAGGGTGAGTCTCATTAAATGTCAAGGATACTGTGGTGGCAGGACAGGTAGCTTACATCCTTCTAAGTTGGGAACTGCTGATTGAGGGCTCAGTGTCTGTTATTCTAAATGTGTATTAGTTCTGGTTTAAGCACTTGGGCTTCAGGCCAGTTATTTTACATTACGAAGGTTCATGGTCTGCACTCTTGTGGGAGGAGAGGCTGGACTCTGCCCATCTGAGCTGGGAATTTCTGGCTAAAGGCTTATAGTGCCTGCATATTTGGAATGTTTCTTACTGAAATTGGTACACCTTGTTTGCTGTAGCATAGACTAGATCCAGGCATGCTCAATGTAGCTTTGTTTGTATGCTTGTTTGCTTGTTATTTCCCTGAAACACTAATTCCACCTGAAACACAGCTTTTCAGCGCTTCTGTGGATCCCTAGTGACATCTGCATTGCTTACTGTACTTATTTCCTTGTTTCAATTGAAAGAAAGTTACTGTTTGTCATTTTTGCATTTAAGTTACCTGTAACACATTGCATTTGAGTTACCTGGCACTTGCTCACTAAAGCATTTATATATGCCAGCACTAACAAATTAAAAGCACTACACCCTCACAAACTCACCTTGAGTACCTTGTTCCCCATTGGCCCTTTTTGTTGTCAGTTATAAAGGAATTCCCAGTACTATTCTAGCATGTCCAAAGGTCAGTTGTCAATCTCCTCTCCGGTCCAGCTGGTGAATCTGGGAATCTTGAAGCAATTGAAACTTTTGATCTTTAATCTTGAGGCAATGTTACAACTGCCTCATGTACACAGACAACCCTCTCCTCCACCCAACAAATTCCACCACATGTGAGAGATGCAACCATATAGCCAAACTGGAGGCTAAGCTCTCTCAACTCAGTACTGGTGAAACCTGTCAGGAGGAGAAGGAAACCACAGTCACTACAATTCCAGTCTCACATAGACCTACCATGACAGCAATCCAAACAGATAAACACACAAAAACATACACGGAGTCTCTAAATAAAAATCTGCCTAAGCAGCAGAGACCTCCAAAGCAGACACCCAAGCAACCACTACCCCAGAACAGAACACGTGCAACACATAGCTCACAAAGCCAGTGTGCTGAACAGTCACAGCCCTTAAGGCTAAACAACACACCTGATACACTTGTAATAGGTGACTCTATCGTCAGGCACACTGATGTCCCGCTCACCAGGCTGAACAAGGAGAAGGTCATGGTGAGATGCCTGTTGGGCGCTATGATCCGCCACATAACACAAGCGCACAGGTCACTCCAAGGCAAGTACAAATATGACTCAGTCATTGTTCATGCCAGTGTGAATGACCTGAGACGTACCTCCCTGGACTACATGATAAGAGACATAGAGGAGCTCTCTGAGCATGTGGCCCAGGCTGGTATGACCCTGACCTTGAGTAGCATCTTACCCTCACAAAGAATGATGCCACAATATGAAGACAAGATGATCAATTTCAACAATTGGCTTAAGTTTCGGTGTCATTCAAAGGGGATCCAATGCCTGTCAGCCTGGGATGGCATGCTCGACAAGCTACGATGCTTTGCTAGGGATGGCTTGCACCTGTCACCCCTGGGCTTTCGGATATTGGCAAAGGCACTTGCTACCCCCATAGTGCATTTTTTAGGCAAGGCTCAAAAAACAAAACCACCTCCATAGGTATCACAAGGGATAAGAAACTAATAGTAATGCTACTCAACGCCAGCAGTGTAAACCTCAAATGCATGCACTGGAAACTGTCCTTAGCATGGAGAACATCAATATCTGTGCAGTAACAGAATCCTGGTTCAAGGCTCCCGAGATCACCCCAGCACTGCCAGGTTATACCTCATAACATGCTTGTCGGCCCCAAAATTTGCACCGAACCAGAACAGGAGGGGGAGTATCAATATTCGTCAAAGATACACACCAGGTTGGTGGCACAGCACGAAGCATCAGAGACTATCCATGTGCAACTAACAGTGGGTAAGACTGCCTTCCAGTTTATAGCCTTGCACACACCACCCTCCCAAACCCAGGAACCCCACTTGGCCTTCCTGAGAAAACTGGAAATATGAAGGTCTCTCCAAACACCATTATATTGGTGGACTTCAACTACCCAAACATAGACTGGGAGCATTACTCTAGCTCCAACACCCTAGCTCAAAGGTTCCAAGCATTTATACACTCAAATGCTATGGAACAACTTGTTACCACTCCCACAAGAGGGGGAAACATACAGGATCTGATCATCACCAACATGGGGACTCTATGCTTCAGACCAGAAGTGTACCCCTCACTGGTAAGATCAGACCATAAACTAATCTCACTGGATATTCACATCCCAACCCCACCCCCTGCCGACAAACCTACAGTGTAAAACTTCTCTACAGCAAATTCCACACCCCTCAAAACCGAGGTGGAATCCTTCAAAGCCCCCGGGCCTGTGGAAAATGCAGCCCAGACCACAGAATCCTTTATAAATGCATTCTATGAACACCTTCAGGAATGCATGGATCATGCAATCCTAAATAAAAACAAAACCCAATCCTCCAAAGGCAGACGTCCTGTCTGGTGGACCACAGCCATAAACAAACTATACAATAGAAGGAGGAAGCTACTACATGATAGAGCAAAATCCCACAAAGGGGAGGCATCTCTGTTCGGTGTTAGCAAAATACTACTGGCACTCATAAAATCATCTAAGGCCAGCTTAGAGAGAAGAAATGCACAGGACACTAAGGATAATCACAAGGCTTTCTTTAGTTATGTTAGGAACCTGGGTGGGAATTCCCAGATATGCTCATAATTAGTCCAAAATGACAAAAAACTACACTGAACCCGCAGACATTGCCAACATCCTAGCTGACAGGTTCAGCGCAAACTTCTCCCCCCCTCCCCACCAGAAGGGCAAATATCTATCCCAGCAGAGTGCTGCCCCCCCTGACATCTCAGATGCTCAGTTAAGAGCCGCCCTCTCCAAAGCAAATAACACAGCATCAATGGGACCAGACGGTGTCCCGGGCTGCATCCTACATGAACTCCAAGATGAGCTAAACCCAAACATAAAACTACTGTTCAATCTCAGCCTTACCACAGGATATGTACCCAAAGAGTGGCATACAGCAACAGTGGTCCCGCTACACAAAAGTGGTGCCTCAACGGATTCTGTAAACTATTGCCCCATAAGCCTGACTAGCTTGGTCTGCAAAGCTATGGAAAGGATCATCATGGACCTCATACATAAAGATATTGGGGACCTACAGACACTGGATCCTACCCAGTTTGGCTTTAAGGGCAGATCCTGCCTTTAAACCTGGTTGATTTCTTTGAAACAGTCACCAAGGCCATTGACAAGGGGAAGGTGGTCCACACAGCCTACCTGAACCTTGCAAAAGCCTACGATACAATACCCCACTCGGGCATTATAGATAAGCTCACCAGCTTAAATATAAACCCCTATGTCACTAGATAGGTTGCAAACTGGCTCAAGGACAGAACCCGCATGGTTAGAATTGCTGGAGCCATGTCAGATTCCAAAACAGTTACAAGTGGCATCCCACAAGGCTCAGTCCTGGGATCTCTCCTGTTCTGTATATATTTCTCGGAGGTACAGGCCAACACGGAAGGACTGTGGCTGACCAAGTTCGTGGATGACTGCAAACTGGGCGCTATAATTGACTCTCCATCCGACACAACCATCCTCCAAAAGGGCCTCATAGAAACAGACAACTGGTGCCAGAGCCATGGCCTCAAGCTAAATGCCACAAAGTGTATAGTCATCCCCTTTGGCAAAAACAAAGTGGCCACAAATGACCACATAGGTGGTAATCCATTTAAATGGAAGAAGTAATTAGGGACATGGGGACCGAAGTTGATAGCAATCTCTCATTTGACAACCATGTGGCCAAAGTGGTTATAAAAACATTTTATATAGCCCACTTAATCATGACAGGATTCACATCTAGATCAGGGGAGGTCGTCGTGCCTCTTTACTCATCCCTCATCAGGACCATAATTGAGTACAATGCCCCTTTTGGGATGTACCTTACCAGACACCTGCAGCAACTGGAAAGACCACAAAAGTACCTCACCAAGAGGATCAAAGGGCTCAAACTGATGCCATATGCTGCCCGGTTAACATAACTCCATACTCAGTGGCATACTGCCTGCTCAGAGGCGATCTGTGCCAGACATATAATGCCATGTCTAACCCGGAAGTAATGGACATGCTGCACCTCAGAAAATCCAAATCCCATCGAGCTACGAGCTAGAGAGACTTGAACCTCAGCACTGACATCAATAGGACATGCTGGAGGGACAGATTCATAACCCAGAGGCTCCCTTCACTCTTGAATAAAATCCCAGTCCAGGTTAGGCAGAGTCCCTCATTGACTCTCTTCAAGAGGAATCATGATGAGTGGATGGGGGATCGTAGGTGTACCCCGGGTATCACTTCTGTGTCAATGTTAGACAGAGGCACAGTATACTAACCTCAGAAAAGGGCATAGCAACATTAATCTACAATGGGTGGAGAAAGCCAAACACACTCTGGCTTGGCTTATAAATGCCCTAGGGCAGATAGCCTAGTATGAACCTATGAACCTATGAACCTATACCCACCCCCCCAGGTTGTTGCCACAGTGTGACACATCACAGACTATCCACGTGCAACTAACAGTGGGTTAAAGTGACTTCCAGTTCATAGCCTGCTACAGACCACCCTCCTAAACCCAGGTAACCCACTTGGCCTACTTAAGAATACATGAATATCTGCAGGTGTCTCCAAACAACAATATATTGGGCAGCTTCATTTACCCACACATAGACTGGGAGTATTACTGTAGCTCCAACACCCTAGGTGAAAGGTTCCTAGAATCCATACAGTCAATTGCTATGGAACAACTTGCTACCACTCCCACAAGAGGGCAAAACATGCTGCACCTAATCATCACCAACATGTGGACTATATGCTCCAGACCAGAAGTGTATCTCTCGCTGGTAAGATAACACCATAGACTACTCTCACTGTATATTCACATACCAACCACAGCCCCTGCACAGAAAACCACAGTCAAAAAGTTGTGTAATGCAAATTCCATGTATTCACATGAGGCAGGCTTCACACATGGGAACTATTTAAGGTCACAGGTACATATGTCTATGTGGCACACACATACCTCATGTGTGCATTGACATTACTGATATAATCTATGTCATACAATATTAAGAGCAACACCCCACACACATGGACAAACTGTGTGACAAAAACACACACGGCATTTGCAGGATTCAAACCCCTACCTGACTACGTTATGACACTTGAGAGAAACGCATTAGCAGAGTACGCTATTTGTGTTATTGGAAGGTTTCCCTTCTCCTGCTATACTTACAGGGTGTTGACATCATCAGTGTTTAGAAAGAGGAAAGTGCATCATGTAGTGTGTTCTTCTATGCATTAGCAGAGTACGCTATTCGCGTTATTGGAAGGTTTCCCTTCTCCTGCTATACTTACAGGGTGCTGACATCATCAGTGTTTAGAAAGAGGAAAGTGCATCATGTAGTGTGTTCTTCTAGTTGCCAAAAGGGACATTTCTTTCACACAGAATTGCACACAAGCACACTGAGCATTTGCAGGATTCAAACCCCTACTTAATGACACTTGAGAAAGACACATTAACAAAGTGCGCTATTCGCATTACTAGGCAGTTTTCTTTCTCCTGCTATACTTATAGGGTGCTGACATCATCAGTGTTTAGAAAGAGGAATGTGCATCATGTAGTGTGTTCTTCTAGTTGCCAAAAGGGACATTTCTTTCACACACACTAACCCCTCCCCCAAACACTGAGCATTTACAGTATTCAAACCCCTACCAAACTATGCTATGACACTTGAGAGAGAGACGCATTATTGGGAAGTCTTCCTTCTCCTGCTATACTTATAGGGTGCTGACATCATCAGTGTTTAGAAAGAGGAATATGCATCATGTAGTGTGTTCTTCTAGTTGCCAAAAGGGACATTTTTTTCACACTGAATTACACACACACTAACAGCCCTCACACAAACACACTGAGCATTTGCAGGATTCAAACCCCTACCAAACTATGTTATGACACTTGAGAAAGACCCATTAGTGGAGCACGCTATTTGCATTACTGGGAGGTTTCTTTTCTCCTGCTATACTTATAGGGTGCTGACATCATCAGTGTTTAGAAAGAGGAATGTACATCATGTAGTTTGTTCTTCTAGTTGCCGAAAGGGACATTTCTTTCAAACAGAATTGCACACACACTAGCCCCCCCTCCCCAACCACACACAGCACATTTGCGGGATTCAAAACCCTACCTAACTATATTATGACACTTGAGAGAGACACATTAGCAGAGCGCGCTATTCAAATTAGTGGGTGTCTGCTTTTCTCCTGCAGTATTTATAGGGTGCTGACATCATTATTTATAAAGAGGTATGTACATCTATTACTATCTGTCAGTTAGGGGGATAGCATATATATGCATTAACAGCCGCCTACTTCAGGGTCACATATGCACATCAGCACTGCCAGGTTATGTTTTATACCATGCTTCGTGACCACAGGACCTGTAACACACAACACAACCAGTTCAGACCACCCCTCCCATATCCAGAAACCACACTTTGCTTCCCTGGGAACAGTGTAGGATATGAAGGTGTTCACATACACCATTACAGTGGTTAACTTCAGGTACAGGTATATTGAGTGGGGGAACTACTCAGGCCTCAACAACATCACCCTACAGCCACTACAATTTGTGAATCCATGTGCTATAGCAGGACCAATCACCACAGCCACAAGGGAGAATACATATTGGACCTGACCATCTGCAACATGGGGACTCTATGTTCCACACCATAGGTAGACCACCATTGTTGATATTAGACCATACCCAACTTTCCCTGGACATCCATATCCCATCCCCACCCCCAGGCAAGGAAGTCACTGCAAACAAAGTATTTATCAAAAGCAGACTTTGCACTTGTGAAGACTGGGGTGGAAGACTTCAAAGGACCCATGCTGGGGGATTATACAGGACACTCTGCATAATCCTTGACAATTGCATTCTATGAGCCTCTGGAAGGTTTGCAATGAACATGCTATCCCAAATAAACCCAAGACTCCTCCACAACAGGAGACCTGTCTGGTGTACACCAGCCATATATAAGATGTACAACAGAAGGAGGGAGCTAATACATTAAAGAGCAATATCCCACAGAGGGAGGACATCTCTGAACAATATTGGCACGACACTTCAATCCCTCAAAATCATCACGTCAAAGTGTTGACAGTGAAATTCTCCAGACACTGCAGATATAAGGCTCCCCTAAGTCTGTAATTGACACCCAATTACTGTTATAAGTCCTCGCCAACCCTCTTCCAGCAAACACCAGCCACATGGATGTGACATTGCAAATTCAACCCCTGGGATCTCCACTGTGTCCCTGCTTGACGGAGGCACAGCACACTAGCCTTAAACGGTGCCTTCTGTGACCTACTTTACAGAGGCACAGTAGCCTACTGTACTGGGGAGGCAGACGCCAAACACACTCTGGCTAAGCTTGTATTCCCGGCAAACAGCCTAGTATTGACCTCTACACCCATATGTTTCATTTTCAGATGCACAATATTTGTTGCTGATAAACTGTTTGCAGGTCTTTATTGCCATAGCTTTCCCTGTTTCTATGAACAACTTGTGTATCTGTGGAAGATGTTTAAATATGAGACGGATCCACTATTTAACTTATGTCTCTGTAGTCATTTAACTGTGTGCACTGGGCAGACTGCTGTATTGTGGGAGGTTCCTGGATTAACACATACAAATACCAGATATGTGTGGCCAACTGCTAAACTGAGACATGGCCTAAGTGTGTTATCATGCCCAGTTCAGGCTTTCCATGGCTTGCTGCCTGACATATGTCTCATTTATCAAAGTGTGCGAGCATGCCCAGTGTGAGCTTTCCATATGTTGAAATCTGCAGTCCACCACATTTGTGGTTGTGTGTGAACTTCAACAATATTTCACATTTATAGTTGTGTGTTGGGAGTCATGTTGTGTACTTACTGCCCAACTGCTTTGTGTCTGAACCCATCAGGGATTATACTGTGCCTGCAGGGTTTCCATGGGATAGTTTGCATACAGTTGTCAACATCCTTTCATACTGACCAAACACTGTAATATCGTATAGTGTACTAGTTCAGTACTTTCACTGTGGTGGACAGTATCCTGGGTTTCAGTCCTATCACTGCTTTAAATATTCATAGTGAGCACACCAGACTGGTTAAGGGCCAGTTGTGCACATATGACCATGTTGCATTTTTTTCAGATATGGACTACTTAAACCAGGCTTGTCCAACATTGGTAGTGTATTCCACAACTTGGGTGGACATTGACAAAGACTAGCTATGTGCCCTAGGCCATTTCTAATGCTAGTCAGAGAGTGTTTGTCCTTCAACACACATTGTAACTGGAGTTTGCCATGACATATTTCAAGGTTAGTATACTGTGCCTCTGTCTACCCGTGACATAACAGTGATACCCAGGGTAAACCTACTATCTCCCATCCACTCATCAAGATTCCTCTTGAGGAGAGTCAATGAGGGACTCTCTGGCTAACCTGTACTGGGAGTTTACTCAAGAGTGGCAGGAGCTTCTGGGTTATGGATCAATCACTACAGTATGTCCTATTTATGTCAGTGCTGGGGTTCAGGTCTCATGTGCATAGCTCACTGGCATTCAGATTTTATAAGGTGCAGCATGTTCATTGATTCCAGCTTGGACATGGCTTTATACATCAGGCATAGATTGCCTCTGGGCAGGCAGTATGGCACTGTGTGGAGCTGCAGTTTGTTTAATCAGGCGACACATGGCATCTGTTCAAGCTCTTTGATCCACCTGGTGAGGTACTTTTGGGGTCTTTCCAGTTGCTGGAGGTGTCTGCTGAGGTACATCCCACAGGGGCCATTGCACTCAATTGTGAGGCTGATGAAGGATGACTGAAGAGGCACGATGACCTCCCCTGATCTACATGTGACTACCTTCATGATTAGGTGGGTATATGGTATGTTTCTGTAACCACTACAGCCACATGGTTGTCAAATGCCAGATAGTTCCCTACTAAGGAACCAAAGAAAGTACGTTTGACCCCTTGATAAAACTGTGGTCAGAATTGTTCTGTATTATTTTAATCCAAGTAGTGTATGTTTTAAATCGCCTTCCTGAGCCAGGTTCCCATCAGCTAGTTCCAACTCTCACCATTTCTTTTTTCCCAACCCTTCTCCTCTTGGTTCTATCAATCTACTCACCTGTTCCTCTCTATTTCTACCTAGCCAACTAACTGTTATTCAAGCTGTTGTCCACCAGGTGGCACCCTTAACTTGCCTTCTTTTTCTCCATTCTCTCTTCACTAGTAAAATATCCCTCTTTATTTCTTATCTTCTCCACTTTTTATCCTCCTTTTTATTATTACCCCCTCAGTTTAATTTATTCACTTTCTCTTCTCTAATATCTCTTGTTAATTGTTTATAGTACTACAACTCTACACTCACCTGGAACTACCTAGAACTCCTCCACAATCGGTAGCTTTTCTGATTGTCTCCAGGAGCTCATCTTTACTTGCTCTAACCCGCTCTGTTCGCCCTGCGAGCTCACTCCGCTCCCCTACCCTACCCCCAATTCCCACACACCCCCAGGGGTCCTAACCTCATACCTATCATACCACACCCCCTCCCTATTTCCACCAATCACAGTTTCACTTCCATCACACATTCTCACGCTTTCCCGCCTTTTTAAAAACCACACCCTATCTCACCAATCTCTCTTTTTTCTACCCTTCTTGACCTCACCAGTTTTATCACTGCATTAAAAAAAATATATATTTTTATCTACCATGTCTATGAATAAACACTACACCTTAATCTACTTACAAATGTTATTCATACTCACACTTCTACCTCCATTAACTCTTCTCTACTTATTAACCTCCTATGAGCACCCTGTATACACAAACTTGTTAAATCCCACTAAACAATCTGCTTCTTTTTCACTACCCTCTCACACTGACCATTTCAACGTTACACCCAACCCAACTATCTATTACTTAAATACCATAGGACAGTATACATTAGATATAGCTCCCCTAACCCCAGAAGATATCCAGTTCTTCTCAGCAAAATTACTAAGAATCTATATCTAACACTACTCCACTCCCTAAAAGACGGAGCCATTCACCCAAATCCTGGCCCAAACACCTTGAATAACAGTACAAATCAACTCAATAACCCAAACCCCTCTACCATTCACCCACTCATAAAATCTCCAAACTCACTCTTAATAGCGCACCTTAACACTCGGAGCATTAATAATAAAATAACACAACTCCATGCTCTCTTGGAACTCTACTCATTTGATATTATATGTCTAACAGAAACCTGGTTAAAACCAGCAACAAAAGACAATGAAATTTTACCACCTGGTTATAACATCATACGCCTTGACCGTGTAACCAAGAAAGGTGGTGGAGTAGCTGTTCTATTCAAATCTGATCTTCAAATAACCATCTTTAACCACAAACCTTCCCAAGACTCAAATGCTGAAATACTTATTACCAAGTTTCAGCTCAACCCAGCTAAATCTATCTATATTACTAGTATTTATGTTCCCCCAGGTAATAACATCACTACCATTGAAAACATACTTTGTTGGTTATCTCTAAGCCTTCCCCAAGAAACCATAATCCTAGGCGATTTTAACATAGACTGGAATTCTTGCAATAACAACTGCCCCACGAGCCATATTAATCTTTATGGGTTCACCCAAACTATTACCTCCCCTACTA
The DNA here is from genome assembly GCF_019279795.1 of Protopterus annectens. Classification (NCBI taxonomy): domain Eukaryota; kingdom Metazoa; phylum Chordata; order Ceratodontiformes; family Protopteridae; genus Protopterus; species Protopterus annectens. Next base: position 521,166,913 of record NC_056728.1, on the reverse strand, counting down.
GAATAAACAAACTTAGCAAGAGAGAAAGCACCTTAGATTGGATACTTATTAATAGTCAACCTCAGACTTATGAAACCGGAACCCTCCCTGAAGACATAAGTGACCACTCACTAACCTACATCATCAGACTAAAAACCAATCCACCCTTTCAACCCATATATAGGGAAATTAGAACCAAGAGAAAACTCAACGTAGATATATTCCTTAGTGAACTAAAAGCATGTAATTGGTCCCCATTAAAATACCTTTCTCTTGATGAAGCTGTTGATTACTTTAATATTAATTTCCTAAACATCAACCGTCATGCTCCTACCCGCTCTATCAGGATAAGAACAAAATCTGCTCCATGGCTTACTAGGGAAACCAAACAAAAAATCCATCTCAGAAATAAATACTGGAATAAATCACGCTTAACTAAAAACCATACTGACATCCAAAACTACAAACAACTGAGAAATGAAACAAAAAAAGCCATAGTGTTTGATAAAAAAAACTACTATTTACAATTTCAGCAGACCTACCACAATAAACCCAAAAAATTCTGGTCAAGTATTAATCAGTTATTACATCCAAGTCAATCTATCATGCCTAACCCACAAGGCATTGACAAAGACAATCCTAAACAAACTGCAAACACCTTAAACACCTTCTTTATCAAAGCAATTCAAGATCTTGCTTGTCAACTCTCTCCTCAAGACATAACATCCAATTTTGGCTCTAACCCACCTCCACCTTTTCTCTTCCAACTTGTCCCCACAGCATTTATTCTCACCCTTATCCAGAAACTGAAACCATGTACTCCTTTTGCTGACCAACTACCATCAGAATACCCACAGATAGCAGCCAAATCAATTGCTTACCCCATCTCCATCCTCATTAATAGAACCATCACTGAAGGATATATCCCTAAACTCTGGAAAGTCTCTCATATTATTCCCCTTCACAAAGGAGGAGACTCCACTGAACTATCTAACTATCGTCCCATAGCCCTACTCTCTCCTCTATCTAAGATCATGGAAAGATGTATCCATAGGCAATTGCTAGACCATCTTCTCCAAAATAACTTGCTTTCCAGCACCCACCATGGCTTCCGACCTTCCCATAGCACAACTACTGCCCTCCTTTCCTTTATTGACACTATCAATAACAACCGAAACCTTAACATGCTCTCCTCTGCACTTTTCATAGACCTATCCAAAGCTTTTGACATGGTAAATCACACTATACTCATAAACATTCTTAAATCTCTGTCTCTTGACACGCTAGCTATAAAATGGTTCCATTCCTACTTAAATAACAGATATCAAGCTGTACTCTGGAACAACACTCTCTCTACTCAGTTACCTGATAATATTGGAGTTCCTCAAGGCTCCATACTGGGCCCTCTCCTGTTCTCTATATTCATCAATGACCTTCACCTAGAAATTCCCCAAGCTACATGCATCCAATACGCAGATGACTCTACACTTATATGCACTGCTTCATCTGTATCTGAACTTCACTCCCTATCTCAAAACACATTTAACTCTGTAGAACTATGGTTTACAAAACGCTGCCTCTTATTAAACCCTAAAAAAACTAAACTTCTCCTTTTCACACCTACCAGTAAATCTCCACCAATAGACTTCTCTGTATCATCCCATGACGGTACAATCATATCCCAAGATCAAACTACCAAACTGCTAGGTATCACCATAGATAATAATCTAAACTTTGATGCCCATATCAACAACTTTCTGAAAACTACCAATAAAAAATAGGCTCTCTTTACAGGATCAAATCCTTCCTCACTCCTGCAACTAGAATTACCATTGCCCACACACACCTTATTTCCACCCTTCTTTATGCCTCACCCATTTTTACCAATCTGTCAAAAAATAACCTTAAAAAACTAGAAAACTCCTATAATAGCATAGCCAGATATGCCACAGGTAATCCTTACAGAACTCATCACTGTATTACTCTAAAGCACCTTAGATGGCTCGAATTTCAACAGCATCTAAAATATAATCAACTGACCATCGTCCACAAAATACTGCATCAACCTGACAAAACACCCATCCTATCTAATCTTATCCACCCCTATGAGAACCTTAAGTCCCTAAGATCATCACAAAAATCTCTTGTATACATCAACAAATCAAACAATAGAGCTGGAGACTCTGTTTTCTATTTCCATTGGAAAAACCTGGAACCTACTTCCCCCTGAACTTACCACACTTCCTTCAAGTACTCTGTTTAAAAATAAGCTTATTCCTAAAAACACACTGGATGTGTCCCTGTTCTAAACCAGACTGACCAACTTATCCATTTTTACCTGAATGATTCAAGATTCTCATCTCTGAATCTACTTCTTCTCTCTAACTTATTTTGCCTTTTTTTCTCTAAATCTATTTCTTATTAAATACTACTATGCTTCCTCTCCTTCACAGTCCTAGCTAGTACGGAATTCATTAAAGTGACTCATATTACTTCTAGATTTATTACCTAACTGCTTTTCCATTTCATTTTTTCTTATCTTCCTTTATTTACCTTCATCGACACTATTGCTTTTTTTTTCTTCTATCAACTAGTACTCTTTAGTAACATTTAAATGTAACTTTTTATTAACTATGCTAAGTCTATTGAAATATGTGTAACCTTCGTTATGTACTTGTAAACTTGCAGCCTTCTCTGTTTAAGAAAATGTATATGCATTCTAAATATGTATTTTCTGTCCATGTGAACTTTGTTTAAATTGTGTGGAGCTTTTCTCCCCGGGCCTCTATTGAAAATGGACATTTATCCAGCTAGACTAGCCCGGTCAACAAATGTAAAATAAATAAAATAAAATATCTATCAACTTGTGTCCCCAGGTCTCTTATTACTTCTAAAGTACTTAATGGGTTAACACCTATGTGGTAATTGGTGGGCACTTACTGTTTATCAACAGGGGATGACTATACACTTTTCTGCATTTAGCTTGATGACATGGCTCTGGCACCAGTTGTCTGTTTCTATGTGGCCCTTTTGTAGGATGCTTGTGTCAGCTGGAGGGTCAGATATGGTTCCCAGTTTGTAGTCATCTGGAAACTTGTTCAGACACAGTCCTTCCATGTTGGCCTGTACCTATGGGAAATATATACCAAACAAGGGAGGTCCCAGGACCAAGCCTTGTGGGATGCCAGTTGTAGCTGGTTTGTAGTCTGACATGGCTGCAGAATTTCTGACCATGTCAGTTCTGTCCTTGAGCTGGTTTGCAACCCATCTACTGACATAGGGGTTTATATTTAAGCTGGTGAGCTTATCTATAAAGAACACGTGCGGTATTGTATGGAAGGCTTTTGCAAGGTCCAGATAGGCTGTGTGGACCACATTCCCCTCATCAATGGCCTTGATGACTGTTTCAAATGAGTCAAACATGTTTAAGGGGCAGGATCTGCCCTTAAGAAAGCCACGCTGGGTAGGGTCCAGTGTCTGTAGGTCCCCAATATCTTTATTTCTGAGGTCCATGATGATCCTTTCCATAGCTTTGCAGATCAAGCTTGTCAGGATTCTGGGGTGATAGTTTGCAGTATCCATTCAGGCACCACCTTTGTGGAGAGGGACCACTGTTGCTGTACACTGCTCTTTGGGTACATATCCTGTGGTAAGGCTGAAATTGAGCAGTAGTGTTATTTGGCGTTCCATTCTTCTTGGAGTTCATGTTGGACACAGCCCAGGACACCATCTTGTACCATTGATGCTGTGTGTTTTGCTTTGAAGATGCTGGCTGTTACCTCAGCATCTGCAATGTCAGGGTGCCAGCACTCTGCTGGGATAGATATTTGGCATTTTGGTGGGGGGAGAGTTTGCACTGAACCTGTCAGGTTGGATGTTGGCAATGTGTGTGGGTTTGGTGTATTGTTTGTAATATTTGAGTAATTCAGAGCATATCTGTGTATTCCCACCAAGGTTCCTACCATCAGTGTAAGAAAACCTTGTGATTATCCTTAGTGTCCTGTACAATTTGTATCTTCATAGGTTCATAGATTCATACTAGACTATCTGCCCTAGGGCATTTATAAGCCTAGCCAGAGTGTGTGTGGCTTTCGCCACCCCTTGCTATGTGAATGTTATGCCCATTTAGGGTTTACTTTACTGTGCCTCTGTCTAGACGTGACACAGTGATGACCCCCAGTGTAAATCTACGATCTCCCATCCACTCGTCAAGATTCCTGTTGAAGAGAGTCAGTGAGGGGCTCTGCCTAACATGAACTGGGATTCTGTTCCAGAGTGTAGGGAGCCTCTGGGTTATGACGCTGTCCCTCCAGCACATCCGATTTGTTTATGTGTTGAGGTTGAAATCTCTCGCTCTCACGGCTCTGATGGATTTGGATTTTCTGAGGTGGAGCATGTCCATTAATTCTGGATTGGACATGGACTTGTACATCGGGCATACATCGCCTCTGAGTAGGCAGTATGTGACTGCATACAGCTGGGGGTGTCTTCAGCCGGGCAGCATATGACAAATGTTTGCGACCCTTTATCCTCTTGGTGAGGTACTTTTAAGGTATTTCTAACTGCTGCAGGTGTCGGGTAAGGTACATCCCAAATGGGGCATTGTACTCAAGTATGGGCCTGATAAGAGAAGAGTATAGGGGCACAATGATCTCTCTTGATGTAGATGTGACTTCTTTCATGATAAGGTGGCCAATATAGAAGGTCTTCCTAGCCACCTTGGCAATGTGAGTGTCACATGAGAGGTTACTGTCCACTTGTGTCCCTAGGTCCCTGAGTACTTCTTCCATACATAATGGATTACCACCTATGTGGTAATTTGTGAGTACCTTGTTTGGTATTTGGAGAGACATTCATACTCTCCAGTGTCTTCAGGAAGGCTGAGTGGGGTTCCTGGGTTTGAGAGTGTGGTCTGTAGCATGCTACAAACTATACAGCAGTTTTGCCTATGGTTAGTTGCACATGGATGATCTCCAATGCTTCTTGCATTGTCAGTAACCTGGAGGTGTGGGTATCTTTGCTGAATATGGATAATCCCCCTCCTTTTGTGGTTTGGTCCAGATTTTGGAGCCAAAAAGCATGATCTGAGGTGTAACCTGGCAGTGCTGGGGTGCTCTCAGGAGCCTTGATGCAGGTTTTCGTCACTGCACAGACATAAATGTTCCCCATACTGGGGAGGGCCTTGGGAGCGTGCATCTTGAGGTTTAGACTTCTGGCGTTGAGCAGCATTACCCTTATGTTTTTTCCACTTATGTTTTCTAGGGAGGTGGGTTTGTCTTTTCAGCCTTGCCTACAAAAGGCACTATGGAGGTGGCAAGAGCCTTAGCCAATATCCAGATGCCCAGGGGTGACAGGTGCAAGCCACCCCTGGCAAAGCAGCGTGGCTTGTCAGGCATGTCATCCCAAGCAGGCAGACATTGGATCCCCTTGGAATGACACCAGTAATTGAGCCAATTGTTAAAGCTGATCATTCTGTGTTTGTACTGTGGCATCATTCTTGGTGAGGATAGGATGCTGCTCAGGGTCAGGGTCATACCGGCCTGGGCTACATAATCGGAGAGCTCCTCTATGTCTCTTTTCATGTAGTCCAGTGAGGTACGTCTCAGGTCATTCACACCAGCATGGACAATGACTCAGTCATATTTGTACTTGCTTTTGAGTGACCTGCGTGCTTGTGTTATGTGGCGGATTGTAGCAGCCTACAGGTGGCTTACTGTAACCTATTCCTTGTTCAGTCTGGTGAGCGGGACATCAGTGTGTCTGACTATGGAGTAACCTATTACAAGTGTATCAGGCATGTTGTTTGTCCTTAAGGGCTGTGACTGTTTGGCACACTGACATTGTGTACTATGTATTGCATGTGCTATGTTTGGAGGTAGTGGTTGCTTGGGTGTCTGCTTTGGAGGCCTCTGTTGATTTGGTGGATTTTTAATTAGAGTCTCCAGGAATGTTTTTGTGTGTTTATGCCTTTGGTTTGCAGTTGTGATAGGTCTATGTGAGACTGGGTTTGTGGTGTGTGTGGTTACCTTCTCCTCCTGACTAATTTTGACAGTACTGAGTTGAGGGAGCTCAGCCTCCAGTTTGGATAAATGGTTGCATCTCTCACATATATTTGTATTTCTTGGGGGGAGGAGGGGGTTGTCTGTGTACATGGGGCAGGTGTAACATTGCCTCAATATTCACAGATTCAACATGTTGTAGCTGGCCTTAGTGGATTTTATGTGTGGCCATATTTTATTGCCATAATACTGATCAGAGATTACTTCCATTTTTGGGATTTGCTGTATCATGTAGTAGCTTCCTCCTTCTCTTGCATGGTTTGTTAATGGCTGGGGTCCACCAGGCCAGATGCCTGCGTGTATGGAATTGGGTCTTGGTTTTATTTCGGATTGCATAATCCATGCATTCCTGAAAGTGTTCATAGAATGCATTTAGAAGGGGTTCTGAGGTGTGGCCCGTATTCTCTACAGGCACAGGGCCTTTAATGGATTCCACATCAGTTTGGAGGAGTGCAGCATTTGCTTTACACATGTTTTTCACTGTGGTTTTCTGCCCAGGGACTGGGGTCAGGATGCGAATATCCAGTGTGATTACTCTATGGTCTGATCTTACCAGTGAGGGATACACTTCTCATCTGGCCATAGAGTACCCATGTTGCTGATTATCACATCCAGTATGTTTACCCCTCTTGTGAGAGTGGTATGTTGTTCCTGAGCATTTTGGTTTATGAATTCTAGGAACCTTTGGCCTAGGCTGTTGGAGCTAGAATAATGCTCCCAGTCTATGTTTGAGTATTTTCAGTCGCCCTATATAATGTTGTTTGGAGAGCTTGATATTTTCATGTGTTCTGACGTAGGCCAAGTGCAGTTCCTGGTGTTAGGAGGGTAGTCTGTAGCAGGCTACAAACTGGGAGGCAGTTTTACCCCCTGTTACTTGACCGTGGATAGTCCTTGCCGCTTCTTGTTGTGGTACCAACATGGGGGTGTGGTTATCCTTGACAATTATTGCTAGTCACCCTCGTTTTGTAGTTTGTTCCATGTTTTGGGGCTGTAAAGCACTGTATGAGGTGTAACCTGATAGTGTTAGGGTGCTCTTGTGAGCCTTGACCCAGTTTTCTGTTACAAAACAGATATCAACATTCTCCTTGCAGTTTAGACTTCTGGCATTGGGTAGCATTACGTCTAGGTTCTTATCCCTTGTGATACCTATGGAGGTGGGTTTGTATTTTGAGCCTTACCTATTCAAGGCATGGTGGGGGTGACAACAGCCTTTGCCAGTATCCAAAAGGCCAGGAGTAATAGGTGCACACCATCTCTAGCAGGTGGAGCATCGTGTCTTGCTCAGCATGTCATCCCAGGCTGGCACGCGTTGGATCCCCTTTGACTAACAGCAATACTTAAGTCAATTATTGTAATTGATCATCTCGTCTTCATATTGTGGCATCATGCTTGGTGAGGGTAGGATGTTAGTCAGGGTCATCAAGTTTGCATATACTACATGGTGTTACACTGCTTAATACATGGCAATCATGCCTCAGGTTCTGCTGCAGGGCTATCTATGTTGGATGCACATACTACACTCCCTGTACATGTTTGAAAGCAGGATATGTCAACTTAGGCATCCCTTTCACTATATGTGTGAGTCAGAGAGAGGTATCATTTCCAGGGTTCCTACTGAGCCAGTGTATGTGCTATGCGTTGCCGCTTTGCCAAGGCCAAGGCATACTGGGCATGCCTCCTTCTGCCTACTGGGGCAGGCTCAGGTTGTTCCTCCGAGTCACACTCTGCCTGTGATTGGCTTGGCAATGGTGGGGGACTGTTTGGCCCAGCCCTATGCTAGTCCTGCTGCAGCTGTTTTTGCAGAATCATATTATGTAGCATAGCACATACCATGACAATTTGGGTACATGTAGTTGGTGAGTACTGCAAGGCTCCACCAGATGTGTCCAGGCACCGGAACCGTGACTTGACCAGCCCAAACACATGCTCGATTACATTTCGTGTTTGTGCGTGTGCATCATTATGGCGTTCTTGTTCAGGTGTGTGTGCATTTCTGATGGGTGTCATCAGCCACGGCTCCAGTGCTTAGCCAGCATCCCCCACTAAGTGACCATGTGGGATGTCCCCATTGGCAAATGTCTGGTACAGCTGCGTCAAATGCCAGATATGGAAATCATGGTAGCTTCCAGGGCAGCCAGAACACACATTCATTATTATGCCCTGGGCATCACACGTGACCTGGCAGTTGATGGAGGGGAAGCCCTTGCGGTTAATGTAGGCCCTACTCTGCTCACCAGCTGGTGCTTTGATGCATATATGCGTGCAGTCTATTCCACCCACTACCTCAGGGTATTCCACAATTTGCTGGAAGAGACGTATATTGCTGGCCAATACCTCAGGGAATTGGGGAAATATACATGATCACCGACATAAGCTTGGGCCAACACATACCTTGGTTTCCACTGGGATGGGTTCCCCTCTGTTGGTTCCGTGTGTGAGGCGTGGCCTGCACAGCTCAACAATTTGCTGTAGTAGGTCTCTATCCACTCTATAGCGCTCCACTATCTCCAGCTCATGTAACCCCTGGTAGGTGACCCTGGGCCTGTACACTCTTCTCCGTCTCCTCACTGTGGGTTGTCCAGCAGCATTTGCATAGTCACCACCCTCAGCAAGTTGCATATGTCTCCTTATAACAGCTATGGCAGCCCCTAGCATTTTTGGTCTGAGTGAAGCTTTTTCAGTTATCACTTCTAATAGCTTACTCCTCTGTTGCAGTGTCTCTTGAGAGAAACATTCTGCACTGTTGTTTGCTGAGTTTTAAGTGCTGGGCTGGGCTACTGTTCTGCCTGTGTAATTGCCTTCTTCTGATTGTTTTCACCTGCTAGCTCTGCCAGTAATCGCTGCTAGCTTCCTACTGTTTCTCATGCTTCCTTTTTCCCTTCTGTTTTCTCAGGGGGGAGCGACGTGCATACCAGCCAAAACATGCTCACAGTGGCTAACACGCATGCACACATGCTTAGACGGACTAGAATCTGCTTATTCGGGTTAAAACGCATGTACACCAGCGCAAACAAGCTTACATGTGTTTAAACAGGCTCCTCCATGCGTATTCTGCCTTAAACGGGCACACTCTAGCTTACTCGTGCCTACCAGTGCGCACACGCATGCATGCACGTCCAGCAAGAAACTTTGGTATTATCCATAGTGTGCACCTTCCATTTCTTGGCTTTCCCATGCCTGCTTGTTGACACTCCTCTTTCCATGATTTGTGACTGACATCTTTCACATGCCACTGTGCTCCAATGAGCTGCATTTCTTTCATACATTCCCCCCTGTGATGTCACCTATCTCCTACTCTGTTACTCCCCTTATCCTACTCCTACACTGCACGGAATGTGCTCATTTCCTATGTGACAGTACAATTCACTATCCTACCACTCATTTACATGGGATTGCCTACTAATGCTTAGTTACATGTCTTACACTCAGCTTCCCCCCTTAGCAACCCCTACTCGGTGGCCATGTTGTTTTCAACCTGCTATTCCCTTACATTGTAAATTCATGCTTTGCATAAAACCCACATTTGTGGGTTTAATTTTCTTATTTTTCTGTTTTTTATAGCGCAGCCCATTTGCGCGGCGCTGAGCTACGTTTAAACATTGGCGATCGCCGAAAAAAAAAAAAAAAACATTTTTATTTTATTTTTGCATCAGGGTACATTGCCAGTGGCCACATATTTGGCCATTGGCATGCTGCCTGGGACATTTGCAACCTTTATTTGGAGCTGACAAGGCTCTATTGTGTTATTTGCAGAACAGTACTTAGTTATCAACTGAGTACATTTCTGCAGATAACACGGCTCTTACACGGGCAGGTTTCTGCTTCCTGGATCACAAAATTACCTCATTTGCATGCCTTTTGGCTGCAAGTGAGGTAATTAGCATATCCACGCCCTGTCCGTGTAAGAGCCATTTTAGGTGCTCTCTTACACGCACTTACAGGCTGTTCCTGGATCGCGATGGCTGCATGGGGTCTTACACTACTCTTAGACTCCGTGCAAGCCATCGTGAATACTGCCTTATATTATATTATATTATATTATATTACATTATATTATATTATATTGTATTATATTATATTACATATGGAAAAACTATGAATGCACTATTATCACTGTAAAGAATACCTCTTACTAATAACCTTATGTGTAGAGTTTTAATACCTTTTATTGTTCACAAAATATTTACATCTGTTTATCTTATGCTTTTCAAGTTTATTTTTCAAAAAATTCTCTGGAATGCAAGATGTGTATAGGCTGATAGAGGTGTGATATTCCACACCACATAGGCGTTAATGAGCTAATGTACTTTCCTAATCACTACCCTTCTTGTTGATGGAAACGTTCTCCAATATAAAAAATAAAAAAATCTCTTAAATTGTTTATATTCTGGCCAGTGTTAGAATAAGGTGTTATTAATATTGTTTTTCCTCACTGAATATATATGCTGCTATACACTTACTAGGGGTGTAAAGAATACTCAACATGGAATTCAGAAACATGGGAGAATGCTGTACCCTCCTAGTGCAGTGTCCCCTGTGGTAAGAACAGACCACAAAACTGTCTCCTTCATAAAAAAAATCAATTATATGAATGCTGTTAGTTATTATAAGACAAACCTCTTACTACTAAGTGATAACCTGCCAAAGTTTAAAGCCCCCCCCCAAAAAAAAGCCTGAGAACACAGATACTCATGTGGAATTGTTCATAGAAACCCTGTACAATCATGTCAATAAATGCATAGCAACAACTGGGCCTACCAGAAATAAGTCCAGAACTAACTGGAAAAACAAACCAAACTGGTGGGATTAAACATAACCATGTTATAACAAAAGAAAAAAGTCATAGAAAAGACTAGTAAGTGCTACACCGATCATGATAAAACATTCTCGTCAATCTGAAAAAATAATAAGAGGGCAAATTAAGTATACTAAAGCCAAATCTGAGGTAAAGATAGCCCCCCAGCAAAGGACAACCGCAAGATTTTCTTTGGCAGTGTCTGCAAACTCAAAGGCTGCACACAGCCATGTGTAGAACTGGTTGCAAGTAAAGTCCCATACATGATGCTGAAAGATATACTGTAGCAAATATCCAATTTTACCCCACTCATTCCACTGGTTTCTCCTGAGAAATACCATTAAACAACCTTCCCAAAAATCACTAAGGAGCAGGTCCTAGGTTTGCTCATTATGGTCAAAAACACTGCCTCCTAAATAGCCTGAAATGTGACCCTTTTGAGACCATTGGAGTCACTGCTTACCCATAGCCCCCAGACAGGTTTTGTGCCACATAAATATAGAACTGCAATGGTTATCACTCTGCACATAAGTGTGCTGACAGCCCCAGGAACTACAGACCCATAAGTCTGACCCATCTCATAGGCAAAGCCATGAAAAGATTTATCATGGAAATCATTAATAATGACATAGAAAAACTTCAAACACTGGATGCAAACCAGCTTGGTTTCTTTGAGAAGGTCACCAAGGCAATTGATGATGGCAAAATGGTGGATAATGCCTACCTTGACCTGGGAAAGCCATTTCACACAATACCCCAATTGACATTATAAACAAACTCATGGATATAGGCATAAACTCCTATATTACATGATGGATAGCCAGCTGGCTCTCAGATAGGACCCAATAATTTAGGATAGGGGGACCATCTTCACAAAGAGGCCAGTCACTACCTCAAGACTCTGCTGAGTCTGCTCTTTTTTGGCATTTACTTCACAAACGTCAATGCCAATATCATGAGCTACTGGCTGACCAAGCTTGCAGATACCTGCAGTCTAGGAGTAGTCACAGAATTTTTCCAGGACACTTACATCATACAGGAAGAAGTTACACAGACAAATGACTGGTGCCAAAGCCACGGCTTAATACTCAGTGCCAAAAACTGCATAATAGTATCCTTTGGAAAGTCATACACCCTATAAAATTACCTTATCAATGACACATTCCTAAAAGTTGAACCAATAGTCAGTGATTTGGGTAGATATGCATTTAATAAACAGACTTTCAAATGACGTGTCTAAGGCAATAATTAAATCATTCTATGTTGCTCAACTTATAAGAAAGGTCATGGCATCTAGGCCAAAGGACGTCATTGTTCCACTGTATTTGGCCATCAACAGGCCTGTCACTGAGTACAATGCTCCCTTTAGTATGTACTTGACCAGCCACATGCAGCAACAGAAAGGTCCACAGTGGTTCCTGACAAAAATAATGCAAGACGTAAACAGCATGTCCTATGCAGATCACTTCAAAGCCCTATCTCTATACTCTGTTTCCTAAAAACTGTTGAGAAGCAATCTTTGTCTGGCATAAAAGGCGTCCTTGGAGCCCATTCTGAATGACCTTTTGCATAGCCACAAAACAGCATCAAAACTACTCAGTCAAGGGATTTAAACTTTGCTTGTGACATAAAAAGGACATATTAGAGGCACTGGAATGTGTCTGAGATAATTCACCTTCTCTGGAACAAATGTCCCATCCATGTGAGGCAGAGCTCTTCCCTAACACTATTCAAGACAAATCTGGACCAGTGGATGGGAAATAAGAAATAACCCTGGGTTTAGCACCTATGTCTCTAATGGATAAAAGCAACCTGTTAAGCTTGCTCTAGCTTATATATACCCTTTACAATAACCTTTGAAGCACATAAGCTTGCAAGATACAATTGGGCTGCTTGGATAGGCTTATAAAGACCTCAGTGATTGTTAGTCTCATATACACCTATAAATCTGTAAATATGTTGATTCAATCTGTGCGCTTTTTGTCCCCACATGGAACACATCACAGGTCAAGCATTTTGCTGCATATAGTAAAATAGGGGCACTTCTTTATAGCTTGCAATGCATTCACCCACCACAGTTAAACAAGCCTTTATGCCTCAAACCACTCCAATTGTGGGAAAATCCAGAATTTCCCACACCCAGCCGTAGGTTATAGTTATACGATATAACATGCACTCATTGGGTATAGATATTCTGTATGATATAACATGTACTGATGGGATATAGATATTCTGTATGATATAATATGCACTGATTGCATATATTCTGTATGATATAACATGCACTGATTGGGTATAGATATTCTGTAAAATATAACATGCACTGACTGGATATATTCTGGATGATATAACCTGCACTAATTGGGTATCGATATTCTGTATGATATAACATGCACTAATTGGATAGTGATATTCTGTATCATATAACATGCACTGATTGGATATAGATATTCTGTATGATATAACATGCACTGATTGGATATATTCTGTGTGATAAAACATGCACTGATTGGACATAGATATTCTGTATGATATAACATGCACTGATTGGATATAGATATCCTATATGATATAATATGCGTTGATTGGATATACTCTGTATGATATAACATGCACTAATTGGGTATTGATTTTTTGTATGATACAACATGCACTGATTGGATATAGATATGCTGTGTGATATAACATGCACTGATTGGATATTGATATTATGTATGATATAACATGTACTGATTGAGTATAGATATTCGGCATGATACAACATGCATTGATTGGATATATTCTGTATGATATAACATGCACTGATTGGATATTGATATTCTGTGTGATAAAACATACACTGATTTAGTATATATATTCTTTACGATATAACACGCACTGATTGGATATATTCTGTATGATATAACATGCACTGATTGGATATTGAAATGCTGTATGATATAACATGCACTGATTGGGTATAGATATTCTGTATGACATAACATGCACTGATTGGATATAGATATTCTGTATGATATAAAATGCACTAATAGGATATATTTATTCTGTATGATATAACATGCACTGATTGGATATAGATATTCTGTATGATATAACATGCACTGATTGGATACTGATATGCTGTCTGATACAACATGCACTGATTGGGTATAGATAATCTCCATGATATAACATGCACTGATTGGGTATAAATATTTTATATAATATAACATCCACTGATTGGAGATATTCTGTATGATATAGCATGCACTAATTGGGTATAGATATTCTGTATGATATACCATGAACTGATATGATATTGATAATCTATATGATATAACATGCACTGATTGGATATAGATATTCTGTATGATATAACATGCACTGATTGGATATGTTCTGTTTGATAATAGATGCACTGACTGAATACAGATATTCTGTATGATATAACATGCACTGATTGGAAACTGATATTCTGTATGATATAACATGCACTGATTGGATATGGATATTCTGTATGTATAACATGCACTGATTGGATAATTTCTGTATGATATAATATGCACTGATTGGATATTGATATTCTGTATGATATAACATGCACTGATTGGGTATAGATATTCTGCATGATATAACATGCAATGTTTGGATATTGATAATTTGTATGATATAACTTACACTGATTGGGTATAGATATTCTGTATGATATAACATGCACTACTTGGATATATTCTGTATGAAATAACATGCACTAATTGGATATATTCTGTATGAAATAACATGCACTAATTGGATATAGATATTCTGCATGATATAACATGCACTGAATGGATATTGATATTCTGTATGATATACTATGCACTGATTGGATGTAGATATTCTGTATTTTAAAACATGCACTGATTGGATATAAATATTCTGTATGATATAACATGAACTGATTGGATATAGATATTCTGTATGATATAACATGATCTGATTGGATATATTCTGTATGATATAACATGCACTGATTGGATATTGATTTTCTGTATGAGATAACATGCACTGATTCAGTATATACATTCTGTATGATATAACATGCACTGATTGGATATTGATATTTTGCATGATATAAAATGCACTGATTGTATATAGATATTCTTTATAATGTAACATGCACTGATTGGATATATTCTGTATGATATAACATGCACTGATTAGATATAGATATTCTCTATGATATAACACGCACTGAATGGATATAAATATTCTGTATGATATAACATACACTGATTGGATATAAATATTCTGCATGATATAACATGCACTGAATAGGTATAGATATTCTGTATGATATAACATGCACTGATTCAGTATAGATATTCTGTATGCCATAACATGCACTGATTTGGTATTGATATTCTGTATGATATAACATGGCTGACTGGATACTGATATTCAATGTGATATAACATGTACTGATTGGTATAAATATTCTCTATGATATAACATGCACTGAATGGATATTGATATTCTGTATGATATAACATACACTGATTGGATATATATATTCTGTATGATATAACATGCACTGATTGCGTATATTCTGTATGATATAACATGCACTGATCGTATGCATGTATTCTGTATGATATAATTTGCACTGGTTGAGTATAGATATTCTGTATGTCATAACATGCACTGATTTGGTATAGATATTCTGTATGATATAACATGCGCTGATTGAATATTGATATTCAGTATGATATAGGAAAGAGCACTACAGATGCAATGTTTGCTCTGAGAGTGTTGTTGGAGAAATACAGAGAAGGTCAGAAGGAGTTGCATTGTGTCTTTGTAGACTTGGAGAAAGCATATGACAGGGTGCCTAGAGAAGAGTTGTGGTATTGTATGTGGAAGTCAGGAGTGGCAGAGAAGTATGTAAGAGTGGTACAGGATATGTACGAGGGTAGTGTGACAGTGGTGAGGACTGCAGTGGGAGAGATAGATCCATTTAAGGTGGAGGTGGGATTACATCAAGGATCAGCTCTGAGTCCTTTCTTATTTGCAGTGGTGATGGACAGGTTGACAGATGAGGTCAGACAGGAGGCCCCTTGGACTATGATGTTTGCAGATGACATTGTGATCTGTAGTGAGAGTAGGAATCAGGTTGAGGAGAATCTGGAGAGGTGGAGATATGCTCTAGAGAGCAGAGGAATGAAGGTCAGCAGGGCTAAGACAGAATATATGTGTGTAAATGAGAGGGAGGGTAGAGGAATGGTGAGGATGCAGGGAGTAGAGTTGGTAAAGGTGGACGAGTTTAAGTACTTGGGATCAACAGTTCAGAGTAATGGTGAATGTGGAAGAGAGGTGAAGAAGAGAGTACAGGCAGGGTGGAATGGGTGGAGAAGAGTGTCAGGAGTGATTTGTGACAGACGGGTACCAGTAAGAGTGAAAGGGAAGGTCTATAAGAGGGTAGTGAGACCAGCTATGTTATATGGGTTGGAGACAGTGGCATTGATAAAAGGCAGGAGTCAGAGCTGGATGTGGCAGAGTTAAAGATGTTAAGATTTGCACTTGGTGTGACTAGGATGGATAGGATTAGGAATCAGTATATTAGAGGGTCAGCTCATGTTGGACAGTTTGGAGACAAAGCAAGAGAGACGAGATTGCATTGGTTTGGACATGTGTTGAGGAGGGATGATGGGTATATTGGGAAAAAGATGCTAAGGATGGAGCTGCCAGGTAAGAGGAATAGAGGAAGGCCTAAGATAAGGTTTATGGACATGGTGAGAGAGGACATGCAGGCAGTTGGTGTGATAGAGCAAGATACAGAGGATAGGAAGAAATGGAAAGAGATGATCCGCTGTGGTGGCCCCTAATGGGAAAAGCCAAAAGAGAATGAGTATGATATAACATGCACTGATTGGTATAGATATTCTCTATGATATATCATGCCCTGTATGGATATTGATATTCTGTAAGATATAACATACACTGATTGGATATAGATATTCTGTATGATATTACATGCACTGATTGGATATTGATTTGCTGTATGATATAACATGCACTGATTGGATATAGATATTCCGTATGATATAACATGCAGTGAGTGGCTATAGATATTCAGTATAATATAACATGTACTGGCTGGGTGTAGATATTCTGCATTCTATAACAAGCACTGATTGAATATTGATATTCTGTATGATATAACATGCACTGATTGAGTATAGATAGTCTGTATGATATAACATGCACTGATTGGATATAGATATTCTGTATAATATAACATGCACTGATTGGATATATTATGTATGATATAGCATGCTCTGATTGGATATAGGTATTCTGTATGATATAAAATGCACTGATTGAATATAGATATTCTGTATCATATAACATGCACTGATTTGATATATTCTGTATGATATAACATGCACTGATTGGATATTGATATTCCGCATGATATAACATGCACTTATTGAGTATAGATATTCCGTATGATATAACATGCACTGATTCGGTGTAGATATTCTGCATGATATAACATGCAATTATTAAGTATAGATATTCTGTATGATATAACATGCACTGATTTGGTATAGAAATTCTGTATGATATAACATGCGCTGATTGGATATTGATATTCAGTTTGATATAACATTTACTGATTTGGTATAGAAATTCTGTATGATATAACATGCGCTGACTGGATATTGATATGCTGTATGATATGACATTCACTAATTGTGTATAGATATTCTGTATGGCAAAACATGCACTGATTGGATTTTGATATTCTGTATGATATAACATGCACTGATAGGATATATTCTTTATGCTATAACATGTACTCATTGGATATAAATATTCTGCATGATATAAAATACACTGACTGGATATATTCTGTAAGATATAACATGCATTGACTGGGTAGAGATATTCTGTATGATATAACATGCACTGATTGAATATAGATTTTCTGTATGATATAACATGCACTGGGTAGATATAAATATTCAGTATGATATAAAATGCACTGAATGGAAAAAGATATTCTATATGATATAACATACAATGATTGGATATAGATATTCAGTATGATATAACATGCTCTGATTGAGTATAGATATTCTGTATGATATAACATGCACTGATTCGGTAAAGATATTCTGTATGAAATACCATGTGCTAATTGGATATAGATATTCTGTATGGTATAACATGTACTGATTGGACATATTCTGTATGATATAACATGCTCTGATTGGATATAGGTATTTTGTATGATATAAAATGCACTGATTGGATATAGATATTCTGTATCATATAACATGCACTGATTTGATATATTCTGAATGATATAACATGCACTGATTGGATATTGATATTCTGCATGATATAACATGCACTTATTGAGTATAGATATTCTGTATGATATAACATGCACTGATTCTGTGTAGATATTCTGCATGATATAACATGCAATGATTGAGTATAGATATTCTGTATGATATAAAATGTACTGATTTGGTATAGAATTTTCTGTATGATATAACATGAGCTGACTGGATATTGATATTGTGTATGATATGACATTCACTAATTGTGTATAGATATTCTGTATGGCAAAACATGCACTGATTGGATTTTTATATTCTGTATGATATAACATGCACTGATAGGATATATTTATTCTGTATGATATAACATGCACTGATTGGATATATTCTTTATGCTATAACATGCACTCATCTGATATAGATATTCTGTATGATATAAAATACACTGACTGGATATATTCTGTAAGATATAACATGCACTGTTTGAATATTGTCATTCTGTATGATATAACATGCATTGACTGGGTAGATATTCTGTATGATATAACATGCACTGATTGAATATAGATTGTCTGTATGATATAACATGCACTGGGTAGATGTAAATATTCAGTATGATATAAAATGCACTGATTGGAAAAAGATATTCTATATGATATAACATACACTGATTGGATATAGATATTCAGTATGATATAACATACTGATTTGGTATAGATATTCAGTATGATATAACATGCTCTGATTGAGTATAGATATTCTGTATGATATAACATGCAGTGATTCGGTAAAGATATTCTGTATGATATACCATGTGCTAATTTGATTATAGATATTCTGTATGGTATAACATGTACTGATTGGGTATAGATATTCTGTATGATATAACATGCTCTGATTTGATATTCCACAGAAGCACCAAACTCCAAATGCAGCAAAATTCCCAATTCTTTTTTATTTGTTAAACACATAAAATGCTCCGTAAACAATGTAAAAAGTGCTGACAAGTACTTCACTGAGCAGTAAACCACGAACGAAACACTCACTCTAAATTATGTTAATGTTAAGTGCTTTTCGTCCGGATCCTATCCGGACTTCTTCAGGCAAAGTGATAAAATGTTCAAGTACATTTTAAATAAGCTCACCTGATACAGGTGGCCTATCCGGTACTAGTAAATCAATTTCAAATGTTTTAAAGCAGTACTCATGTTATATTTGTGTCATCACACAACATGCATAGTACTCCAAAAAATACACAAGTTTATTCCCACAGTATTCTTAAACCTTTTATACTAGGTCATAGTGTTTTGTATGGTATCATTTAGTGATTAACAGCAAGTCTCTAGTAATGTGTCAACTAAAGTAGTTGGTAGTAGCATCTACTGTTAAAACACATGTCCTGGTGTCCACCAAAATATTGTCAGTGTAAATAAGTCAGTTTATTATGACTCCTTTGTCTCATTTTTAAAAAACACTGAAACATTTTATACTATGACCTAGTATTAAAGGTTTAAGAATACTGTGGGAATAAACTTGTGTATTTTTTGGAGTACTATGCATCCTGTGTGATGACATGAATATAACGTGAGTACTGCTTTAAAACTTTTGAAATTGATTTACTAGTACCGGATAGGCCACCTGTATCAGGTGAGGTTATTTAAAAGGTACTTGAACATTTTATCACTTTGTCTGAAGAAGTCTGGATAGGATCCGGATGAAAAGCGCTTAACATTAACATATTTTAGCATGAGTGATCTGTTCGTGGTTTACTGTTCATTGAAGTACTTGTCAGTACTTTTTATATTGTTTACGGAGCATTTTATGTGTTAAACAAATAAAAAAGAATTGGGAATTTTGCTGCATTTGGAGTTTGGTGTTCTGTGCAATTTGCAAGTTTGTTTATCATTTATTGGTGTTAGTTTATGCTCTGGTTGGATACTGATATTCTGTATGATTTAAAATGCACTGATTGGATATATATATTCTGTATCATATAACATGCACTAATTGGATATATTAAGTATGACATAACATGCCCTGATTTGGGTATAGATTGTCTGTATGATATAACATGCACTGATTGGGTATAGATATTCTGTATGATATAACATGCACTGATTGGATATTGTTATTCTGTATGATATAACTTTATTATTCTGTATGATATAACTTACACTGACTGGATATAGATATTCTGCATGATATAACGTACACTGAATGGATATATTCTGTATGATAAAACATGCACTGACTGGATATAGATATTCTGTATGATATAACATGCACTGATTGTATATATTTTGTATGATATAACATGCACCGTTTGGATATAGATATTCTGTATGATATAACATGAACTGATTGGCTATAGATATTCTGTATTATTTAACATGCACTGATTGTATATATTCTGTATGATATAACATGCACTAATTGGGTATAGATATTGTGTATGATATAACATGCACTGATAGGATATAGATATTCTGAATTATATAACATGCACTGATTGGATATATTTTGTATGATAAAACATTCACTGATTGGATATATATATTATGTATGATATAACATGCATTGATTGGATATAGATATTCTGCATGATTTAACATGCACTGATTGGATATATTTTGTATGATATAATATGCACTGATTGGATATTGAGTTTAATATAACATGCACTACTTAGATATATTCTGTATGAAATAACATGCACTAATTGGATATAGATATTCTGTATGGTATGCACTGATTTGATATTGATATTCTGTATGATATAACATGCTCTCATTGGATATATTCTGTATGATATAACATGCACTGATTGGAAATTAATTTTCTGTATGATATAACATGCACTGATTGGGTAGAGACTTTCTGTATGATAAAACATGCACTGATTGGATATTGATATTCTGTATGATAAATAATGCACTCATTGTATAAAGATATTCTGTATGATATAACATGCACTGGTTGGATATAGATATTCTCTATGATATAACATCCATGATTGGGTACAGATATTCACTATGATATAACATGCAATGATTGGGTATAGATATTCTGTATGATATAACATGCACTGATTGAGTTTAGATATTCTGTATGAGGTAACATGCACTGATTGGGTATATATATTCTGCATGATATAACATGCACTGATTCAGTATAGATATTCTGTATGACATAACATGCACTGATTTGGTATTGATATTCTGTATGATATAACATGGCTGATTGGATATTGATATTCTGTAGAATATAACATACACTGATTGGATATAGATATTCTCTATGATATAACATGGACTGATTGGCTATATTCTGCATGTTATTACATGCACTGATTGGATATTGATGTTCTGTATGATATAACATGCACTGATTGGATATAGATATTCTGTATGATATAACATGCAGTGAGTGGCTATAGATATTCAGTATAATATAACATGTACTAACTGGGTGTAGATATTCTGCATTCTATAACAAGCACTGATTGAATGTTGATATTCTGTATGATATAACATGCACTGATTGAGTATAGATATTCTGTATGATATAACATGCACTGATTGGATATAGATATTCTGTATAATATAACATGCACTGATTGGATATATTCTGTATGATATAACATGCTCTGATTGGATATAGGTATTCTGCATGATATAAAATGCACTGATTGGATATAGATATTCTGTATCATATAACATGCACTGATTTGATATATTCTGTATGATATAATATGCACTGATTGGATATTGATATTCTGTATGATGGATATTTTCTGTATGATATAACATGCACTGATTGGATATTGATATTCTGCATGATATAACATGCACTTATTGAGTATAGATATTCTGTATGATATAACATGCACTGATTCGGTGTAGATATTCTGCATGATATAACATGCACTCATTGAGTATAGATATTCTGTATGATATAACATGCATTGACTTGGTATAGAAAATCTGTATGATATAACATGCGCTGATTGGATATTGATATTCAGTTTGATATAACATGTACTGATTTGGTATAGAAATTCTGTATGATATAACATGTGCTGACTGGATATTGATATTCTGTATGATATGACATTCGTATGGCAAAACATGCACTGATTGGATTTTGATATTCTGTATGATATAACATGCACTGATAGGATATATTTATTCTGTATGATATAACATGCACTGATTGGATATATTCTTTATGCTATAACATGTACTCATTGGATATAGATATTCTGTATGATATAAAATGCACTGACTGGATATATTCTGTAAGATATAACATGCACTGTTTGAATATTGGCATTCGGTATGATATAACATGCATTGAGTGGGTAGTGATATTCTGTATGATATAACATGCACTGATTGAATATAGATTTTCTGTATGATATAACATGCACAGGGTAGATATAAACATTCAGTATGATATAAAATGCACTGATTGGAAAAAGATATTCTATATGATATAACATACATTGATTGGATATAGATATTCAGTATGATATAACATACTGATTTGGTATAGATATTCAATATGATATAACATGCTCTGATTGAGTATAGATATTCTGTATGATATAACATGTACTGATTGGGTATAGATATTGGGCAGGATTCACGATGGCTTGCACGGAATCTAAGAGTAGTGTAAGACTCCATGCAGCCATCGCGATCCAGGAACAGCCTGAATGTGCGTGTAAGAGAGCACCTAAAACGGCTTTTACACGGGCAGGGCGTGGATATGCTAATTACCTCACTTGCAGCCGAAAGGCATGCAAATGAGGTAATTTTGCAATCCAGGAAGCAGAAACCTGCCCGTATAAGAGCCGTGTTATCTGCAGAAATGTACTCAGTTGATAACTGAGTACCGTTCTGCAAATAACACAGTGGAGACTTGTCAGCTCCAAATAAAGTTTGCAAATGTCCTAGGCAGCATGCCAGTGGCTAAATATGTGGCCACTGGCAATGTACCCTGATGCAAACATAACATAAAAATATATTTTTTTCGGCGATCACCAATGTTTAAATGTAGCGCAGTGTCGCGCAAACGGGCTGCACTATAAAAAAACAGCAAAATAAAAATATTAAACCCACAAATGTGGGTTTATGCAAAGCATGAGTTTACAATGGAAGGGAATAGCAGGCTAAAACAACATGGCCACCAAGTAGGGGTTGCTAAGGGGGGAAGCGGAGTGTAAGACATGTAACTAAACATTAGTAGGCAATCCTATGTAAATGAGTGGTAGGATAGTGAATCGCACAGTTACATAGGAAATGAGCACATTCCATGCAGTGTAGGAGTAGGATAAGGGGGAGTAACAGAGTAGGAGATAGGTGACATCACAGGGGGGAATGTATGAAAGGAATGCAGCTCATTGGAGCACAGTGGCATGTGAAAGCTGTCAGTCACACATCATGGAAAGAGGAGTGTCAACAAGTAGGCATGGGAAAGCCAAGAAATGGAAGGTGTACACTATGGATAACACCAAAGTTTCTTGCAGGGCGTGCATGCGTGCGTGTGCACGCTGGTAGGCACGAGTAAGAGAGAGTGCGCACGTGTAAGCGTGAGTGCACTTGTTTAAGGCAGAATACGCATGTAGGAGCCTATTTAAACACCTGTCAGCTTGTTTGCACTGGTGTGCATGCGTTTCAACCTGAATAAGCAGATTCTAGTCCGTCTAAGCATGTGTGCACACGTGTTAGCCACTGTGAGCGTGTTTTCACTGGTATCCGTGTTGGTCCGCCCTGAGGAAACAGAAGGGAAAAAAGAAGCATGGGAAATAGTAGGTAGCTAGCAGGGATTATTGGCAGAGCTAGCAGGTGAAAACAATCAGAAGAAGGCAATTATACAGGCAGAACAGTAGCCCAGCCCAGCACTTAAAACTCTGCAAACAATAGTGCAGAATATTTCTCTCAAGAGACACTGCAACAGAGGAGTAAGCTATTAGAAGTGAAAACTGAAAAAGCTTCACTCAGACCAAAAATGCTAGGGGCTGCCATAGCTGTTATAAGGAGACATATGCAACTTGCTGAGGGTGGTGACTATGCAAATGCTGCTGGACAACCCACAGTGAGGAGACGGAGAAGAGTGTACAGGCCCAGGGTCACCTACCAGGGGTTACATGAGCTGGAGATAGTGGAGCGCTATAGAGTGGACAGAGACCTCCTGCAGCAAATTGTTGAGCTGTGCAGGCCACGCCTCACACACAGAATCAACAGAGGGGAACCCATCCCAGTGGAAACCAAGGTATGTGTTGGCCTAAGAAAACTAGCAACAGGTACCTTCCAGAGACCAACTGGTGATATTATGGGGATATCACAGGCATCAGCATCCAGGGTACTGCACCAGTTCCTGGATGCCATGTCAGCACATGTTGGTGAGCATGTATATTTCCCCAGTTCCCATGAGGTATTGGCCAGCGATATGCGTCTCTTCCAGCAAATAGTGGAATACCCTGAAGTAGTGGGTGCAATAGACTGCACGCATATACACATCAAAGCACCAGCCGGTGAGCGGGGTAGGGCCTACATTAACCGCAAGGGCTTCCCCTCCATCAACTGCCAGGTCATGTGTGATGCCCAGGGCATAATAATGAATGTGTGTGCTGGCTGCCCTGGAAGCTACCATAAATCCCATATCTGGCATCTGATGCAGCTGTACCAGGCATTTGCCAATGGGGACATCTCACATGGTCACTTAGTGGGGGATGCTGGCTATGCACTGGAGCCATGGCTGATGACACCCATCAGAAATGCACACACACCTGAACAAGAACGCCATAATGAGGCACACGCACAAACACGAACTGTAATCGAGCATGTGTTTGGGCTGCTCAAGTCACGGTTCCGGTGCCTGGACACATCTGGTGGAGCCTTGCAGTACTCACCAACTACATGTACCCAAATTGTCATGGTATGTGCTATGCTACATAATAAGATTCTGCGAAAACAGCTGCAGCAGGACCAGCATAGTGCTGGGCCAAACAGCCCTCCACCATTGCCAAGCCAATCACAGGCAGAGCGTGACTTGAAGGAGAAACAACCTGAGCCTACCCCAGTAGGCAGAAGGAGGCGTGCCCAGTATGCCTTGGCCTTGGCAAAGCGGCAACGCATAGCACATACACTGGCTCAGTAGGAACCCAGGAAATTATACCTGTCTCTGACTCACACATATAGTAAAAGGGATGCCTAAGTTGACACAACCTGCTATCAAACATGTACAGGGAGTGTAGTATGTGCATCCAACATAGACAGCCCTGCAGCACCACCTGAGGCATGATTGCCATGTGTTAAGCAATTTAACACCATGTAGTATATGCAAACTTGATGACCCTGACTAACATTCTACCCTCACCAAGCATGATGCCACAATATGAAGACGAGATGATCAATTACAATAATTGGCTTAGGTATTGCTGTTAGTCACAGGGGATCCAATGCGTGCCAGCCTGGGATGACATGCTGAGCAAGACACGATGCTCTACCTGCTAGGGATGGCATGCACCTATCAGTCCTGGCCTTTAGGATACTGGCAAAGGCTGTAGTCACCCCCACTGTGCCTTGAATAGGTAAGGCTCAAAACACAAACCCACCTCCATAGGTATCACTAGGGATAAGAACCTAGATGTAATGCTACCCAATGCCAGATGTCTAAACTGCAAGATGCATGCAGTGTAAACTCCCCTCAGCATGGAGAATGTTGATATCTGTCCTGTAACAGAAAACTGGGTTAAGGCTCACAAGAGCCCCCTAACACTACCAGGTTACACCTCATACCATGCTTTACAGCCCCAAAACATGGAACAAACTACAAAAGGAGGGTGACTAGCAATAATTGTCAAGGATAACCACACCCCCATATTGGTACCACAACAAGAAGCAGCATGGACTATCCATGGTCAAGTAACAGTGTCTAAGACTGCCTGCCAGTTTGTAGCCTGCTACAGACTACCCTCCTAAAGCCAGGAACTGTACTTGGCCTACGTTGGAACACATGGAAATATCAAGATCTCCAAACAACATTATATTGGGTGACTGAAAATACTCAAACATAGACTGGGAGCATTATTCCAGCTCCAACACCCTAGGCCAAAGGTTCCTAGAATCCATAAACCAAAATGCTCAGGAGCAACGTACCACTCCCACAAGAGGGGTAAGCATACTGGATGTGATAATCAGCAACATGGGTACTCTATGGCCAGATGAGTAGTGTACCCCTCACTGGTAAGATCAGACCATAGAGTAATCACACTGGATATTCACATCCTGGCCACAGTTCCTGGCCAGAAAACCACAGTGAAAAACATGTGTAAAGGAAATGTTGCACTCCTCCAAACTGATGTGGAATCCATTAAAGGCCCTTGCCTGTGGAAAATATGGGCCACACCTCAAAACCCTTTATAAATGCATTCTATGAACACTGTCTGGAATGCATGGATTATGCAATCCCAAATAAAACCAAGGCCCAATACCATACACGCAGGCATCTGGCATGGTGGACCCCAGCCATTACCAAACCATGCAAGAGAATGAGGAAGCTACTACATGACAGAGCAAAAACAAAAAGGGAAGTAATCTCTGATCAGTATTATGGCAATAAAATATGGCCACTCATAAAATCCACTAAGGCCAGTTACAACAAGTTGAATCTGTGAATCTTGGGCAATGTTACACCTGCCCCATGTACACAGACAACCCCCTCCTCCCCCCAAGAAATACAAATATATGTGAGAGATGCAACCATGTCTCCAAACTGGAGGCTGAGTTCTCTCAACTGAGTACTATCTAAACTAGTCAGAAGGAGAAGGTAACCACACACACCACAAACCCAGTCTCACATAGACCTATTACAACTTCAAACCAAAGACATAAACACACAAAAACATTCCCGGAGGCTCTAATTAAAAACCACCAAATCAACAGAGGCCTCCAAAGCAGACACCCAAGCAACCACTACCCCCAAACATAGCACATGCAACACATAGTACACAAAGTCGGTGTGCCAAACAGTCACAGCCCGTAAGGACATACAACATGCCTGATACACTTGTAATAGGTGACTCCATAGTCAGACATACTGATGTCCCACTCACCAGACTGAACAAGGAAAATGGTACAGTAAGCTGCCTGTAGGCTGCTACAATCCATCACATAACACAAGCACGCAGGTCACACCAAAGCAAGTACAAATATGACTCAGTCATTGTCCATGCTGGTGTGAATGACCTGAGATGTACCTCCCTGGACTACATGAAAAGAGACATAGAGGAGCTCTCCGATTATGTAGGCCAGGCCAGTATGACTCTGACCCTGAGCAGCATCCTACCCCCACCAAGAATGATGCCACAGTACAAACACAGAATGATCGGCTTTAACAATTGGCTCAATTACTGGTATCATTCCAAGGGGATCCAATGTGTGTCTGCTTGGGATGTCATGCTTGACAAGCCACGCTGCTTTGCCAGGGACGGCTTGCACCTGTCACCTGTGGGCGTCTGGATATTGGCTAAGGCTCTTGCCACCTCCATAGTGCCTTTTGTAGGCAAGGCTGAAAAGACAAACCCACCTCCCCAGAAAACATAAGTGGAAAAAACATAAGGGTAATGCTGCTCAATGCCAGAAGTCTAAACCTCAAGACGCACACTCTCGAGGCCCTCCCCAGTATGGAACACATCGATGTCTGTGCAGTGATGGAAACCTGTATCAAGGCTCCTGAGAGCACCCCAGCACTACCAGGGTATACCTCATATCATGCTTTTCAGCCCCAAAACCTGGACCAAACCACAAAAGGAGGGGGAGTATCCATATTGAGCAAAGATACCCACATGTCCAGGTTACTGACAATGCATGAAGCATCAGAGACCATCCATGTGCAACTAACTGTAGGTAAAAAAACTGCTGTACAGTTTGTAGCATGCTACAGACCACCCTCTCAAACCCAGGAACACCACTCAGCCTTCCTGAAGACACTGGAGAGTATGAATGTCTCTCCAAATACCAAACAAGGTACTCACAAATCACCACATAGGTGGTAATCCATTACGTATGGAAGAAGTAATCAGGGATCTAGGGACACAAGTGGACAGTAACCCCACATGTGACACTCACATTGCCAATGTGGCTAGGAAGACCACCTATATTTGCCACCTTATCACGAAAGGATTCACATGTACATCAAGAGAGGTCATTGTGCCCCTATACTCTTCTCTTATCAGGCCCATAATTGTGTACAATGCCCCATTTGGGATGTACCTTACCCGACACCTGCAGCAGTTAGAAAGACCTCAAAAGTACCTCACCAAGAGGATAAAGGGTCTCAAACATTTGTCATATGCTGCCTGGCTGACAACACCCCAGCTGTATGCAGTCACATACTGCATACTCAGAGGCGATGTATGCCCAATGTACAAGGCCATGTCCAATACAGAATTGATGGACATGCTCCACCTCAGAAAATCCAAATTCATCAGAGCTGCAAGAGCAAGAGTATCAACCTCAACACATAAATAAATAGGATGTGCTGGAGGGACAGATTCATAACCCAGAGGCTCCCTACACTCTGGAACAGAATCCAACTCCATGTTAGGCAGAGCCCCTCACTGACTCTCTTCAACAGGAATCTTGCAAAGTGGATGAGAGATCGTAGATTTACACTGGGGGTCTTCACTGTGTCATGTCTAGACAGAGGCACAGTAAAGTAAACCCTAAATGGCATAATATTCACATAGCAAGGGGTGGCAAAAGCCATACACACACTCTGGCTAGGCTTATAAATGCTCTAGGGCAGATAGCCTAGTATGAACATATGAAGATACAAATTGTACAGGACACTAAGGATAAACACAAGGCTTTCTTAACTGATGGTAGGAACCTTATTGGGAATTCACAGATATGCTCTGAATTACCAAATATTACAAAGAATACACCAAACCCACACACATTGCCAACATCCAACCTGACAGGTTCAGTGCAACCCCCCCCCCCAAAAAAAAAATGCCAAATATCTATCCCAGCAGAATGCTGGCCCCCTGACATTGCAGATGCTGATGTAACAGCCAGCATCTTCAAAGCAAAACACACAGCATCAATGGTATGAGATGGTGTCCTGGGCTGTGTCCAACATGAACTCCAAGAAGAATGGAATGCCAAATAACAGTACTGCTCAATTTCAGCCTTACCACAGGATATGTACCTAAAGAGCAGTGTACAGCAACAGTGGTCCCTCTCCACAAAGGTGGTGCCTGAATGGATACTGCAAACTATCACCTCAGAATCCTGACAAGCTTGGTCTGCAAAGCTATGGAAATGATCATCATGGACATCAGAAATAAAGATATTGGGGACCTACAGACACTGGACCCTACCCAGTGTGGCTTTCTTAAGGGCAGATCCTGCCCCTTAAACATGTTTGACTCATTTGAAACAGTCATCAAGGCCATTGATGAGGGGAATGTGGTCCACACAGCCTATCTGGACCTTGCAAAAGCCTTCCATACAATACCCCACATGTTCATTATAGATAAGCTACCAGCTTAAATATAACCCCCTATGTCAGTAGATGGGTTGCAAACTAGCCCAAGGACTGAACTGACATGGTCAGAAATGCTGCAGCCATGGCAGACTACAAACCAGCTACAACTGGCATCCCACAAGGCTCGGTCCTGGGACCTCCCTTGTTGGTATATATTTCCCATAGGTACAGGCCAACATGGAAGGACTGTGTCTGAACAAGTTTGCAGAGGACTACAAACTGGGCACCATATCTGACCCTCCAGCTGACACAAGCATCCTACAAAAGGTCCACATAGAAACAGCCAACTGGTGCCAGAGCCATGTCATCAAGCTAATTGCAGAAAAGTGTATAGTCATCCCCTGTGGATAAACAGTAAGTGCCCACCAATTACCACATAGGTGTTAACCCATTAAGTACTTTAGAAGTAATAAGAGACCTGGGGACACAAGTTGATAGATATCTTGCATTTGACAACCATGTGGCTGTAGTGGTTACAGAAACATACCATATACCCACCTAATCATGAAGGTAGTCACATCTAGATCAGGGGAGGTCATCGTGCCTCTTCAGTCATCCTTCATCAGCCTCACAATTGAGTACAATGGCCCCTGTGGGATGTACCTCAGCAGACACCTCCAGCAGCTGGAAAGACCCCAAAAGTACCTCACCAGGAGGATCAAAGAGCTCGAACAGATGCCATGTGTTGTCTGATGAAACAAACTGCAGCTCCACACAGTGCCATACTGTTTGCCCAGAGGCAATCTGTGCCTGATGTATAAAGCCATGTCCAAGCTGGAATCAATGAACATGCTTCACCTTGTACAATCTGAATGCCAGTGAGCTATGCACATGAGAGACCTGAACCCCAGCACTGACATAAATAGGACATGCTGTAATGATTAATCCATAACCCAGAAGCTCCCTCCACTCTTGAGTAAACTCCCAGTACAGGTTAGCCAGAGAGTCCCTCTTTGACTCTCCTCAAGAGGAATCTTGATGAGTGGATGGGAGATGGTAGGTTTACCCTGGGTATCACTGTTATGTCATGGGTAGACAGAGGCACAGTATAATAACATTGAAATATGTCATGTCAAAATCCAGGTACAATGTGTGTTGAAGGACAAACACACTCTCTGACTAGCAGTAGAAATGGCCTAGGGCACATTGCTAGTGTTTGTCAATGTCCACCCAAGTTGTGGAATACACTACCAATGTTGGACAAGCCTGGTTTAAGTAGTCCATATCCGAACAAAATGCAACATGGTCATATGTGCACAACTGGCCCTTAACCAGTCTGGTGTGCTCACTATGTATATTTAAAGCAGTGATAGGACTGAAACCCAGGATACTGTCTACCACAGTGAAAGTACTGAACCAGTACACTATACGATATTACAGTGTTTGGTCAGTATGAAAGGATGTTGACAACTGTATGCAAACTATCCCATGGAAATCCTGCAGGCACAGTATAATCCCTGTTGGGTTCAGACACAAAGCAGTTGGGCAGTAAGTACACAACATGACTCCCAACACACAATTATAAATGTGAAATATTGTTGAAGTTCACACACAACCACAAATGTGGTGGACTGCAGATTTAAACATATGGAAAGCTCACACTGGGCATGCTCACACACTTTGATAAATGAGACATGTGTCAGGCAACAAGCCATGGAAAGCCTGAACTGGGCATGCTCACACACTTAGGCCATGTCTCAGTTTAGCAGTTGGCCACACATATCTGGTATTTGTATGTGTTAATCCAGGAACCAACCACAATACATCAATCTGCCCAGTGCACACAGTTAAATGACTATAGAGACATAAGTTAAATAGTGGATCCCTCTCATATTCAGGCATCTTCCACAGATACACAAGTTGTTCATAGAAACAGGGAAAGCTATGGCAATAAAGACCTGCAAACAGTTTATCAGCAACAAATGTTGTGCATCTGAAAATTAAACATATGGGTGTAGAGGTCAATACTAGGCTGTTTGCCCTAGGGAATACAAGCTTAGCCAGAGTGTGCTTGGCATCTGCCTCCCCAGTACAGTAGGCTACTGTGCCTCTGTAAAGTAGGTCACAGAAAGCACCGTTTAAGGCTAGTGTGCTGTGCCTCCGTCTAGCAGGGACACAGTGGAGATCCCAGGGGTTGAATTTGCAATGTCACATCCATGTGGCTGGTGTTTGCTGGAAGACGCTTGGCAAGGAGTTATAACAGTAATTGGGCGTCAATTACAGACTGAGGGGAGCCTTATCTGCAGTGTCTGGACAATGTCACTGTCAACACTTTGACGTGATGAGTTTGAGGGGTTGATGTGTCGCTCCAATACTGTTCAGAGGCATCCTCCCTCTGTGGGATATTGCTCTGTAATGTATTAGCTCCCTCCTTCTGTTGTACAGCTTATATATGTCTGGTGTACACCAGACAGGTCTCCTGTTGTGGAGGAGTCATGGGTTTATTTGGGATAGCATGATCAATGCAAACCTTCCAGATGCTCATAGAATGCTATTGTCAAGGATTATGCAGAGTGGCCTGTATAATCCCCCAGCATGTGTCCTTTGAAGTCTTCCACCCCAGCCTTCACAAGTGCAAAGTCTGCTTTTGATAAATACTTTGTTTGCAGTGACTTCCTTGCCTGGGGGTGGGGATGGGATATGGATGTCCAGGGAAAGTTGGGTATGGTCAGATATTAACAATGGTGGTCTACCTCCGGTGTGGAACATACAGTCCTCATGTTGCAGATGGTCAGGTCCAATATGTATTCCCCCTTGTGGCTGTGGTGAGTGGTCCTGCCATAGCACATGGATTCACAAATTGTAGTGGCTGTAGGGTGATGTTGTTGAGGCCTGAATAGTTCCCCCACACAATATACCTGTACCTGATGTTAACCACTGTAATAGTGTATGTGAACACCTTCATATCCTACACTGTTCCCAGGGAAGCAAAGTGTGTGTCCTGGATATGGAAGGGGTGGTCTGAACTGGTTGTGTTGTGTGTTACAGGTCCTGTGGTCACGAAGCATGGTATAAAACATAACTTGGCAGTGCTGATGTGCATATCTGACCCTGAAGTAGGCGGCTGTTAATGCATATATATGCTATCCCCATAACTGACAGATCGTAATAGATAAGCTGGTGGCGTAATGGTTAAGGTGTTTGCCTTACAAACACAAAGTGCAGAGTTTGAGTCTCACAAGGGATTATTGGCTAGGCTTAAAATGGCTCACAAGGGCAGTTAGCTGAGTATGAATCTATGAATAATGATGTCAGCACCCTATAAATACTGCAGGAGAATTACAGATACTCAGTAATTCGAATAGTGCACTCTGCTAATGTGTCTCTTTTAAGTGTCATAATATAGTTAGCCAGGGGTTTGAATCCTGCAAATGCTGAGTGTGTGTATTTGGGTGAGGGGGGTTAGTGTGTATGCAATTCTGTGTGAAAGAAATGTCCCTTTTGGAAATTAGAACACACTACATGATGCACATTCCTCTTTCTAAACACTGATGATGTCAGCACCCTATAAGTATAGCAGGAGAAGAAACACCTCCCAGTAATGCGAATAGCATGCTCTGCTAATGCATCTTTCTTAAGTGTCATAGCCTAGTTAGATAGGGGTTTGAATCCTGCAAACGCTCAGTGTGTTTGGGTGTGGGGGGTTAGTGTGTGTGCAATTCTGTGTGAAAGACATGTCCCTTTTGGCAACTAGAAGAACACACTACATGATGCACATTCCTCTTTCTAAACACTGATGATGTCAGCACCCTATAAGTACAGCAGGAGAAGGGAAACCTCCCAGTAATGCGAATAGCATGGTCCACTAATGCGTTTCTCTCAAGTGTCATAACATAGTTAGGTAGGGGTTTGAATTTTACAAATGCCATGTGTGTTTTTGTCACACAGTTTGTCCATGTGTGTGGGGTGTTGCTCTTAATATTGTATGACATAGATCATATCAGTAATGTCAATGCACACATGAGGTATGTGTGTGCCACATAGACATATGTACCTGTGACCTTA
Organism: Protopterus annectens; assembly: GCF_019279795.1. NCBI lineage: Eukaryota > Metazoa > Chordata > Ceratodontiformes > Protopteridae > Protopterus > Protopterus annectens. The sequence goes on along the minus strand of NC_056728.1, from coordinate 521,133,206 downwards.
AATAGTTCCCATGTGGGAAGCTTGCCTCATGTGAATACATGTAATTTGCATTACACAACTTTATGACTGTGGTTTTC
>NC_056728.1:520823129-520828129 GCF_019279795.1 Protopterus annectens | reverse complement strand
ATTGACACTGACATGTCTGCCCAGTTGTCTAATAATTGGCACATATAGGAGACAACACCCTGTACGCACCACATGCCACGGGTACCTCCACTACACTACCACAGTCAACAGAACATGCTTGTGTACAGGCCTCCATCACAGACACTAACCGTGTGTTGTAATACATGTTCCATACATGTCAACTGGATCACCTAAGTGGTCATTTGCAGGAGGCACCCAGAGGATTGGTTAATGCATGTCACTCTCACCCTGAGGGTCACCAGAGTGGTGTCTGTCAATAGATTGCCTGCTGGCGCATGGCAGGTGGCATGATACCACTGTACACACATCACCTCCACAACCCATCTCTCCAAGGACAATAGCCAAGTACACAGCTATGACCACCTGCAGTGATGCACCCCAGTACTGACATGTGTATGTGTGCATTACTAAGGATAGCAGTGCCTGTGTGTTAGTACACCTGTAGCTGGGAATTTCATGAGGGCCTTCACAACTACAGCAACACCCATTGCCATAGTCAGATGTGGCTGCTGCTGTATCTGACATTACATGTACCCTGTTATGCTCCTCTTCCTAATGGCTACATGAGCCTTGCAGTACCAGCACAACAGTGTTGTATAAATGGGTCGATAGGCATGGGATCCCAATTGAGTTCTGGCAAGTGTGTACATGTGTGCATGTCTGTATATTTGTAGGGTACAGCATTCCGAGGGCACATACTCCTATTGCAATACGCATTGCCACACAGTAGTACAGATAGTGTTGTTGCTGCCCATAGGTGAGGCATGACAATGCAACACCCTACTATGCCTGTGGCATGTGCATTAGATGCACATCCCTGTAGTATCACTGTTGGAATATACAATGGGTTGTATCGCAGTTGTGGGCAATGTGTGATGGTGGGTATGTCAGAGGGTCATCATGGGTTCCAGTGAGCACAATATCCACTGTAGAATGTGGGTGCTGTGTACACTGTCATTACATCATGGTACACCCGGTATGTGTTCCATGTACCACTTTATGTTGACCACTGTCACCATCAACCATACAAGTAACAGATACTACAATCCAGCCCAGTTATGCATGTGCTGTGTGCAGCCTACCTGTAACACACTGGACAAACGGACAAGTTACTTAGCACTGATAGGCACAGGTCTCTCGAGTGTGTGTCTTCCTGTTATGTGTCTGTTAATGTGTATATGATAGTATGTCACACTATGTATTGTCCATATACAACCATTACATCCCCATTACCATACTGTACATGTCTGGGGATGTTCTGCATGTAACATGTAACCTGGAACACACCTAACCCTAAACGCTGTGTGGTGTGTGCAATGAAAGCCACACAGTTCAGTAGCACTACATAACTAAGTAGGGGTCTAGTCCCAGTGTTGCTAAGTAAGAGTGTGCATGTATGTGGCTGGTCTACATCAGGTTTCTGATTATACATGTCCTAGCAGGTAATCTGTCCATGTGGCAGAGGCAATAACTGTTATATAAACCTGTGGCATGTGTTCACCTGTACCCCGGATATGTCACAGCCATGGTGTCACCACAGTGCCATACCCCTTGTGGAATATGACTGCAGACCATCCTCCTGCTGACACATGTACACCTACAACACAAATGGATAACATTATGGAGACCACAATCATCCAGTGTTACTAACAGCTGTAATGCATCATTGCTGGACGGTTACACTACCTGACATGTATGCATTAAACATTACTCCTGACAACATGTTACACTGCAGTACATTGGTACACTGTAGTACAGTCACCATGTGCATCAGAACCATATTAGCCTGTCCCTGTATCGATGTTATGGATGACAGGGATGTGGCACAGGTATCATCATATGCACAGGGTGTGTTGTTGGTTTGCCAGAGGCTGAGGGTGGGCCATACATTTGGCACCATGTGTGTGGGTGAAGGGTGTAATTAGTTGAACTGGGCATGGAGATGTGATGTGTGTAGGTATGGGATTGCCCTAGGTGTGTTCGTATAGTGTGTGGGTATGCATGCACACAGTTCTGCCATGTGGCTGCCGTACACAGGTGTTTTTTGACAGCTGCAGACCATACCTGGCAGGGTGTGTAGTTCACCATCTCTGGCCATGGACACATAGACTGTGCCTGCCAGGGGTTCCATGGGCATGTCCAGGTACAGGCCTCGATGTGCTACTCTCCCCTGATGATGACAGATGTCTGCGGGAACCAGTTCTTTCCTGGGACTGGCCAGGACCATGTGCTCGTGGCCTGCTGTGGTGTGATGTGGACAGCACCCCCTTGTAGTGCTGGGGCCTAGTACTCCCACTATTGGAGCACCTTGGTGTCCTAGCACATCCATGTTGACTGCCAGCTGTTGGTGTTGCTAGCCTACATCCAAGTGGCTGTTGCCGCATTCCCACCACATGTTCAAGAACAGACAAACCACGGTCAATGAGGCCCACCATCTCACCAAACTATCTATCCATGACCTTGGTATGAGCACAGAGGGCACCAGATAGTTCATGGAAGTTGTCACTTGCAGATGTGAGACCAGCACTCTGCAGCCTCAGGCCCTGTCTGGTGTACAGTTCCATACATACCTGCGCCTCATGACAGCCTGAAACATGCACCTGGTGGTACCAGTTGTGGTGCTTCTTCCAGTGGCATGATGACCAGTGGCCCTATCACAATCACCCTGGTACATCTGCCTATGTGGTGCCCTGCTGGACATCTGGCTATGCCGGCTGTGAGGAGACACAGTTGGCATGGATTCTGCACTCTCCTGTGCATTGCCACCAACCACCAACTGTCCCTCTCCTATGGCCATTGGTGGTGGGGTATGTATAGGCATTGAAGCTGTGTGTGGGGTTGGGGTGGCTAAGAGTGGAATGTCAAATGATGGTGCATGTGCCTCAACAGTACTATCATCATCTTCGGTGTCTGTATGGACACCAACATCAGATTAATGCAGGAGGGACCCTAACCACTTCGCCACCTGTTGGGGAAAACAAGAAATGCACTTTAAGACCTGTGCATCATTGCATAACAGTATACACATACACACACACACACACACACACACACACACACACACACACACACACACACACACACATTCCACCTTAATACCTACCTGCCTGTGATTTTACAGACATTTCCATGTTTATTCCCATAAGTTCCCCATCCTGCATCACACTTGGTAATGTACACTCATTAATACCACTCATTAACGTATCATTCATCTAAATGCCTAGAAGAGTGATCACAACGCTGTTACTCCATTACCTCCTTGACCTGAATGGAGTAGGGTTTACATGGCCTCATTGCTGTCATTCAGTGTTCACCCTGTGTATGTCCAGACATCATGAGCGTGGCCCCTATATGTGAGGGGCTACTATGTTCACTCCATAATGTCACGCACTGGAGTGACATGTGTAAGTGTTTCTTAGTACATTCCAGATATGCTGCTCAATCAACCTATCATATGACAACTGCAATATATGGATACACTACTTGGTGTTGCCTAGTAATTCCCCACTGCATCTGTAGTGCTGCATACATGGGTTGTTGTTCACCTCTCCGCTGAATGCGATATTAAGGGTATACCTGGTGTCTACTTTCCCTCCCAATGCATTTACCATGCTACAGACCTTTTTATACTATCAGCTGTCCTGTGATTACATATCAGACAAGTATTCCTGTGGTGTCATGAGTCAGTCCATGTCCATGTACTGCATGATCCCAAAGGGAAGTACTGTTGTTCATGCGGCAGTACTTACCAAAGGGAAGTACTGCCGTATGAACAACCCCACAATCACACTTGTGCATACATGGACACCCAGACAAACACAGACAGATGCACACACATCCTACATGCATCAACCTCTCTCCACTCCACTAGATTGAACCTACTCACACACACACACACACACACACACACACACACACACACACACACACACACACACACACACACACACACACACACACACACACACACACACATAAAGGTGAGGTTGCACAAAGATAGTATACACAGTCCTCCCATTACCCATCTGTCAACATGCATAACATATGAAAGACAACAGCGTGCAGTGCAGCTATAGTCAATCCATGCTAGCAACAGCATACATGTGTGTGATGCATGGACTGTGTTAGTAGGTGATGCCCCTTCCCCTGGAAAACACTCCACCCATGTACAAAGTATTGCTGTGCACCTGTTCTGCACCCTGCCATGTACAGTGCACCAAATCTCACAGGTGTACAACCCATTGCTGATTGTGTAGTACTGTGTCAGTTATGTCTGCTCTAATGCTCACAGCCCCGACATTTTTCAGTGACACATACCTGGGATGACATGTGAACAGATGTCATTTGTGAGTGCCTGATGTCTGGTTTACAGATCTCAACATCAGTGGACCATGTATGACCACTCCAATACTATTACACTGACAACCATCAGACCATACTGTGGCTATGGGGAGTGTACACACCCTTATTGATATGATGCACCCTTACTTGATCTGCCATGGGACCACATCACTGCATATATTAACAATACCTGAGCCTGATATGTGACATATGTCCTATACATTTGCATGCAGTGTTTATGAAATGTGTTAGGTGTGCTGATGCTGACCGTGATGCATACACACATTGTGTGCATATGTGTGCACACCCTTATCATGACTGTTTGTTGCACCTATTGTTATGTGTACTACAGCAGTCACTATTCCTGGCAGGGGTATACTACCACGGGCCATCTGCATTTGCTAGTTTATGGTCAGTCTGCCCTACACATGTCCCCCAACTCTGCATCATTGCAGGGTCTACTCATGTGCACATCCCTTGGTGTTCACACACTGTCATCACTATTGCTGTGGGGGTAGGGTTACATCTGCCACAGTTCCTGAACTTGACTGTGTGCAGATGCAGCCATTCTTAGCATCCTTAGGTTCCTTGCTGCAGTGCACTGGTATGTCATGCTGACACACCCTCCCCACCTACAG
>NC_056728.1:520785629-520818129 GCF_019279795.1 Protopterus annectens | reverse complement strand
GGAGGAGGGAGTTGCACCATAATTAACCTAGGCTGTTACAACATGGGAGTGGTATCAGGGGTATGCTGCCTAAAGGGATCTGGTTGTACATTACCATATAATTCACCTTGGGTAAATACAGCCCTACAGCTTCCTGCCATACACACTGATCTGTTTGTCAGTGTGATTGTGATGGCTTCAGTTATGCCTTGTTATGTTACAGATACATCCCATTGTGTAAACTGAGGGCTTTACCCCTAGGTATTGTGTACAGAGTGTAGATAGAGGCTGCTGGACTATACATCTGCATTACTTACTGTTGATTGATTGTTAACCTGTGGCCCAGTCTGTCTTTACTGTTGTACTACTTGAAGGCCTTGGCCTGGACAGCAACATATGTAATGCTTTCCGGAATACTGTATTAATTTATCTGTTTGGCCCCGTCTAGGGGTAGACATTTTTCCAGGACAGAGTAGATTATTCAGACCTGCCCAGAACGTCTGAGGAGTGTTCTGGTTTGCTGTCTGTAAATTACAATGGTAGTGTTTTTTGTCTTGTAGAATGGATTTTTAGTCTCATTCCTAGCTTGCCTGTATTTAACATGATTGTAGGGGTCTTTAGTGGAGCACCATAGAGCCCTGATTTTGTTTCTGCTGGAAATTTTTAGTCTAGATTCTTTAGACAGCCATGGGGCAGTTTTTGCCTTTGTTCACTCTGAACGGGCAGGTGCATGCAAGTCAAGGATATCAAGAAATCTATTGTTAGACTATGCAACTACCTCTTCTAAGGGAAGGTGTTTTAACATAGACCAGTTACAGGAGTTAAGTTCCTGTCTGAATTTGACAGGGTCAAAGTTTACTTTGTTTCTGACTTTCCTGAGTAAGGATTGATGAGGAATAATGACCTTTTGCTTAACTATATAAGTAAGAAGGTGATCACTCAGATCATCGGGGTGGGTACCAGCAGTATACAGTTGGGGGTTACTATTTACAAGTGCCCAGTCTAGTATGCTTTCTTTATGTTTGGGATTACCTAGCCTAGTTGGGGTGGTTGTGATTTGAGTAAATGCATGCAGGTTGATGTGGGTGGTAGGGGATTCTGAGGAACAGGTGGCCCAGTCTATGTTAAAGTCACCAAGTAATAGGGTTTCTTGTGGGTAATGACATGAAATCCAGTTCAGGGTATCTTTGAGTGGGCTATATTATTACCCGGGGGAATATACATACAGATAATGTTGATGCATTTACTTTTGTTCATTTGCAATTTAGTGGCCACGATTTCTGAATTATTAATTTGAGGTGGTTAATTAACATTTATGGTCACATTCAATGCAGATTTATAGAGCATAGCTACCCCACCCCCCTTCCTGGTAGCACGATCTAGCCTGTGAACATTATAGCTAGGTGGTAACACTTTATTGTCAGTTGTGGTAGGTTTTAAGCAGGTCTCAGACAGACAGAGAATCTCAGGGGAGTGGACAGCCAGAAGTGCATGCAGTTCATGTACCTTGTTATTGATGCTTCTAATATTAAGATGACAGGCCAGGAGAGAGTTGGTAGGTATACTAATTGTAGTTTTGTGGTTTGGTGGCAGAAACAAGGGGTATATATATCAGAGGTGGATGGGCCAGGGTTGGGATGAGTGTCACCATCAAGTATAAGACTAGGGCTATACTTAGTGATACGTTTCAGGAGTTTATTTAAAGTTTGTAATATTGTTTGGCTCTAGAGCTTGTGTGCCTGGGGTTTGCATGCTGGAAGAGTGAACAAGGCTTAGAGTTGGACCCATGTTGATTAGTATGGCTACAGGTGGGCTGTTTTACATCTGGTGTGATAGTATGGCCATTTGGGTACTGATAGTCAATAAGCATCTGTTTTTCATTCAAGGTGATTACATAAGTAGCCAGCAGTATGGAAATTAGAGAATAGTGTAACATTATGAGAGAAAGAGTGTATTTGGAAGCAAAGATGGCAAATACAAAGATGATTACAGCATACAATAGGTCCATCACAGTTTAAGTCCTGGTCTAAATTAAATCTAAATCTTAGTTACAAATATATGCAGAGATGAGTCACAAACAGTACCGTACAAAGAACAATATTAAGTCTTGGCATTGCAATATACAAAAATATGTTACATTATAAAGGAGAGTTTAGCTGTGGTAACAAATGTATGTTTTACACAAAACATCAAGCAGTAAAAGGCAGTAGTAATTGAGCTAGGTATTTGTCAACTGAATGACAAGACATTTGAGTTTCAGACTTCATATCTTTTAGAAAACTCATGGCAACACAAAACCTTTTACTATAGCAGCCTTCCAACTTCATAAGAGCAATATTTAAAATCTATGTTTTTTGGACTTTTGTCACACTAATATTTTTGGCCTTGTCCAGATTTCCTGTGTTAAGATGTTGAATAAATATGAAACAAAATGAATGAAAACCTTCACTCGGTGGGTATAGCTCTGTCGTGCATCATTAGTTCCACCGCACAGTAGTGTTTGCCAAGTTCCTTCAGAAACACAGGACACAAAAACAGATCTGGTCACCGTTTTCTTAGGCTTCGCTTGCCCATTCACTTTATTATTTCACTTGAATCTGTATTTTTTCCTTTCAGATGAAATTTTGGCCCGTCTCTACTCCCAATAGTAAACGTCGACAAAAAAGATGTACAGCCCTCCGTACACCTAATTGGCCAATTAGATTGAATGTTGTTACTGTTGCTGTTTTAATCCAACTTTCAACCGCTCTGCAGCCAGAAAATCCACACAGTGAAAAGTCAGGTCTGCATGTCGCTCCAAAAAGGAAAAAAATGTGGAAACCAACCATAGGCTAAAGTGATTTACACTGTAAAAAGAAGGCACTTTGGTCTTCAGCTCAAATGCAACCACTTGAACAGACGTTAGATCCAAAAAAGGGAGTACCAAGGCCCCACTTTCCAACCGTTGCAGCTATTCAGGCCAGTTTTAGCCAAACTCGTATTTTGTCTGCTTACTCAAGGCAATTCAGCACATCGAATTATTTGACAGAGCCATAGAGCTGAAAGTGTTCCTGGACAATTGCTATATCCAACACAGTTAGGTTTGTTTCAGCCGTCCGCAGTTGCAGAGTTTGTTCTGCCGATAGTGTTGGTTTTATGGCTCACAAAATATCAGTTCAATATTCAATTTAATAGTCTAACAGCAAAAATATAAGAGTAAGAATAAGTATCCCCTTCAGGAAACGAATGAGACTTGGCTGCTCCAACAAGAATCAGGTCGCACATAATTATGTTTTGTCTTTTCTTTTCTTTTCTTGAGTAGTGATGGAATTTGAACAACGGCACTTCTACACATCAGTCACTCACAATTTCCCCAAACTAGTTTCATATGTTTTAACAAATCACATCATCCTGTCAAAGTTCACCAACCCACCACGTTGTTTTCTAGCTGTTGGAGGCGGTACAAAAATTGCTTCAGACTATGGTACTATTTCCATTCATTTCTTCTTTTCCAGAACATTGCATATTATCACTGCCTTCACCCTCCTTCCCCTCCTCTTCCTTTATCCACTGTATTGTTGTCTGTAAAGTATGTTCAGAGTTGCTATTAGGTATCTCTTCTACATCTACTAACTGAAACTTATTAGAAGTTATTAGAGGAACATTTTCTTGCATAGCCTTGATAACTGGTGCTATAGCCTTTTCCCCAGGAGACTCCTCCATCCCTGGCACAATGTCTTTATGGTTAGTATTTTGCAGAACCTGCCTAGTATCCTCCATGCCCAAGTGTTTTATATTCCCATTATGATATTCTTCTTTTTACTGGATTCAATCTTGATCTCTTCTTTTTGAAATAACGCAGCAATCAACACCACTAAATGTAAACCATTGTTTCGTGATTCTACAAAAAATTGGGGGCAACCCGTGACCCTACAGAGATTAGCACACTGATATACCAGGGGGATAGCTGGCAGATATGGGCCAATTTACTGGACATTCTGGACATTTCTGTACACTTGTGGGGTATGATTCTGCATACAGCTTACTACCACTCCCAGGATTCGGACCATAGCTGTGTCTGCTAAAAATAAAACACTGTCCATCACAGTTGTGTGTGCTATATATTGCTGTGTATCTCTTATCTGATTTATGTCTATAATTCTCCTGTGGTTTTACATTCTGACCTTGTATTACAATACTGTTATACAGGATTTCCTAGACAGTTATATTATGTAGCACAGTGTGGGTGACAGTGATGAGTAATACCTTACTATTCAGAGCAACTGCAACACTAACAATGCCATACAATACCAGAGTAAACAGTACCAGTACACAATATCAATCTTTTATTTCTAGGCACAGTGTTCATATCTGACAGATCTGTGGGAGAGATGTTTGTTAGCACTACCTGAATGTTGCCACACAAATTACCAGATTCCACATTAGTATTATGCACATACATCTCACTCTGTTACTGTACACACTCTGGTCACAGCTTGACAACATGGGGGTGGAGATGGGACATACTTGGCTTATTACTCTCATAACATTTTGGGGAGTTGCTAGAGTGACAGGTTTGTTCTCATAGATGTCTGACAATCAGTTCTATTTCTTGTTTGCTGCCTAAACGTCTGGGATCATTCCACTAATTTCCCAGGGGGACAGGCAGCCGATATGGGCCAATTTACTGGACATTCTAGACATATCTGTACAGCTGTGGGGTATGATTCTGTATGCAGCCTACTACCACTCCCAGGATTCAGACCATGGCTGTGTCTGCCAAAAATAAAACACTATCCATCACAGCTGTGTGTGCTATATGGATATTGCTGTGTATCTCTTATCTGATTTCTGTCTATAATTCTCCTGTGGTTTTACATTCTGACCTTGTATTACAACACTCTTATAAATAATTTCCTAGACAGTTATATTATGTAGCACAGTGTGGGTGACTTTGATGAGTAATACCTTATTATTCAGAGCAACTGCAACACTAACAATGCCATACAATACCAGAGTAAACAGTACCAGTACAGGGTATCAATCTTTTATTTCTAGGCACAGTGTTCATATCTGACAGACCTGTGGGAGAGATGTTTGTTAGCACTACCTGAATGTTGCCACACAAATTACCAGATTCCACATTAGTATTATGCACATAAATCTCACTCAGTTACTGTACACACTCTGGTCACAGCTTGAAAACATGGATGTGTAGATGGAACATACATGGCTTATTACTCTCATAACATTTTGGGGAGTTGCTGGACTGACAGGTTTGTCCTTATAGATGTCTGACAATTAGTTGTATTTCTTGTTTGCTACCTAATCATCTAGGATCATCCCACTGATTTCCCAGGGGGACAGGGGGACAGGCAGCTGATATGGGACAATTTACTGGACATTCTGGACATATCTGTACAGTTGTAGGGTATGATTCTGTATGCAGCCTACTACCACTCCCAGGATTTGAACCATGGATGTGTGTGCTAAAAATACCACTCCCAGGATTTGAACCATGGATGTGTGTGCTAAAAATACAACAGTTCACATATCAGTTGAGTGTGCTATTTGAATTGTGTTGTCTCTTTTCACTGTTTTCTGTCTTTGTCTCTCTCAGTTGTACTATATGACCTCTTGGAATTTCACCAGTCATATACAGACATTCCTACACATTTTATTTATATAGCATAGTGTGGGTAACAGTGCTTAATACAACAGTACTATTAAGTGACTGCAAATCTACATTACCATAAAATACCAGATTAAACACATGCAGTCCAGCAGTTAGACCTTTATTGTCAGGCTATTATGCTTTTATTTAAATACAACCTATATGAGACTCTTCCTGCCATATTCTCTGGTGTATGCAGTACATGCCTTAAACAATACAGATTTTATACAGGCAATTAACTTACTACTACTTTTAGATTTATTTCATATGACAGTACATGCAAGAGTATTACTAACCTGCCTCATGTCGCAACCGCTCCAATCAACTTCCATGAGCCTCCTGGTTCATAGCCCGCTCACTTGCCACTGTGAAAGACATAAGAGGAATATTTAGCCACACCTATCCATAATATACATGAGCTGGCAATTATTAAACAGATCGGGGACTGATACTTACACATGTCTGGGACCACCCCTGTCCTCCTAGCCTCTTGGATCCACTGATCCAAGAGATCCCCCTTTTGCTGCTTCAGGTCGGCATAATGATGCCTGAACTGCTCACCAGTGGCACTGGTGAGGTTACAGGCGAAATGGTCCTAGGGTTTGCACAAAAATAAGCAATGCTAACCTCTGGTTAAATATGCTTATAGAGAGTTAGCTTCAATATTGCTTAACCTGTGTGTGCATTGCTTACCCCTGTGCAAGCAGGTTTAAACTTACTTACTACTGCTTAAATATGCTTACTCCCACTTACTGCTGCTTAATAGTGCTTACACTTGTTTACTAGTACTTAGTCCCGCTTACCACCACACTAATTTAGACAGTAATGTCTAATGGTTCTTGGGAAGGTGGTGGATTTGGAAACTGTATGGAGTTATCATTCATTACACATTTTACCTTCCATTTGTATCCCTGATTCCTGTGTACATATACTATATGGGCACTTGTGATTACCTGTGGACTTTGCAACATTATACAATGATACCTCACATCTGCATTTAATGTAGTACTCCAGTTCACAAGTTTATGTTATAAATATATAAATGTTAAAAATAAATGTTATCATAGGTTATGCAACAAAATAAACTGATCATATAGTGATTTGACATGGAAAATGGATTGTACTGGAGTGGAACTCAAACCAGGAAAGACTGCTTGTAAGGCTAATGCTCTGCCCACTACACTATTGCTGTACTGCTACATTTGCATATATCTTGCTTTTTATCTTCTTGTGCCATTTTAAGCTACATTAACCGTAGCTAAGCGATGGGCAAACCCGCGCACCTATGGTTAAATTTAAACTGTTTCATAAAAAAAAAAAATGACTTCTTTATATTTAATGTTTTAACTATTGCTCCTGTAAATGTGGTGGATATTGCTGGGGGTATGCAAACACTTGTGAGCGGTCTCGCTCATTCTTATTCATACTCTGCTGTTCTTTATTTCAGGGCCGTGTATATTCTGAGAGCTCTGCTCTCAGACACGACCCCTGCATTAATACACACTCTGTGTCCATTTAGGAGCTCAGGCAGTGTGCCTTCATTAATATGCATGGCGCGCTGCTGTCCTGCTCCTAAATGGCTGCTTCCATGCAGGACTAAGCTATTCCTGCACGGAAGGACAGTGAATCTAGGGGACAGTGTCATACTTTATAATCTTCCATTCCTACACTTGGAAGTTGCACTGTAATAGGCATTTACAGGATGAGAGTGTGAAAAAATAAAGAATACAAATAAATAATATCCATAAAATCACCTTAAGTCAGATGCCAAAAGAACACAAAAAACAAACCTTGCAAAGTTACCACATAGTGTGGCACAAGCATTTTTTCCAGGGGAACCTCCTGTAGGTTGTGTCCCTCTCCCATTAATATAGTCTAACTCCAAGGTTACAAACTTCAGCAAAAAATAAATAATTAGTTTTCCAGTAAGACCATAAGTCTTTATACGTCACCAGATCCATGCAAACTCTGAGCCGCAAAATATTGTCAGCCACAATGTGAATCCCTTGATTTGTAAAAACACATTACCGTGTGAATTTTTCTAATGCTAAGATACATTTTCATTGTAAAGTCTAATTAACTGCAACAAAACAATAAACTCTCTACATATATACTTTGAATTGCTGTAAATATGTACGGTCAATCAAAGATGAGACTGTAGTGTATGACATTGACTTTGCAGCTTTACATTGCTTACTACTGAGGTATTTTTTAATTGCAAAATTAATCAGAGTCTTGAAAGCATGAGAAAAGTTACTTTTGAGGTCTCTGAGGATCTCTCTTTTCTAAGTCAAACATTTTTTAAAGATTCATTTCTTGAATGGTTATGGCATCAGTTTTGTTTTCCTTAAATATGATTAGCTAAAGAGAGAAACTTATCTAAATGTCTTGCTGTTTTGCCATCATAACTGTACTTCACTAACCCTAAAAAGACTCCTTTAACCTATTATAGTTGAAGATCTACTTGGAATATTTTAATAAGTGTTACAAAATTAAAGGTGTTTTTCTCTCAAAACAATAAATAGGATATGTTGCCAAAAGTGTATGTATATTCTTGCTACAAACCTTGGCTCTAGATGATTGTCACTATTGAAGTGACACCCCAACCCCATGTGCAAAAATGGGAAAAAAGGGTTGCGGATGGATGATTTTTATATAAAAAGCAAACAGAACAATGCATACTGCAAGAATGCATCACAGGGAAATAGAGTCAAATTTTGGTGCAATCATCTAATTTTAGATGCAAAATAGTTAACAAATATTAAACCTAAAGTTGAACAGAAACTTTTAAAAAGTTGATGTGTAATTAGTGTGTAAATAAAAAAACAGAAGTGTGCATAGAGTAATTGCACTAAAAACTTGTGTAATGCTTTCTATCTTTCATGTAGGTGAAAAACATTTATTCAGCATGTAACAGTGCTGTTTAAATAAAAGCTGACTTTGATATCAGATAAAGTCTACTTTTTCCAACTTAGCATAAAAAAATCCATTTATGCCCAAAGTCACAAAAAGTACGAAACATAGCATGTCTACAACTAGTGGAGTTTGACTTTATTGGCCTGAATATACCTATAAAGACTTAAAAAGTAAAAATCATTAGCATTCAGAAGCCATGTAGCTGAAACACTAGTATGTGCTTAAGAGGTTATTTGCATATACCCTATGGGCCTCCACTACATGAGGTTTCATTTTTGAGGGGGTTGGCTTAATGCTTTAGGTGTTTACCTCACAGACACAAGATACAATGGTTGGTTCTCACTTTTGTTCACTATCTGGTTATTGGCTAGGCATGCAATAGTCTTCAGGTTGATTGCCTATGAACCTATTTTAGGGAATTGGCATATGGATAAGGTGTTTACCTCATAGATACAATGTAGAGGATTTGATTCTTATTAGGTTGAGAAATTCAGCCAGGCTTAAAATGGCACACAACAGCAGAGAGCCCAGGAGTAACCTATGAACCTATAAATGATTTCCTTCCTAACAGTTAGCCTACAGATTCTTCATGCACTGCTTTTTCTGTGAACAAATACTTCTTCACTTTAGTCCTGGGTCATGCACCAGCTTCTTCAAGGAGTTAATTTAATTTTTACAAATTATGATTATGGAAATATTCATCTATGGTGAACTGTTTATTTTCATGATGTTTTCAACAGTTTTAATCCCTCCCACCCACCCCACATATCCTTTCTTCATATGACTTCCAGTGCAAACCCTGGATAATTCAATTGGCTTCCATTGACCTCTATGGTTCCTGCTTCTGTTTTTGACGAGATGGGCAGTTATGTAATATGCCAAATAACAGCTCACCCACTACCTCTTTAGAGGGGTAATGTCAAACATTCTACTAGTCATTCCTATTTCTTGTTACACATCATAGTGCCTTCCCATCCATCTTTGTTGTTTTTCTACAATTCTTGCTTTCTTTTAGGTAATTTCATATAATGTCCCTGTGTCCGTTTTCACTGGTCATAGCAGTTAATTGCCAAACAGTAATCCATTAATTCTGCCAGAACTAGCTAGTCCCCATGTTGCAAGAGACCACAAGGAAGTGAAATTTAATCCTTCTACAAAATGCTGACCATGGGGAGAATTGCAATTTCCAGCTAGTCAGGTTAAATTTTTGATGAAAAACTAATAATGAAAGGAAACACCAAATCGTGAATTTAAAAAATGCAATGCGGGCAATATAATTTCAAAGTAGGAAAGTATTGATGATTTTCTTTTATTTGATGGCAAAATGGGGGAAGAGTGGGTAGTTGTTCTAGATGAGTCTTCTATTGATATTTCTCCAGTCATCATCAAGAAACTAACTCTGACAGAGTTTGGAAAATGTGATGGGCACTAATAGCAAGGAACCCAAACTGATAAGGTTAATCACAGACTGAACTGTAAGGCAGTTGCAATGACTAATGGTTAATACACAAAGAATGGTTTAACAAGTTGGATACATGAAGGTTCTAGGCAGAGGTCATTTTAACTGTTTTGGGGACTGTTAACATTCTGTACTTTATGACAAAGGCCACAGAAATCTGGTTAGTAAACTCTACATCATTATCTGTAATTCTGGGAAGTATATCAATAACTGCTGTTGAATTGTCCATCATTATGGAGACTTCCAGTAGTTTTATTATATTTGGAACTAAGTAGAAAAAAACAGATCCCAAACACAGAGCACGGATTTAAGCAAACTGACAATACTGTAAACATTAACTATAAAAATGCAAATTTTGCTGAGCAAGTGAACTGTGCAGCCTTTGTTTCTCTATACCTTTAAATTATTGGCATGTTTAATTTGCTGTCCTGTATGTGCAGCGTATCCAGCTGTTTATTCTGAAAGTAAAGCTAATGAAGCTAGCAGCACTGAGTCTGATGTGTCATCTAGTTATTTGTGTTTAGAATACCATATATTGCATGGTACAAGAAGTAGCTGCAATCAAGTTATTTCATATTTTCTTTAAGAAATGGTGCAGCTACACCCCACAGGTTTTCTTCCTCCATAGTGAAATTTGTTCCAGAAATGTAAACCATATATTCCAGAAATTTAAACCATTCCTGACAATTACTGGCATACCCAAAAACCTTAAAAATACATTGTGCTATGCTTCTAAACATTGCAGGGATGAAGTCCAGAATTTATATAATACATATGATTTGTTTTCTTTTTTAGTTTCAGTGGTTAAGGAGGAGGAGGAGTTCAGTGATGTGTCAAGTTTCAGAGTTACCTTAAGCTGAGGAAAAACTGACATACTGCATTTGTCTTTAAGAGGGCACAATGATAAAAGTACTGATGCTTATGTTATAGAAGTGAATAAGTGAGCCAAAGGTGTTAACTTGATGAATTACGTGATTTATTAATATGAAATAAAATCTTGTGTGCTGCTATTAGACATGATCAGATAAGAGACAGATTGTAAAGAAAAGTAGATTTGATGTTAAATAAAATGACTGATATTTGTACAGCAAAATATATTACCCGTCAAACTTAAAAGAGCTCACAGAGGACATTGCCTATAAGAAGGAAACGCTAAAAACAAATGAACACAGAGTAAATACATCTTGAAGTTAGTGATAGCAAGAAAAGTAGGCTAAGTGTATATCTGATAAGTTCTCTATGATGGGCCATTATAAGCTTGATACCAGGAAATATTTAATGATTAATCCGGTATATAGCAGCTCAAGAATGTTCAAGCAGTCTGCTAAATTGTGTAAAATGAAATAAATCTCCATCTGAAAAGAGTGAATGGATTGGAACAAAGTAATAAAAATGAGCTGTTTGTAGGAAGTAATGCTGAAAAATGTCCGTAGCTTGCAAAAAAGTAGCACAGATAATTTGTTTCAAGAGAATCAGTTAGAAATCTGAAATGGGAAATTCAAAATTAATAACCCAGCATTCTGATATATGCTAATGCAGAGTACAATATACTGCCTGCTCATTCATTGCAACAAGTAACAAAAAAACTAAATTTACCAATTTGAAAACTGCTTCCATATCAAGTCATCATGCTTAAACATTGAGTCAAAACCTTAAATCCATACATTAAAAATATAAAAAGTCCAGCAATGCTGACTCATTTAACCTGACAGAATGTTGATGTGGAGAAAGAATTCATAATATGAACATATTGAGTGATGTCTTGCTTCATGAATGTGCCTTCATATTTCTTGGTTTGGGCTGTTTACCAAGAGATTTTTATATTCGTACAGACCATGTGGTGATACTAGTAACTCATGCATCAAGGAAATCATAGGATCTTTGAGGAGTAGAACTGAGAAGTCGAGCAAACTGAAGCAAATGAGTATGATTAAGAGGCAGACTAAGCTTAGTGAAAGGATGAATAGCTCTGTTACTGTTCTGAAGCCAGTTAAAATCTGCAGTTGCATACATTTGCAAAATCTTAATAAATACAAAAAAAGATGCATTATTTGCATCTTACATTTAAAGTAGTGGCTTCAGCTATGGTAGAAGTGAACAGTGTTTACTGCTTGATGTCTACCTGAGATTTAGGCAAATAAAGTTGTTAAGGAAAGCTCCAAACTGTGTACTTCTAGGTTTCCCAAGGGAAGCAATACATTTTTCAGACTTCAATGGAGATGATACAACAAGCTGAAGAAAGTATAAAATCAAAGTAACACAATTAACATGGATGTTAACTTCAAAAGGCTTAAAGACAGATCAAAAGTATTCAGAGCAGTGGTGTAAATATTTCCATCAGAAAATAAAATTCAATTGATATTTCTTCATCTGATATAATATTATTTGAAATTTGATTTGAATATGTCATAAATATGCCATTAAGGGAATTATTGGAAAACAATATGCAGAAATTCTTCAGTAGCACACAACAAGAAAAGAGCTTTGAATTGCTTCAACAATTAGTGACAAAAGTGTCTCCACTGAAGAACTCCAGTGTTAGTACAATAGTCACAAATCAAGTATTTGTCAGACAGAGTGATACTGGTGCAGCAATTTTGCAAGAAAATGAAAACATTTGTTAATGGATGCAGAAACTTAATTGATTATCAGAAAAAGATGTGCTTAGACAAAGAGCTGTTAACTACAGTATATTGCTGTGAAAAGTTAATTGAATTTATATTCATGGAAAGAGTCCTAGTGGAAAATTAACATAAGCTAGTACAGTTTAGATTTTATAGAGAACACTTCAGAAGTCATTCCGTAAGACACCAGTAAAACTTCAGAAAATATCATTAGAATTATACAATCATGATTGCATACTGAAGTATAAGTCAGAAAGGAAGCATAGACCAGATATACTGTATCATTCTCATTTTAATATGTAATAAGCATTATTTTGAGATGGACAGGAAGTGAAATGGAATCAAAAGATACCACGAGGTGAGTGTTTATACATCTCACACCTAACATTTAACATTTAATGTTTTTTTTTTAAATGGCATCCCATATTTATGAAGGTGTTAACACCATGTTTTTCCTAGTTTACATGTGATGCCCACCAGGAATCCTATACATGTTATTGTGGTGCAGTCCTCCTGTGTATCAGCCATTACTGCAGCCATTATTGGTAGAACTACGGTAATACCTCCAATACGTTGAGCGACGTATGGGAGAATACAATGTAATGAAAATAGTGTGCATAGGCCTCCAGGCTAGCAGGCATCATAGTTATACTACCAGCATACAGGAAGAACCGACAACTAAACCAGTCTGTCCTGTCAGTTTAATGCAATATGAAGTTTTGTGAATCTATTGCTTGGCAGGCTACACTAGCTTAGACGTATCCTGAACTTCAGGGTAGTAAGGAGGCAGAATGTTCTAAAATCTGTTAAAAGGCTTTATAATTACTTATTAGAATATGCTGTATGAAGGATCATGTAGATTGCCATTCAAAATTACCTATGTTTATAGGAGCTGAGAAAGCATGCTGTCCGGTGAATAAATTATTTTGGAGTCTAGTACTTTGTTGAGTCAAACATATTGAATTAAATATTTCTTGAATATTCAATGAACAGCCGATTGGTGATTCAGTTTGATGAATAGCCATTTGATGTAATTACATTTCGACGAACTAATATAGGCCCAATCTCAGAACATAGGGATAAGGGAAAAACAACACTCTGCATTAACTACTGATCTTGGAAAAATATGTATTATGTTTTACTGATTCAAAACAGAATGCAGAAAAGCACAACCTAAAGTATGATAAAGCACACTATCATGGCTGAAAAGTTAAAAATATACAGAAACTGGGAAAAAAATGCAGAAAGTCATACAAGCATTCCCAAATTTCCAAACATATACTAACAAACATATCATAACAAAAAGCTTATAAAAAGACATAAAATACATATTTGATAAAAAGTCTTCCTTCTCTTGTACAAAAGATGCAAGGATATAACCTTTTGATCACACTAAAATGTCTCATTGATTAGTTGAACTCAACTAAATGCAGCATGACAGAATAAACACCATGAAAGCATAAGGGAACCATGATCCACAATATGCAAGTAAGGAGTTCAAATTAATTTTGTGAGAATGGGAGTTTCTCAGCATATCACATCTAGTCATGTTGATTCACAGTCTAACATCAAACTATCAATAATCTCAAGAAGAAATCATAGAGCATCAACAGTGATTATTATGTATATTCACATTTAGCTTTACTGGAGTATAGGGGTACCCATGAATTTTATCCAACATACATTTGATCACCAAATGCTAGGGGTGGCATAGAATGGTGACTATACAGATAGCTGAACATCCAAAATGTCAACAGTATGTTTTGTTCAGACAGGTGAGTGGGGTTTCGAGGGGTGAAAGTATCTGTGCATATTTTTGGGTGTTGTGGTTAAGATTAGAGATAGAGGAGGGGATAGATTTTGTATGATGTGTACAAGTCTGTATATTTTAACGTTAGGGTCAGGGTTAGGTAAAGGGATTGATGTAGTATTTATAGTATGGGTTTGTGTATCTAAATCTATCTTGAGTAGTGGCAGTATTCTGCAAATGTTTTTTAAGGTAAGTTGTATGGTTAGGGTAGGTATGCACCTTACTAAAGTCGTGCAGGGGGGGCAGTACTCCCATTTCTGCTGCACTGCATTGTCAGTATTGTAAAATAAAATAAATCCTAGTACCTGGTGTGAAAATATAACCCACAGCCTTCTGCACCAACATGTATGTACTACCTGTGGAGTGGGTCTATATTATTTCCTCAAAAGACATCTCCATCAAACAGCTGTATATCAATTGCTACCCATCGAACAGCCGTTTAGCAAATGTTGCAGTCATTGAACATCTTTCCTAGGGGAAGAAACTACTTGGCCATCAGAGCAACTGTAATATGAACTACATCATTTTACACTCATGAAGGTGGGGAGGTTTTCCCCCACAACCCCCCCACACACCCTACTTATATAGAGGTATATATATATATATATATATATATATATATATATATATATCAACTCCGAGATCACACTACAGTTGGGAAAAGGGCTAATTCATAATGCTGGCCAGCTATAGTGGATATAAAAAGTGTACACACCACTATTAAAAATGCTAGGTTTTTGTGAAATAAAAAAATGAAACCACAATAAATCATTTCAAAACTTTTCCCACCTTTAATGTGACCTATAACCTGTACAATTCAATTGAAAACAAACAAATCTGTCAGGGAAAAAATATAAAAAAAAATATGTACAATAAGCTGGTTGCATAAGTGTATGCACCCTTAAACTAATACTTTGTTGAAGTACCTTTTGATTTAATTACAGCATTAATAGCATAGGAATCTAGTAGCATGTCACATATTGACTTGGCAATATTTGCTCACTCTTCCTTGCAAAAGTTATTCCAATCTGTCAGAATGCGAGGGCATCTTTTGTGCACAGCCCTCTTAAGGTCACCCCACAGATTTACTATTGGAGTTAGGTCTGTGGTCTGGCTGGGCCATTCCAAAACTTTAATTTTCTTCTGGTGAAGCCATTCTTTTGTTTATTTGGATGTATGCTTGGGGTCATTGTCATGTTGAAAGGTAAAATTCCTATTTGTCTTCAGCTTTCTAGCAGATGCCTGAAGGTTTTGGGTCAAAAGTGTCTGGTACTTGGAACAGTTCATAATTCCCTCCACCTTGACTAAAGCCCCAGTTCCAGCTGAAGAAAAGCAGCCCCAAAGCATGATACTGCCAACACCATGCTTCACCGTGGGGATGGTGTTCTTTTGGTGATGTGAAGTGTTGTTTTTGCGCCAAACGTACCTTTTGGAATTGTGGCCAAAAAGTTCAACCTTGGTCTTATCATACCATAACACATTTTCCCACATGCTTTTGGGATACTTGATGTATTGTTTTGTAAATTTTATCCAGGCTTGGATGTTTTTCTGTGAAAGAAAAAGCTTTTGTCTTGCAACACTACCCCATAGTTCAGACATATGGAGAATACGGGAGATTGTTGTCACATGTAGTACACAACTAGTACTTGTCAGAAATTCCTACAGCTCCTTCAGTGTTGCTGTAGGTCTCTTGGCAGCTCCCTAACCAGTTTTGGTCTTGTCCTTTCATCAATTTTGGAGAAAGGTCCAGTTCTTTGCAACATCACTGTTGTCCCATATTTTCTCCACTTTTTGATGACTGTCTTCACTGTGTTCCATGGTATATCCAATGCTTTGGAAATGTTTTGTACCCTTCTCCTGACTGATACCTTTCAACAATGAGATCCCTTTAATGCTTTGTAAGCTCTCTGCGAACCATGGCTTTTGCTGTAGCAGGCAACTGAGTAAATGTCAGGAAAATCCTACTAGGACAGCTGAACTTTATTTGGGGTTAATCAGAGTCTATTTAATTGATGTCAGGTGTGTACCCAAGAAGACTGAATGCTGTAATTAAATCAAAATGTGCTTCAACAAAGTATTAGTTTAAGGGTGTGCACACTTATGCAACCAGCTTATTGTAGTTTTTTTTATTTTTTATATTTTTTCCACTAACATATTTGTTTGTTTTTCATTTGAATTGTACAGGTTATAGGTCACATTAAAGGTGGGAAAAGTTTTGAAATGATTTATTATGGTCTCATTTTTTATATCACAAAAACCTGGTATTTCAACAGGGGTATATACACTTTTTATATCCACCGTAGTTACTTTCCCAGGGAAAAACTTTGATGTAGTGATCATTTGCTGAATGCAGCATTTGATGTAGGCATGCTGATGAATGGAGATATCTTTTGAGGACATAATATAGACCCTTATAGAGCTACTCACACTGCCATCAAATTAAAGCAGCTCAAGTAATTTCTTGTTCATACTGTAGACAGTAAATGTAAAATAGTGAGGGATGTCATGAGAATTAGTGCTAGACTCAAGGCAATCAGACTCCAGTGCAAAGAATTGGCTGTAATCATAATTCCAGCCAATGCCTTGTAGCAGGATGTGGTGATGAGGAAACAAGTGCATTCAGGCAGCACTTGTAGGACCTACTAGATAAAGCAGGACAGCAAGAGTTGGTGTTGATAGCAGGGAACATGAATACCCATATCAGGACCGACAGAACAGGATACGAGAACTGTCTGGGTCCACATGGGTTGGGCAACAGGACTGAAGAAGGAGTAGCCATTCTAGACTTCTGTCTTGAAAATGGCTTAATGATGGCCAACATTTGGTTCAGCAAGAGAAACAGTCTCAATATCACATACAAGAGTGGCCAAAATGCAATTAAAGTAAACTTTCTCCTGGTAAAAAAGGATCACTGGGGTAGAATCAGAGACTGCAGAAGTTAGTCCACAATGTAAATCACTTGTGGCAACAATCTCAGAGAAGATTCTAAGGTCAGAAGAGACTATACCGTAGACCTGTAAGTTGACTGGAGTGAAAGCAGCACACTTGACCCAATATTTGCAGTGAGACAGGTAGGAGAGAAGAATCTAGAAGTGTGAAAAGAGTCTAACTGGGCATTCCAAGACTTTTAAAGCATATGACAAGATCCCAGGTAAGCTGTTTTGTTCAATCCTGAGATAGTTCAAAGTTCTAGGATCAGGTAGTACTAGTGCAGACCATGTACATGGACACAGTGACACAAGCACAAATAGTGTTCAGAGTCACAGAGAGGTTTCTAATGTGAGAGAGCATACATTATGGATCAGCTCTGAGTCCACTGCAGTTCAAACTGGTGATGGACTAGGTTTACTTCTGAAATCTCATGATGCAGGTAGTTGAATGATGTGTGGCAGAAAGGCACTTTTCATAGAGGCACAATGCTGAACCAGACTACTGTGAATTCACTGTAGTGAATGTGCAGTGTAATTTGGTAGTCTGAGTTTGGTATTGTAAGTAGAGATCATGGTGCAGTAAGGAACAGGGAATTTACCCTTTTCCTCACTGTTGTGTGATCTCAGAGTTGGTATATATAATTTGCAAGGGGTGTGGGAGGCACAGCCCCCCACATGGGGTGTGCAGGGGGGGCTCGCTCCCCTGCAAAACCATACAAACCATGTGCCGTTAACTTGGCAGTCTAACGGTAAGTTACGCTGCATAGCTTGGGTGGCTGACATCACCTAAATATATGTCAAATTAAGTTGAATGCGGGTGCTGTTGAACTGACGGTCAGTATTGCATAGGCATCAGGATTATGGGTCCGATGTTATATTTCGCTTATTTATCCAAACAATGGAAGTGTTTTCCACATTTCAATAGTAAACCGATGGACTAAACTAGCAAACAGGGTGGAGTGGAAAAATCAGCATAGCTAATGTATGCGGATGTTGTAGGATTTCAACCAGACTGTGAAAATAAACTTCAGCAAATGATAGGGGAATGGAATGCAAAAGTGAGGGTACATGGGTTGAAACAAAGTACTGACAAGACCGATGATGTGGCAGTAAATGGGGAAATCAGAAGAAGCCGAAATATGAGATAGAAGGGGTAAGTAGTGGAGCATGTTAACAACTTCAGGTATCTGGCAGGTGTGGCTGAGGAGATGCGAAGTCTAATGAAGAGGTCAGTGCTAGAATGAGAGGTGCTACAGCCAAATGGCACAGAGTGACGATGACAGTGTGTGACAGAAGAACGCCAAAGAAGCTGAACGGTAAGGTGTACAAAATAGAGGTGCTATCAGTAATATGGTATGGTGCAGAATCTGGGACAGGGAAGGAAGAGCAGTTCAGGAGGGCAGAGATAACTGAGACGAAGTGCCTGAGAAGTGTGCCAAAGTAGATGAAAAGTTGGTTGAAGAAAACAGATTATGATGCTTCAGACACATGTGCAGAAAAACAGAACACAATATGTTGAAAAAGATTGAGGAGACAGGAAGAAGGTAAAAGGAAATGAGGACATCCAGCAAAGAGATGGGTGCGTTGCTTGAGAGAAGACTTATGACAATCGAGCATGACCATAAAAGATGGTAGGAGAGTAGCAATGATTCAAGAAAAGTGGTGACAGTTGAAGCAACACCCTGAGCCCATGTAGAAAATGGGAAAAATACAGGTTGATAATTATGATGACTGCAGACGGAAAACTGCTTTGAAGAACAAGAGGCATGTAGTCAGAAAATATGCCACAAATGACTATACTGAATTTAAAGACTGTCTGGGTTGTCTTCAAACAAAGACATACAGAGAAGTTTCGGTAAAGTTTTCTAAAGAAGTGTTATAAGAGACATTACCAAAGAGAGGAGTCATTGTCACCAGAGAAAGATCTTTAGAGGTAGATAGGTATACAATGCAAAAATTCTTAGCACAGTGTCATCAAAATTGCAGACTGGAGAATGCTTTACATATTGACATTTGGAACACTGTTAAGAAAACAAGCAAGGTATTCTGACATGTCAGTAAGTCAGTAATTAAAAAGTACATCAGAACTGAAATGTAATGAAACATTTAGAAGGTGTTAGTCTATTTTTCATGTAATAGTAAAGTGTTACATTTCTGAGAGTTGTTGAACAATTTGAAACAATATATATATATATATATATATATATATATATATATATATATATATATAATCTCTTTAGCTACATGCCTTGATATTTTGCTTTGTATAATTATCTACCTCTAAAGATGAGGAAATGTTGTTCTTCAGAAAAAGGAGGAATTAATCCATATGTGCATATCTTTAAATATCTGGAGCATTTAGCCTCAGTGAGTCTCATCACATATCTCGTGATCTTGTTTACAGTGTGATACTGCACAGTCTGAAATCTGATGTAGCTGGCAGCATGTAGTCTTTTATCTTATATCTTATTAATATTTTGAATACCAAATGATACAATCTGTTTCACAATGCAAATTCCACAATGTTTTACCCATTTAAACCTAGTCCAAATAACAATCATACTTTTTCCCCACAAAAAAGTTGCACATCCATTGGACTGTATCACAACATGTATTGTTTTCTGAGCTCTTGTTGATCCTAAAATGCTTTAATTTAATGTATCTTTCCAAAACTGACTAATATAACTCACACATGTATCTTATATTTTATCCCTACTTAAGAGAGATGATAGGTACCTGAATACAATAAATGTATTAATTAGAAGCAAGGTTTTGTGAACCCACTAAGTTTCAACTTCATGTACCTTCCAAATCTAAACAAATATTTTCCTGGCTTCATTATTCCTCGGCCTTCACTAATTCCCAAAAGCTGATTCCATAAGTTGATGTGGGAGAAGAACTTCCTGATACAAGTTAAATTACATTGCATCACTTACTTTAATATGTATTGCACTTATTTATGAGAGCAGCAGCAAGCACTGTACAATAAAATATTAAATAATAGTGACTAGAGGTAGCATAAACATTGCAGAAGAAGGAAATTCCTTAGAGTCTGTAGTGGCTTGATTCAGAATTTATAAGAATATGTGACAAGTATCCTGAAAAATTAAGCCTAAAGTAAAATTATATTAACTGTGAATTCCCAACACTGGACCAGTAATGAAGGAGTCTCAATCCTTACCACTGGCAGCAGTGGGAGATGTTCACTGAGAGGGTGACAAGTACACACACGGTATTTCCAGAAGCAGCTCTCAGCATCAAGTGCAATTTCCCTTTAGATCATACAGAGACCACAGTCAGTCCAGGGCTGGTTTCTGAATCTTTCTCCAGATCCCCAATAAGACTCCCCACTGGCACAGCTATAGACTTGAGATCTCAGCCGAGTGACCAAGCCAAGGCTTCCAGCACCCTCTCATTCCAACCAGTGCTTCATGTCCCTGCCCAAGTAGCTGACACACACACACTCTTTGAGGTTTGATTTACACACACAGACACACCTGGGAAAGGCTGGCACAGGTTTACTAGCTATGCTCCCTTCTGTCAAGAATATAAGGTAGTTACCACTGCCACAAGTCAACTCCTTATCAGCTACTTTAAGACCCTTAACAAGGGGTGTCCAGTCTTAACATGTAATATTAATATTAACACAAATGGTAGTTTGACTAAGAGTAAGGCTATTACGAGTGGCCCACACATTGTCACCAAATAAATATGCAAGTACTCTCAAAGATTAAATATCTCTACACAACTCAGCCACAATGAGATGTTTAAATATATTTAATCATAAATAATAAAAGAACAAGATGATACTAAATATATATTCACGGTGATATCAGAGTTCAAAACCATAGGACATATTTAAAGCAACATTGCAGAACAGCCTCAAATAAATAAAGAAAAATATCTAAACTAAGCTTCACTATATTCCTGACTGAATCTAAGAGAATTATACTATAATCTAAGAACTTACTAAAAAATAAGGCAGATATGGTGAATGTATTTTCTAGTTGTTATCAGGTCCAAGAGTGAAGCTCTGTCTCACTAACAGACTTCTCAAAATAATATCTAAAATATTAATACTGGGATAGCTTGCAGAATGACATCACTTCTTGTCATCTGACCCTAGTTCCCAGGCAAAACAGCCATTGATAAAGCTGGTAGTATTTAGCATCCACCTGTAAAAATATATACCAGTCTCAGACCCCGCCTTGATGGGAATGCTGCATATCCGCAAGTCAAGCTCCACTTGAGTAACTCGCACACGTGACCTCAACCTGGTCTGTGACAACAACTGGACTTGTTGGCAGGACAAATTTGTGTTCTGGAGACTCCCCAATTTATGGAATAGACTCCTTGTCCACCTCAAGTAGAATACCTCATTAACCCTTTTTAAGTGCAACCTGAATAACTGGATGGGGAACAGAAAATAAACCCCTGGGATTCCACCTGAGTCCCTGCTGGACAGTGGCAGAGGTTACTGACTTGTTGGAACATGGGTTAAATTCTTGGCCAACATTGTAAGGGATTCAGGGTCAATAGCCTAGTAACTTCCTATGATCCTATGATCCAAGGGCTTCTCCTCAGATCTCTGGCAGATGCTGGAATTCATAAAACAACTGCATTCCTTCATGCTTCAAAAAGTAGCAATAAGTTCACTCCAAGGACAATACAGAAAGCTTCCTAGCACAGACTCTGTGCCTCTAGCTGCACTGAAAACTGAAAGATACCATCTTTTATGGCCTAGCCATAAATTAATTTGATTAGAGATATTTTTATGACGTTAACCTCCTGTATTCCAATTTCCACTGTTAAAATATATACATTTAATCAGTTGCAATAGAGCATGTACATTTCTATTCTCTTCCAGTAGGGCACACTCTAGATCCATTTTAAACACAAGCATTTTACAAATATCTTTCCAACACACATCTGTGCAAGAAGTTTTATATACACATGACATACAGTTCTAATAATTTGTAACACAAACATCTTATATACATTATTTCGATATTCACCAATGACATATTATTATTTACAAAATTCCAGCTAGGTGGGCTGGCAGTATCTCCTTTTGTCACATTAACCACTGACAAAAAAACTCATAAAAAGAGACAATATTTTGGAGTCCACCTTAATGAACCCTCTGATTGACAGCCCTTAAAGCTTAAAGTTGACAGTGCAATGAGATCCAAAAATTAGGTGCCTTGCAAGTAAAAGAATGCTCTTCAAATATCTCAAGACACATGCTTAGAACCACCAGCAGCCTCTCACAAGCAGGCCAGAAAAGGCAGAAAAAAATAGAAGACAGACTAAATCATTAAGATGGTCAGTATTCAGACAGTGCACAGCTATAAATGCGAACACTAAGATCTTAAAATAGATCTGGCTAAATTAAGGAGTCAGTGCAAATCCTGAAATAGTGATACTATATGGCAGGAGAGAGACTCTACTATCAAAGCCCTGGCTGCAAGCAGCAAAGGTCAGTGTCACTGAACCCAAGGTCCAGGGACCACAATCATTCAACTTGACAACATACATATGTTAATAATCATCGCAGGAGCTGATTAAGGGATAATATTTTATCTTGTAGATGATCCTGAGAAGAGAGTACATCAACTGATGTTTTGATTCCAAAGACATGCATCTGGAGCATTTCTCCCCAGGCCTCCGCTGAAAACAGGCTCTGTAGAACCTAGTCGGACTTTCCCGGTCAACAAATGTTAAATAAATAAATAAAAAAATAAATAGTCATTAAATTGTATAGGAGCAGTCCAAGATTGCCATAACAAGACAACAGACTCAAACCTATTCCACAAGGAGATATTTATGAAGCCAGTGATGGTCTGACATTTGCATAGCCAAGGGCACCCCTGCCTTTAACAGATTTAAATTAAGTCAGCTATCCAATCTAAAGTGACATCTTAGAATTCCTAAAGGATGGAAAAGTCAAACATTCATTGAGTATTAGCTGAGATATTCTTTATCTCTTGCTAAAAATTATATATGTTTTAATTAATGCAATTAAAGTTGATCATGAACAGTAAAGTACCCAAAGCCCTATACTGCAGGAGTCCACAACTTAGTTAGTGCAAAAAAGTGAATTTATACCAAAAACAACTCAGCAGGAATATTCCATGCTGTTCTCCTAACAGAAAGCACAGGACAACTGAAGTGATGAGATACTTTCAAATGGCTAAACATAGTTTTTTTACAGTTACCCAGGCTTTCACTCTTACAGAACCTGAGATTGCCTTGAGACGTAGGAAGCAAACCATTTGAGAAATGTAGAAATAAGGTCACAGTGAACCTTCACAAAAAAATTAGCCTGCCTGTTGGAGGAACGCACCGGAGAGCCCAAGGAAAATGGCTGCTTAGGCAAAGATCTCTGGACAAAAGGCTCAAGAAAAAAAAATTAAACAATTAGTTTCAGCAAAAAAAGAGAGAGAGAGACAGGGAATGAAAAATTCACAGCATGGAGGACAAGGAGAAAAGGGAGCTACAGCTGGCAGAGTTTAAAGCAGCTCCAGAGTAAGAGCAGCTCTGTAAACTGTTGCAAAGGCTGATAGCAGTCACTGATGACATAAGAATGATAAGGGAAAAATAAGCAATCAGCAAAGAGAAATGACAAAGCTGAAAGACAACCCAGGACTTCAATGTAGACAGGGCAGCACTGAGATCGGTGATGAAGGAATATAATAGATAGCTGACATAGATAGAAAAAAGTTACAATGACAAACAGGAAACTGTATGACCTAGAAAAGAAATATGGAACAAGAGTATCAGAGAAAGTTATGGATGCAGAAGTGGGAAGAATGCCAATGGAACTGCTGGAAACAAGATTCCAGTTACCCAGTAATATAAAGAATCCTCAGAGATGGTAGAATGGGAGATGCCAAGAGTAGGACAGCTGAGGCACATTATTAGCATGTCTGCACAGATATACACTTAAAGAAGAAATTATGAGACAAGCCAGAACACTTTAACTGTTACCCTTTAATAGCTTGTTTTTAAAACTCATTGAGGATTATTTTAATTCATTGTATAAATTAAAAAAAATGACTGACTTATTCAGGGTACTCAAAACCCTCAGAACTCCTGTTTGGATTAACTGCCCTGCCATTTTATCTGTAGTATGGAAGGTATACAGATACAGGATACAACAGTGGGAGACGACTGAGCTTTTGTTAAGGAGATTGTGCACAGTGAAGGCTGGAGCAACAGACAAAAAGAAATACATTCAAATAGCCTATCAAAAATGGACTGTCAGACAAACTTGCAAAGGGCCAGAGAGGAGGTAGAATTACAAGGATCACAGAGAACATCTGAGGTGCATTCGTTTTTGGGAAAAAGGACTAAAGAAGAAGCAAAAAAGGCACACAAAATGATGTCAGCAAGATATACTGGAAGGACAAGACCATGGGCACAGTAGGCTACACAAGCAGAGGAGAAAAAGAAAACAGAAAAAAGAAGGAATGAAAGGGCATCACTCAGTAAAGATACAGTAAGAAGAATAAGTACCTGATCAAAGCAGAAACCCAGCAGAAATGGAGCGTTTGATAGCAACTGCAGCAGAAGCAGGGGCAGAGATGCAAAAAGAAAAACAGAAGAAGATATTGTCAAAGAAGAGACATTGCAACTTAACTCCAGGATATTCAAATACCTAGTACTGGATACCACAGGACCTAAGCAAGCAGGACTGATCAAACAAGGAGGAAAGAAAACTGAAATAGAGAAGTGGCAAGAAACTCAGAGCAGGAAGCCAGTGTGAGGGAAGCCACAATAAGTGGATGGCCTGGTCACTCAAGGACAGATGAGAGAACAGACGAAAGGCAGTGCAAAAGAAAATGAGCAAATATACTCAGTAAATTCCTTGATATGCAAACACTGCTCATGACTGCATTTCAAAAGAACTGGGATACCAAAGTCATGGAAGTAAAAGAACAAAGTGGAGTAACTGAGACTGAAAAGGACTAAAGGAATCTGTGAACATGAGGCACTATTCAAAGGTAACAAACATTTTTATGTGTTGTGCTCAAGCAGAAAGGAATTATATGTGACTGAAGGGCTGCAGAAAAGTGAATAGGTGGGAGTGTGGATCATTTGGCAAGAAAAATAATTGTAAAGAGATGGACACAGAAAACCTTTGTGCCTTAAAAAGCAAACAGAGGTCTTTTAAGAAGGTTCTTTGCAAAATAGAGACAGATAAAACGGAATGGGGGAGGGGGAATCACCAGAGGGGACCATTGTCTTACTAGATCCCAGGAAAGACAGGCTTCTTCATAAAAGAGAGTATGACATAAAGATGAAAAGAGACTTAGAAAAGAACTTGAAAGAAGGAGGGTAGAAATATATATGGAGGAAAAGACACCCTGAAAAGATGAAGTACACATTACCAGAAACTGCTTGATTCAAGACAGCAGAATGGATGGGATTCTAGGAAAAGAGGAAACTCTAAAAATGATGGAGGAGGTATAAGTACATGATAGATTAAAATTAGACAATGCAGTGGCAGTCTATATAATAAGAACAAAGAAGGAGCAAGGTCAGGGGTTGGGATGGAGATGGGCTAGCCATAATTGGGAAGGTCATGAAAGGAAGCAACAATTATAAATACTGATACTGGAGATAGTGGAGGAGAATGCTATAAACAAGCTGGAACAGAGGGAAATACTGGCCACATAGAAAAATCAAATAACAGGAGAGAAAATGGGTAGAAAAGGAGGTAAGCTGAGGAAGAAATATCAAAACCAGATGGAGAACTGAGCAAGGGGGATAAAGGAAATATGGGAAATGGTATAAACAAAGAAGTACAAAAGAGAGAAGAAGAAAACCTGAACTAAAAGGAATAGTAACAACTGCAGTAGAAGTAGGCCAATGGCACTGGAAGTACTAGTACTGGATAACTGGGGAGGAACACGGGAACCATCCAGCAAGGAATTATAAAAAAGTAATAAGTAAGAGAGAAGTACCAGGCATTGCGGAAAAGAGGGAGAGATCACAGAGGAGGACAGCAGGGTTAGATAGGCCTTTATTTAATGCTACCAGCTAATATACCAGAAACAGGAGAAGGAAAATGAAAAGGGACTCTATTGGAAGGTCACAGATAGATGAATGGGGCATCAAGTAGAAGGGGAAACTGAATGAAAAAATCATTGTGGAGGAGATCAAAGAGGCAATATGGTAATATAAACAGAAAACAGGAGTCCCAGATGGATATGGAGAGTCAACAGTTATGAAGGTGGAATATAAAAGGAAAAGTGAAACAGGAAGTAACAGACAAAATGAAATGATCCAGGACAGTAGTGATCCTAAATGAGGGGAGACAGGATGAAAGCAGTAAAAGCTCCACCATTGGCTGGATAATCACAAGTTCCGCTACCAATATTCTCACTTCTGGCTTTCTCCTTGACTCTCTGCTTTTACAATTAGACAGCTAAACTCTTCCACTAAACACCATGTCTGTAATCTAGTACATATGCCCACATCTTTCAGTAAAGATACTTTCCTTGCCAGCTTAAGACACATCAGCTTGAGATGCTTTCATACCTTTCATTTTAGATGACGCTGTCACATACTTTAATGATACATTTCTCTTCATCCTAAATGAACATGCCCCACTGTGAAACAAAAGAGTTAAATTAAACCCTGTCCCTCTTAAATAACTCTACCACCTGTAATACACCCACAAGTCAACAAATAATCCCAGCAGATTTGATTTTGTACCCATTCCCACATCCACCATGAGAAAATACCTTCTTAAACTAAAGCCAACTACACTTTCCCCAGACAATCTCTCAGCAGAGCATATTAAACTTGCAGCAGACATCCATGTTTATCCAATCTCCATCCTAATAAACCACTGCATCACAGAAACCTACATACCTTATGTTTGGACAAAATCTTGTATCCTTCCTCTTCACAAAAGTGATTATTGTACTGACATCTCCAAGTACAAGCCAGTAGTCCTTCTGTCACTTCTATCCAAAGTTTTAGAAAAATGTGTTAAATCACAGCTACTTAAATTTGTTAACACAATAACTGAATCCCACACAAAATGGTTTCTGGCTACACCACAGCATTATAGCAGCTCTACTCAGCTTTGCTACCACTAACAATAGTAACAGGAATGCAGGCAAGATATTAGCAACACTTTTTCTTGATTTGTCAAAAGCTTTCTAGACTATGTCTCACCAAAACCTACTCTACAAACTCTCTTCTCTTGGGCCTCAACACTCATTGCTCACCTGGTTCAATATCTGCATCACAGCTAGAAGTCAAGCTGTGAAATGGGAAAACTACATCTCTCCATTTCTCCTGGTGCACATAGGAATGCCTCAAGAATTTCTCCATGGTCCTTTGCTATTCGAACCTTTAATTTATGACCTACATACCACAAGTCAATATGCTGCCATTATTAAGTACGGTGATGATTCCACATCATCTGCACTGCCAAAAACCTACAATAACTTCAACTTCAAACACAGGAATTATTCACCTCCATTGAAACATGATTCTGGAACTCTCAGTTACAACTAAACCCCATGAAGACCAAACTTATCCCGTTTACACCTAAACAATACTGGAACAACAAACTTACTTTGGTTATTTCTTCTGACCAAACCAAAATTGAATTTACATCTCATAACAAGATCCCAAGTGTCATCATAGATAACGCCATGAAATTTGATCACTACATTAAGCAAACTATCAGCAGAACACTCAAAATCCATGGCACCCTATATATGGAGCTAAGTCTTACCTGACTGATCTGTCTAGGCAAACCACGGCCTTAAATCTAGTGTTACCCTTCCTCTTATACGCTGATCCTATATTAGTCAACCTGCAAGCTATACAAATAACCGGACTAGAAAAAGTCTACAACAAAATAGCTAAATTCAGAGCTGATGTGCCTTATAGATCCCATCACTGCATGGTACTAAATCACATAAATTATTTACAATTGTCATACTACCTAATAGTCTTACAAGTAAGATATGTCACAGGCTAATTTTCCAACCTGAAAAATGCTAAATACTAAGAAATGTTATCCAGCTACTACACATCTAGGACTCTTTTTCTCTACTGACAAACTTTTATTGCACCCAGTTAAGTCAAGCAATACTGCAGGTGACTCACTGGATTCCTCTCATGTCTCTAACATTTGGAATTCCATTTCCCTTTCTGGCAGGCAAACTATCAAGTGAACTCCTTCAAAGTAGCACTGAAACAGCACCTAAAGGTCTCATGGCTTTGCTCATGCACCACACCTGGCTAATCCTCATAAACTATCCGTATCCACATTATCCCATCCTGCACTAAAATGGCTACTTGTCCAGTGATCTACTATCTAATCCTGTACTATTACATCTAGTTGGCCACATGAACTGTTCCATTTACCACCTTCCTACTATTATAAAATGCTATGGTCTAAAGTTTTGTCTAACCATTCATTCTTATCTACCTTTGAATGATTTTTTTTCATATCATTTTATTGCCTGTATCATGGTTCTATAACAATGGTATGCTAAGTACTTATTTATTTTTTATTTATTTCAGTTTGGTAATCAGATAAGTCAACTTGTCGAGTGACCCTTTTCAGCCACAACCCGGGAATAACTGTGCATTACTTATAATACAAGTATACATAAATTAAAAATATGGTATAAAAAAGCATACATAAAAGTTATGCAAAACACTTAGATCTTCAGCATAGAGATGTCAGGTTACACATATGGAAAACTTTAGCAAATTATAGTTAGCAGTATGCAAATATCTGACATAAGGAAGAAGTTAAGAAATAAAGTGTACAGCTAACTCTCATCTGTAAAGCTTGAACAATTGGCAGTATTATTCAGATGCTCTTTTAATTGTTTTTAAATGAGCTCAGTGTGTTTAGTCATCTGATTTCAGTAGGTCCTTGGTTCTATGTGGCTCTATATCGTTAATGTTTTTGTTGTCTCACTATTGTATGCTCAAACAATCATTGTTTTTTGTTATTATTGTATATCAGACTGTGTATGTATGCATGTATGTACAGTATGTATATATGTATGCAGAGCTTTTCTCCCCAGGCCACTGCTGAAAAGAGGTTTTCCACGCAGTCAGACTTTCCAAGTCAGCAAAAGCAATAAATACTTAAATAATAAATGAAAGCAAATAAATAAGCAAGGAACAACAGACCAACCTCTTTAATAAAAACAGACATCAAAGTGTTAAAAAAATGCTAGTGAGGAGATTGGATGTGATTCTGATAAAAATAATATAGGAAAGCATAATGACTTTAAAAAAGGAAGGAGGCCATTAATGAATTGGTGACCCCTAATGGAATTTATAGACAGGGAAGAACAAATTGGAGGAATGCAGGGCTTTTTTAACTTACAAAAGGCCTTTGTCACAGTTAGATGGGAATTTCTTTGGTAAATACTAACAAAAGGACAAATAGGGGAATTTTTAAAGCCGATAAAGGCAAATTACTATGAACTATTAATAGAAGTAATGACAGAAGAGTTTCCAAGGTACTAAAAGTACGGAGAGGTACCAGACAGGAAGAGCCCTCTTTCCTCAAAGCTCTTCACACAAATCATACAAGAACTGGCCACTGAAGTGAGGAAAAAGCACAAATGGAATGAAGAACAGGAGTGCAGTCAAAGTTCTTAATGTATGTGGATGACTGCATGCTTGCATCACAGAATGTTGAGATTCCCAAAGAGGAAATAATGCCAGTTTTTATAAGGTTTGAAAGGGCTTCAGGCCATAGATGCCACCAGAAGCTGTCAGTGATGTTCATGACTGGAGTGAAAAATGGAAAGGAAGGAGTCCAACACATCAGGAGAGGGATTAATCCAAATATCTAGGAGTATTTGTAAGACAGAAATTGTGACACTATACAAAAAAAATATTGGAGAAGTAGAGAGAGACAATGCTGGGAGAAAACTGGATAAGGGATGACAAAAAACATACACAAAGCTATATAGGCTCAATGTGATTAGAATAATGATTCCTTCAGTTATAGTGCATGTACTAAGAAACCTGCCAGTGACCCAAGTGGACACAAAACTACTAAAATTACAGAAGGGCTTGAAAGGGTGGATAAAGAAATGAAAACAGAGAAGGGACTTAAAAAACAAGCTAATACTGTGTAGGAAACAGGGAAGCCTTGGACTCCCATGCATACCCTTGCAGTCTTTAGCATATAACCTGCACAGGTGACTAAAGAGTAAGTAGTAGAGAGTAAGTAGAGGACATAACTCAGGAGGAGATAGGCATATAGGATAATATGGAGGAGGAAATTTAAAAGAATGAAAAAGGGGCACTAAAGAGATGGGGCAACATGGCATGAGGACTAGAGAGAGAGAAAGAAAGAGACATAAGGGAGGAAAGAGAAGGAGAAGGACCATGGGGTGCTTTCCTAATGAGTAAACAAATATCAAAATGGAAGGAAAAGGAAATAGGATGAAATCAGAAGTTAAAGAAGGAAGGAGCATGAGAACATAATTTATCAAGAGCCTATAGGAATTGATACAGGAATTTGGATTAACACAAAGCAAATGGTAAAACCACACTAAACTGAAAAAAAGGCTAGAGAAGACGGAGTTGGGAAAAACTCAGGAAAAAAAAAAGAAAAGAAAAAAAAAAGAAGTAAAAGAGAAACTTGTGGGTGAGCTGGAAAAGCACAGGAAAGATAAAAACAGAATGTTTTATGAAGACCTGAGGTGGAAAGTGGAGGAAGCTACAAAGAAAGATATAAGGAAAACATGGGACAAGGAAGAAAGGCGTCAGACCAGGGAGGATTAAAGGCAAGAGATCCTCAAAATCACATTAGACATGCCAAAACTGCATGTGTTAGGAGGTCAGATATTAAGAGTGCTGCACAGATGGTATATCACAACAAAGAAAATTATATAAGGATGGAAGGAAAACAGATTCAAGATACTGGAGGTCCATGACAGTGTAGGCAGCCATGAAACCTATGTTCTGGAAGTGTACCTGGACACTAAAAATCTGGGCAGTTGCTCTAGAAATTTGGAAGAGGATATATAGAAAAGAGGCAAAAAAACTCCTAAGAGTTTTGCATGCAGGGTATGGGTAATGAAGATCATGGTTGTCATTACAAAGACATGTGGTTAGTAAGACTAATGGCAAAAATGCCAGAAAATGAAAAAAAAGGCAAGTGTCAGGAAGGAGAGCTGGTCTAGAGATTTCTAGACATTGTAAATTAGAGAATAAAGCAGAAGAAAATGAGAGGGGTGGGAGAAAAGGAAAGCAAAGACTGGAAGGACTTGGTTAGCTACTACCAGCTATATGGGGTGATGGATGGATAGAGGGGGGTAAAAGTAACTAGGATATAAAATGAGAAGCAGTGAACCACTGCCAGAAAATAAAAAGTGAATGATATGAAAATAATGTACGTATAAATAAAAAAACTTGCTTGATACTTTAAGATCTTAAATAACACACTGGATAAGTGGCATCATGAACAGGAGTTTCTCTCTGCCCTCATTTCAGCTTTCAAATCTCCCTCTTTAGCTCTCAGAGATCTTGATCATAGCCTTTTTTTTTAGTATGCATAGACAAAATGAGTGCCCTTCCTTGGGCAAAAAGATGAAGGGACTTCCTTATGAGCATGCCAACACAAATTACTTTATATGAACTGCACTGCTCTCAGCAGGGATCTGGTCCAGCAAAGGCATTAGTTCATGTGGCAGAGATGTTACAAATGTTAGGCAAATTCCTATATAGTATTATGTCAGTACTGAGTGATTTGCTAAGGTGGCATCTTACATGGAATTTGATTAGGTGGTGATCAAACCATAGCACTGGTTCTACAACTAGTGCAGATTTTATCACACCCAACCCAGTGACTGGCTTCTGATACAGGAACACAATGAGAACATCTTGAGTAAAGCTAAGGACCTGTAAAGGCCAGGGAAATCCATGGGAAGATCCACCAACTCATTGTTATCCCAGATATTAAAGTTATTCAGTATTATCAATATTGGCTGAGATGGTAAAGAGTCATATTAATTATACTTTTGTTACTTTCAGTGCTCACAATACTGTGTATGTTTGCTAATCCTATACTGCTTCTCAAGGTGCTATTTTTATCTCTTCTGCTTTAAAGGCCTATCA
>NC_056728.1:520748129-520780629 GCF_019279795.1 Protopterus annectens | reverse complement strand
AAATATTTCTGAATATATAACATTATCTTACCTTTTTCTTTATTTTTCCTATACATTTTTTCTATTTATCTTATTCTATCTCTTTCTTCTTCCATTCCTTTCTCAAACTCTTTTTAACGTGTTTTCACATTCCACTTTCTTTGTTTTATACCATCCTGTCTATTTCCAAAAGTATTTTTTTATTTCTCTTTAAACACAACCCGTCACTGTGTGCAGATTTTATAAAATGCTCTCATTTTCATGTGTTCTCCCCATAGCCTACTATATTCCCTTCAATTTTTATTGACATCCTCTGTTAGCCATTTCATTAAATTTCCTTTTTGCATTATTTCTTCATTATCACCTAACACAGCCCATTCTAAACTATGATCTGAAAAAAATCTAGGTCTTCTGCTGCACCTGCCAATTCCTTCATGTCACCTTAACATAATCTATTACTGTTTTAAAACTTCCCATTTTGTATATCTACTCTCTGCTCCTCTCAGGTTTCTGCATCACTTCTTTTATCACATCTGGTTCTTGTATTATTTTTCTCTTATTTTCTTTTCTTGCCTAACAGTTAGAGTCTCAAATCATTACTATTGACATGTCCACTATCAAATTTTGTTTAATCCTACAAACATTTTCCCCTCTGGCATGTTTTATACAGATATCTTACTATTAGACTCATTGAATTTTCATTTGTCTTCATGTCACATATCATTACTCTTCCTGATTTCACAATTGTTACAGCTAGTATTTTACTTCATCTTCTGTTAACACTCCTAACCCAGAATACTTTTCATATCCTACTAACCATATCATCTTTTTTCCTCATATAGCTTTTATTTTTTAATCTTTTTTTCTTCTTTAACACATCTTATATCCAGAAAACATAATACATCTAGGCTTGTTTTTATTTTGCACCACTCAACAACCAATAAACCCATCCCTTCATTTATTTTACAGTTCATGTTTAGTCTCAAAATCATCCTTTTCACTTTTTGCATCTTTTTTCATCATGTTCTTATTTTTATTTTTCTCCTTCTCATGCTTCATCCAGTAGATTTAATTTCATTCTACCCTTGTTCTTCACCTGCGTCTTTCACAATATTCCTCTTCTTCACTTTTTAGCCTATCACACTTGTATCTGAAACTCTTCTACCATTATTCCTTTATTTTGCTTAGTTATATTTCTTGCAATTTCTTCTTCACTTACTTCAGCTATTTCACTTTCTTCCTGAATATTGTACTTTAAATATTATCTTCTCTTCCTCTCATTTTCTTTTTCTTGTATATGTTCTTTCTTTTTTCTGGCACAAGACACTCAAACCAAAAATGGCCAGGCTCATTATATTTCCTGCAAAATGGTTTACAGTTTATAGCAGTGTGACCTTGCTATCCCCATTGCCCATATCTCCTTTTTGTATATTCCTGTAACAAATATGTTGTATCGCCATAATAAAAACAATCCTTCATCTGGGCCCAATATCTAACAGTTTCTCTTTTTCCATTAACTATTATATTTTTTGAAATATGTTATAATTTCTCATCAACTATATCCAGTGCAACATATATTTCCCAACCTCCTATCCATACATTTCTATTACCATATATTTTCTTTATGTTATGTACTTTATCATATATTGTGAGAAAAAAATTAAATTCAAATTTCTCCATGTCTGAAAATCTGAATTGTATAGTCAGTTTTCTTAACTGAAAACCAAAGTTCTGAAAAAATAGTCTTTCCA
This sequence comes from Protopterus annectens, assembly GCF_019279795.1. Lineage (NCBI taxonomy): Eukaryota > Metazoa > Chordata > Ceratodontiformes > Protopteridae > Protopterus > Protopterus annectens. The sequence goes on along the minus strand of NC_056728.1, from coordinate 520,778,899 downwards.
AGGTGATGTCTATTTCTTTTTTCTATTTCTCCCATATATTTTTGCACTTGCAAAAGTCTCAAAAGTTATTTCACAAAATTTTCTGACCCCAAAAGTATCAAAGCTCTTATTTATTTATTTATTCAGCATTTGTTAACCAGGAAAGTCTGACATGAAACAAAACAATCTTCAGTGGAGGCCCAGGGAGAAATGCTCCAAATAATGCTCTTTGTAATGTGGGAGGAAACCAGAGCACCCAGAGGAAACCCACATAAACATAGGGAGGACATGCAGATGCCACACAGAAGGCACTCCAGCCAAGAATGGAACTGGAGAACCTCTTGCTATGAGGTGACAACGCTACTGCTGCACCACTGCACAGTGTATTTAAAGGTAAACCCTAACGGCAATACAATATTGCCCATAATGCAAATTTCTGGCAATAGAATCAGGGGATTTGCTTTCTCTTACCACTAGTCCTTTTTTTTTTTTTTTGAAGCTGCTTCTGACAAATACCTCTCTATTACTTCTTGTTTCTTGATTTACAGCACTTGTATTTTTTTATTTCAGGTCTGTTATCCACAGTACCCAGCTGCAGGGGCATATTCTTAACACTAATTATTCTAGCTGCCAAATAAGCCTCTGTTCTTTCAGCTTCTGTAATTTGCTTCTTTATCACAGTATCAGCTTTATTATCAGACTGCTTCTGTAGCCCTCCATCCATCACAGCACTAAACTCACCTCTTCACCTTTATTTCATTCTCCTTCCTTCTTTAAGTTCTCCAATATGTAGTTTTAGAGACCACCACTCTCCAGCTCTATAACTATGATTTCACCTTGCTATAGTTCTCTCTCCAAACATTCTCTAGCAGCAATGAATACTCCTTCCTCCATCTTATAACTCTCCTAGCACTAGTGACAACCCTCTGGTGCCACCTAGTGCACAGAAAAGAGTGGAAGTCCTCTAATATATATATCATCATATACAACTAAATACAAAATGACATATTTACATATTTACAAAATATTGATTACATTGTTACATTACCATTCTTCCACAACCACCATTTGATTTTCCTTATATTTGGTAGTACCTAATAAATCTTACTCAGTCTTTCATTCCATACTGTCCATACAATATAAACAATTTTGCATCTATATTTTTGACATATTGCTTATTATAATTTTCATTAAAAATCATATGCAGTCATATCCATATTTATCTTCTTGTAATCTTGTATTTCTTTAACAGTCTTTTCCTCCATTATTTTTCCCATATTTTTTCAACACTGTAAAAAACATGTTTTACCATCTCAAAAATAACACGTCCTTTGACTTAATTTCTTATATAACATGTTTCCTTTTACTGGCAATTTATTTATTTGCAACCTCCAGAGGAAATATTGATATTCAACCCATTTTTACCCAATTTATTCATTTCTTTGATAGCTCTTTTTCTTCTGTTAAATTTATCTGTGGGTTTATGTCATAATTCCATGTCATAATGGCTTTATACCAAATCATTTTATTTTCTTCTATCTCTTCTGTTTTCAATTTCAGTGGGTTTATTTTTTCTTGATACATCTTTATCTCTTTATCCACCCATATTCGCTCTTTTTTTAATTAAAAACTCTCTTTCATATTTCTGTTTTAATATTCTTACAACCAATGTAATTTCTTGCCTGTTTATCCATTTCAACACTTAATATAAATGTAAAGAAGCTCCATATACTATATGATTAAATAATCCACATCCTCTTCTTCCTTATTCGTGCATATCACTCCTCTTTTCACTGGATTTAACCTAGCTCTACATATAAATCTAAAGATTACTTCAAGAAATTGTTTCTCCAAATGTCTTGATATATTCACACTAGCTATGCATGAAAATGTTCCCATCCATATTGTATTAATTAAATGTATTTATTTCTTATAAGATAATCTATATCTGTTCTACATAACACTAAGTGCTTTTAATTCTTTCAAAAATGTTTCCCATCATTCATTTATTAGGGTACATTCACCAAATGTAATTCATAATGTGGATATTTCTTTTCTTCCAAATTATATTCCTTCCAATGGTTCCTCATCTCCAAACCCTTGCCTTTCCTCTAGTCATTGTTAATCCAATTTCTTACAAATTGTATGTACATATATAATTACCTCTTTCATTTCTCTCTATTCTTAGTCATTAAAATGATATCATCTGCATATGACATAATCATTAGATATGAAATACCCATTCTCTGTGCGTATTTAACTTTTTCCATTTCATTTATTTCTTTTACTGCACAGTTCATGACCATTACAAACAAAATACTACTCATTGGATATCCTTGTTTTAGACCTATATTCTTCTCAGTTTCTTCACATAGCCAAACATTTACTAAGACTCTAATATTAGTATTTTTATACATTGACCTACATACCTTTTATTTGTGTACTACAATTATATCCTTCCATTATGTGCCATAATATTTCATGCTTTATTGAATCAAATGCCTTGTTCATATCAGCCACCATTAATTTTGCTTCCTTTTGTTCTTTTTTTCAATATCCTCCACCATTTCCCTAATTTGCATTAATAATTCCTGACTTCCTTTTTCTTTAACCCCATAAATGCTTCTTGCTTTACATATTCCAATGTATGTTCTAGTCTTTTTTCTTTATCTTCATAAATACTGTATAACCAGTGTTATTCAAAATTACTGGTCTCTAGTTTGTTTTTTTATTTCATTCTTCTCTTGTACATCCTATGTAAATCTTATAACTTGTCTATATATTTTTGCATAACAAATACCTTCATTTAGCCATTCATTAAACACACCAAAATTAATGTTTCCCATTGTATCAAATTCTTATACATTAAATATCCTGTACCATCTGTCCTGGTACTCAATTTATACTTATTTTCCTCATTACATCTCTAAGTCCATAATTGCAATTTATTTTTCCAATTCTTTATTAATTTTGTCTTTGAAGTGCTTCATTTTCAAATTATTTTTTTCTTTATCTCTCTTTTTTACCATCTCTTTAACATACTTCACTACAATATTCATAATATTTCTTTGTTCTCCTTCAACTTCTCCATCTTTATTTCTCATTTCTCTCATTATACCACTTGCTTCATTTACTATTTACTCAACTATGGCAACACATCTCCCCTTTTTCTTTGTAAAAAGTATTTTTGTTTATGTAATAAATCTTTAATTTTTTTCTTGATTCTTTTGGTAAATCTCTTCTTCTTTTCTAAAATATTAATTTTCGTTTCTATCAAGTTTGTCTAATACAGATTTTTGTATTTTTCTATATTCTTCTTTTTCTATTTGTCTTATTCTGTTTTCCCAGATTAAATACATTATTTACATTTTTCTTTAAATATTATCCACCATTTTGACCAGTTACTATAAAAATCTCTCATAATCAAAAAATCTTTCCATAACTTCATTATATATTTTTCACTTTTCTCATTCCACTCTTTTTCATTTATTCTCTTTATTCCTATCCCAGTTTTATATGTTCTTTATTCTTTCCTATTTATAGCCATATAGCCAAATGATCTAAAACTCCTTTTTCTACTATGTCTTCTATCACTATATTTACAGTTTTAGATATCAAAAAATAATTTATTCCTGTTTTCAATTTTCCACTTCTATATGTACTTTTATTCATATTCCATAACTCTAAATTCCTACATTTTACTGTTTCTTTCATTATTTTCTTATCTGACCTCTCTTTTTGCTTTTACACCTTGAGTCACAATTAAAATCTCATTTTATTATAATATTCATATTTACTAAGATATAGTCCAACCTTTCTTGAAATAATTTCTCTCTTTCTTAATGTACTACATAAACATATGTTTCTATATGTCTATAAACATTTCCTTCCCACCTAAAGTTTACTACTGTTAATCTTCCTAATCTAACTAAAGTATAATCCAACATTTTTATGGTCATACTATATAAAATATCCATCCCTGAACATGTTTCTGCAGAAAAATTCCATATTATACCTGCCATCCATAAATTTTCTTTTTATTCTCTTTCTTCTTTAGTCAACCCTCTAACATCTTCTAAGACTATTAACTCTATCTCACATGAGATAATACACCATAACATAACACCTGATCTTTCTTTCTACATTTTAAAATTCAAACATTGTTTGCTTCTCTTCTCGTTAATTTGCAATAAATTATTTATTTAGCCATTTCCTTTCTTTTTTTTTTTTCTTTCAAAATCACACCTTGGAATTTCCTTGTCCTATCTTTAACTCTTTTTCCAATGGACTTTTTCTTTTTAACCATTTTCCAATCTATATATTCTCCATCACTAACCTCTCATCCACTTAATCCATCTCCCTTTCCTCTTTCCCCTTTTTATTTATCAGTCATATTTTTTCTTGTGTATGAGTGCCTTTTGTTCTTTTTTGTTAATCTTCTTGTTGCAATTGCTCTTTATTTGCTTTTTCCTCCAATATGTCCCTCTATATTGAGGTCTAGACTTTTCTCTTTCTCACAATCCATCCATAAATGACCTGTTAATTTGCATTTATAATATTTAATTTCACATTTTTTGCATCATGACCTATCTCCCCACACAAATAACATTTCCTTTTGTCAAAGTTACATACAAAATGTCCCTCCTTCCAACAAAAAATAACATGTTTTGGTGATATTCAATACTTAATAACAACTCTACATTAAATATTAATCATGCTAAGAATATGCACATTTTTTCCATTTTCAAAATCATATTACAATCCCAAGCCCCTAGCCAAATGTCCTTCACTTCTTTGCAAAAGCTCTTTAATAAATATTTTGACAGTTTCTCTTTCAGTTTCTGTCTGAAATTGTATGTTATTTTTTTGCATTTCATGAAATGAAGTTCTTAAAATATATTTATTCCATTGATACATGTATTTTTTTTCTTTTTTACATACTCTCCCAAAAAGGTTTCTAATAATGCAGCAGTCTCAAAGCAAATGTCCCAATAAGTTTCTTTTTAAATCATAATAAAAGCTCTAATCTCATGTGCCTTGATTCCTAAAGCCACAACTGTCTTGTCCCATACTTCATACCTGTCCATTTCTTGCTGTTCTTTATTCTGAATTCTAGCTACATAATTCATCTTTTCAGTTTATTCTGTCCTCTTCCTCTCCATCCTTTCTTCCTTCTGTTCTCTGACCACATCTGTGAATGTTTTTCTTTTAAGTTCTTGTCTATCTTCTTTATGTATTCCTTCCATCATTTCACACCAAGATAGATCCTTCCCTATTTCTGTCTCACTCTGATCAACTAGCTGCACCAATAAATCACTGTAATAATCACTTCTTCCTGCTGTCCCTTCTTTTCCTTTGACTCCATAAATAAATTATGCTAAAAATATCTTCAGTATCTTCTATCTGGTCACTCTCATAACTCACTGTATCAAATATCACCATTTCCTTCTTGAAAAACAAACCCAAGGAGTCAGAGTTTGCCTCTACTCCTTACTCCTCCATTACCATGTGTGCATGCCTTTCTCCCAGCTAACACTGTGCCTGGAAAAAAGAGAAAAGCAAAGGGTTTGATTTTGAAGGTATGATAGGAGGTATTGATTTCAATGAAAAATATATAGATTTATTGGGAGGGTTGCAGAATGTTCTCACTCATCAGCTGCACACAGCATGAGTGTTGTAGCAGTTGGGGGGTTATGGATATATACAATACATATTATTTACATATTTACATTATTTACATCTATTTACAAATCTTTATACATTATAAACTTCAATTTAAACATTCCCCCACATTTTATCCACAACCAAAACATTATTTTCGCCAAAATCTTTGTCAAAGTCCATTTTCCATTGTATTTACTCTTATTTAGTCTCTCATTCTATATAGTCCATGAAACATTAAATATTATTCTGTCCATTTTCTTTACTTCTTCCTGTTTTTGTGCAGCATAATAATCTAATTCTATTATGCCCTTATTTATTTGCTCAGATTTTAACAAACCTTTCACCCCATGTTTACATATTTCTTTCCACAAATTATTAACGCTTTCACATTTCAAAAACACATGCTCAGTAGTCTCAAACTCTCAACATTTTTTACATATTCTATCTTCATAGGTTCATAGGTAGGTACTAGGCTATCAGCTATCAGAGCTACCAAAGTGATATCTGGGGTGTATTTCCTATTTCCCATCCACTTATCAAGATTTTTCTTTAAGAGTGCTAATGAGGAATTTTGCTTGACATAGATGGGTAGCTTCTCCCAGAGTATCGGAAGTCTCTGGGACAGGAATCTATCCCTCCAGCATGTCCTGTTTATTATGCTGACAAGGTTTAGGTCCATAGGGCGTGTAGCGCAGAGGGACTGGGATTTCTTTAGGAGTAGTATGTCCAACAGCTCTGGGTTTGACATAGCTTTATATGTTAGGCAGAGATCACCTCAAAGTAGGCGATATGCTATGGAATAAAGATGGAGTTTTTTGAGACAGTCAGTGTAGGGCATCTGTTTGAGGCCAGAAATCCTCTTTGTGAGGCACGTAGGTTCAGTGCTTTTTTGTATTGCATATTTGCCATAACCAGCAATTTTCTAATAGCCAATCTCCATAAAAAATCATTACATTTTTTAATCTTTTTATAATTATTATATCTCATCAGTATGGCTTTTTTCGTATCTATTTCTAAATCCTTCCATGGATCAATGCAATAAAATGCTTTCAAAATACTTAAGTACCATTCCTTTCTATTTTTCTCATTTATATATATATATATATATATATATATATATATATATTTTTTTTTTTTTTTTTTTTTAATTTTCTGTAACACAATTCTGTTTTGGTATTCTTTTATTTTTTCATTCACAATGCTTTTACTTCTTTTTTTAACTTCCATTCTTTCCCACAGTCCTTTGTATTTATAATATAGTATAATTTCTAGAACGTTTTTATTTTTCTTCATAATTCCTTTTAATACCACATACAAAATAAAAGATAGTGCATGTACTATTGGGTTTATTAAACCCAAGTCTCCTTGCTCTTCTTTCATATATAGAGGCCCTCTCTTGACTGGATTCATTCTAGAGCCTCATATAAAAGAAAATATAATCATCATTAGTTCCTTTTTATACTTAACAGGAATCATATAGATGTTAGCAAAATAAGCATGTTTCCTATTACCATGGAGGTCAATAAGTGTGCTTTTTTATCTATATGAGAATCTATATGATTTCCAAAAAATAGTCATATCCTTTATTTCTTTGAGTACATTATCCCATCATTGTTGTTTGTATTCATTCCTTCCAAATGTTGTTCCTATATATATTTTTTTTTCATTGAACTCAATACCTCCTATCATACCTTCAAAACCAAATCCTTTGTTTTTCTCTTTGTTTATACTAAAACCATTTTTTATTTATGCTTAATTTTTCATTTACTTTTTCCAGTCATACTTTATTTTTAACAAGTAATACAATATCATCCACATAATTATACATTATTGCCAAATGTACTTCCTTCATCATTTTGCATTCATTGCTAATTGACATTTATTAATTTCCTTCACTATAACATTCACAACTAATGAAAAAAATTGCATTACTGGCTGGGCAGCCCTGCTTTATTCCACATTCTGTTTTTATTTATCTTCCCCAATCCAGACATTTACATTTAGTTTCACATAGTTGCTTTCATAAACTGAATTTATTACTTGTAATATATTTTTGCTTACATTATATGCCTGCAAAATTCCCCATAACAATTTATATTGAATATTATCATATGCTTTACTTATATCCCCTATCATAACATTTCCTTATACATTTTTATTTATGATATTATCAACTATTTTTCTTATTGCCCATAATAACTCTTGACTTCCTTTTCACTTTCTTCCAAATACATTTTGGTCATATATTCTGTCCATTTTTTGTAACCTTTATGTTATTACTCTCATAAAAAATTATAATATGTATTATTCAATATTATAGGTCTCCAGTTTTTTAACTCTTCTTTATATCCTTTTTTTAAATATAAATTTTATAACTCCTGTACATATCTGTATTGCCTAATGAGCAGGACTCGAAATAAAGGCACTTTTCACCAGAAGTTAACTAATATAAACTTTATTTCTACCAAAAAGACTAACAAATTAATAAGCTCTACTTGTCTGTTAGAACTAAAAAGTAAATCCACTCTAAGCTATTAAAATAAAAAGTTTAACAGAAAGAAATATTAGACAATGCATTTAAAGAAAGTTATACATCACTGATAAAGGGGAAACTTCAGCCTGTCTTCAGTCTTGACTGGTAAGCCCCATTGCAGTCAGGCAGGAGTCTTCATCGGGAAAACAGTCCTGAGCAGTGTATCCACTCCACAGGTGAGGCTTCTGCCTGAATGCAGAAAATCCTGTCTATATATAACCAAGTTGTTTACCACAAATCATGAGAATCAGTACTTTCCAGTGTAGGCTGGATCTTGCTAGAACATTCTGTGGTGTTGGCCACCCTCCCACCCCAGAAGGAACAGCAAATCCTGCCAAGTACAATGATTCTGCAAATTTTGAGTACTACACTGGAATATTCCAATAACCTTGTAAGTTTTAGTACATTACTAGAGAATTCCAGACAAACCATGTTTCATAACTAAAAGTAGTAAACAAAGTATGTTTCATAATCCACTGTAACTTGCTGAAATCATCAGAATGTTCCGGAACAGAGCATCATCTCTTATGCCTGCCCAGAAGACTAGAATGCTTCAGAATATAACATCATTCTATATATCAAAAAAAAAGAATAAAAGAAAGAATAAAATAAATGTTGAGATATAGTGAGGCAACAGTCAAACTAATCACACTCTCTCAATGTTCCCCTCTTTTGTATCACATTCGTATCACATTTGGCCCCTTGACTATTGACTCACTTATATCCGAAATTTAAAACCATATTTGCCTTATTATAAATGCAATATGTTAAGCCGCAATTCCAAAATGTTAACAAAATTAAAACTCTTTAAAATTAATATTGGATGTATTAACCAATTTAACAATTTGGTACCAGATGTTGACCATCCAGTAAATATTTCCCACCAATTGTGTGCAGTGTCAAATTCTGTCTTCTTGGCCAAACTAACCAATTTATTTCCTATAATAATGCTTGTCATTTCATGATGTAAAATACTATAATTTACTACCTGTAAATGTTTTTCAAGATGTTGAGTATTATTTAATACTTTCTGTAAAGGATTTAAGCTAAATGTCAAATTATGATATTCTAGCTTGTCTGGTAACCAGGTATGAAATACATTAACATGTGTCTCAGGAGAAAATGCATAAGTTTCATTGTGCCAATGTAAATGAGTTACATTATCTAAACAACCTACAAAAGGATGCGTCAAAGTATACAATAATGTTTGGTTTGTCACTAAGCATATAAATTGTGGTGCTATTTCCACAAACATTTCAAACGTAGGAGGTAATACAGTCCATTTGCAGATGTTGATGGAATGTTGAAGAAAACATGGTTCATATATAGGAGAATGTTGTCCGCAGATTAGTCCATCCATTGTTTCAGTACAGTGTTCCAGTCTGTGCGTTCGGTTTAAGAAATCAATATAAATTCCTTCCACGTGAGGTAACCAGTACTGGAATGGATGCACAGGAGGTCCAAATACCAATGGTAAAGTTACAAACTGACACATTATTTTCGCATTTGTGACATTATAATGCATGATATAACTTGTACAAAAATCATATGTACATCGTGTTTTTTCAGAAAACAACCTTATCCAATTAGTATTAGGTAACCATTTGTGAAATAATCGTCTCCATATATATGTTCATTATTAAGCATTAACTTTGCCTGCACAAAATTCTTCTGTATTGAAACATAAAAAGACTGTAAAGTACAGGTTGTCCAATTTACAAACTCAGTAACATTTTTATCAAATTTTAAATTATAAACTACAGAAGCACTGTATTGATCCAAAAAGTCATTTTCATAACTAACTAACTGTTTTTCAGTGTGCCAAACTGTAGGATTCCATTGTACTTGCAGATGTATAATTTGTGAAACATCCTGACCCACAGTTTTGATTTTATTAGCTAAAACTTCAACATTAATGGCATTTAAAGTTCCTAACCCTGTACCAATACCTCCTAATAAGGTGCTATACCAAGCTCGTTTCTGTCTACATTTACTGGCTTTTGGAAAAGTAACATTAAAATATAGTACAGTTTTTTGATATGTTTATCCTACATATTTACATGTAGAAGGCATTTTAATTATTTGGTCAAAGTGAGCCCTGGGGTGGTTGTTCAATATAGTTATTTGAGAAGCCCATATTCCATTTATTATTTGAGTTGCATTCATGCAAAACAGTACTGTAATGTTTTGTAAATCAATTGACTTATTATAAATATTAGTTCCATTCTGGCAAGAATACTTTTTCTCGGTATGTCTGTTCATATTTACAATTACAGCATCTTACATCTGTGTAATTTTGAATTATTACCATAGCTTGTTTGTCGTCTAATAACTGGACATAAAGATGCCCCCTTCTTACCCTCCAAATCGTTACATTTCTTTCAAAAGTCAAATTGATAGTAGGACATCCTTGCCCAGCGGGACAAGTAAAATTCCCTTGTGTTCTATTTCGTGTATCAGTAGCCTATCCCCACTGGAGTACCGTTGAATTAATTTTAACTGTTTTCACTCCTGGTGTTATGCACTCCACTGAAGAGACTCTATACAATACAAAACCAGCAATAATTAGCATTGGAATTGGAATCTAAAATCAGAAAAAAAAAGTAGTATGATTATTCTCTCAAATAACACCAATCTGCCGGTATATATTCCCATTTTTCCTTTCCTGGTATAATAATTAAAACAGTATTATTGTTCCCAGCAGCAATAACTTCTGCTTGTTCGGGTTGTTTATTGGGTTCATGGACCCATATTTTTGCACCTGAATTAATTTCATGCATACTAGATATCTGCTCCCTCTCGAAGGCGGTAATAGGCAGTGACTGCCCTCTAGTGATGGAACCGCCTAACACAGGTACAATAAATATTTGAGCTACCCTATCCTTTTTCTGTACATGAACATTCTCATCTGAGGTATTTAACAGGATAATTTTAAGTTCCCCTTGATAACCTACTTCAATAACTCCATTTACAACCTGAACACCCTTTAAAGCAAGTGTTGACTGAGGCATTATCCAACCAAAATGCTTTGTTGGAATTTGAATTCCAATCCCAGTCTCGATCAACTGAACTGTCCTTGGTGGTATTTTACAAGCATTCATTGAATATAGACTCAATCCTACAGTCTCAGGTGTAGCTCTAGTAGGAGCTAATGCACCTACTTGAGTTTCCCAATATGTAATTGTTTCAGTTGTCACATATGGATTGATCTGCAATGCTGGAGTTAACATTCTCATTAATGGTGTTTCTGTTTCTGAAACTGGTCTATTATTTAAAACTTGTAATGCCACATTTAAATTTTCTCTCCAGTTTTGCAGAGTTCCATTTCCTAATTTCCTTAATTGATCTTTAAGTAAGCCATTCATTCTTTCAATTAACCCTGCTGCCTGTGGGTAATAGGGTATATGAAATACCCATTCAATATTATGTTGCTTTGCAAAATCCTGTACCATTTTTCCCTTAAAATGAGATCCGTTGTCACTCTGTATTTGCAAAGGCATTCCATAATATAAAATGATTAAATCTAAACTTCTTAAAGTACTTACCTGTGTTGCCCGTCGGCATGAAAAACCGATAAGATACCTAGAATAAGTATCTACCGCTGTACATATATATTGACAGCCTCTATTTAATGGTAAAGGACCAACATAATCAATCTGCCATATTTGTCCTGGCAACTTCCCTCATCCTATATGTCCCTGAACTATATGAGGTATGGATCTTTGTTGAGTATGCTGACATATCGGGCATTGTAATATAACAGTTTTAATTAAGTCTAATGAAAGTGCAATTCCTCTTGTTTGTGCCCACCTGTAAGTGGCTTTTTCTCCTAGTTGTCTGCATTTCTGATGTGCCCATTTTGCCATCCCCATTTGCTCAGAATCATCTGGTATATTAGCTTCTGAAATTCTCATTTGTTCATCTGTAACAGAGTTAAACCACCATTCTAGAGAATCTGCAGAACAATGTGCATCAACATGATAAATGGTTACAGTACCTTGATTTATCATTTCCCAAATCAATTGCCATAATTCTTTTCCCCAAATTTCTTTTGAATGAATTTTCCAGTCATTCTTCTGCCAGGTAGGCAACCAAGTTGCCAATCCATTTGCAACTGACCAGGAGTCAGTAAAAATATGACAAATACCTGGCGTCTCCTGTTTCAATGCTTAATATACAGCATATAATTCTGCATACTGACTATTTTACCACTACTCTGAAGATGTTAAAACTCTCTTAGTCACTGGATTATAGGATACAGCTTTCCAACATCGTTTATTTCCTACATATTTTGCTGACCCATCAGTAAACCAAACATGTCTGCGTTGTTCTAACGGTACCTGTACATATGGCACACCCCATTTTACTGGAGACTCACTGACTCGTTCAGCCTTGTCAGTAACAGATAGTTGTTGGTCTATTGGTATTTGAGCTACTTTTTCATGCAGCATCACTACCCCATTAATTCCAGGTTTAGCCCTATCCTGAATGTACCATTTCCACTTAATAATACTTGCTTCCTGCACATGACCTATTCTATGTGTCTTGGGTGAACTCATTACCCACTGCATTATAGGTATTTCTGGTCGCAAAAGTACAGTATGTCCTACTGTCATTTGTTCAGTGTCCACCAGTGCCCAGTAACATGCTTGCAATTGCTTCTCAAAAGGAGAATACCTTTCTCCTGCATTTGGTAATTTCCTAGTCCAGAATCCTAGTGGCACCCACTTTGATCCCTGTTTCTGCCAAAGGCTCTAATTAGCATAATGATTCTGCACAGATACATGTAACTCTACGTCCCCATCCTGTAGGGGCCATAAATCCAAAGCCTTTTGAATAGCTTGCTTTGCTTGTTCAAAAGCTTTTTGTTGATCATCCCCCCAAACAAACTCATAATTTTTCCTAGTCACTTTGTATAATGGGGAGAGTATTTGACTTAAATGGGGAATGTGCTGTCTCAAAAATGCAAATAATCCTATAAAACGCTGTGCCTCCATTTTGTCTTGAGGGGTTGGAAATTCTAAAATCTTTTGTTTTGCCTTAGGTAGAATTTCTCTATGTCCCTGATGCCACTGAATTCCCAAAAATTTTACTGTTTGAGCTGGTCCCTGAATCTTATTGGGATTTATTTCCCAGCCCTTTATTCTCATGTGATTTATTACTATTTGTAAGTACTCACTCACTTCTTGTTCAGAATTCTCTTGAATAAGAATATCGTCAATGTAATGAGAAATTTGCATATTCTGAGGCAACCTTATTTCGTCTAAATGTTCTGCCACTATTTTTTGACAGATAGTAGGACTATACAAATATCCTTGTGGTAAACGAGTAAATGTATATTGTCGTCCCTGCCAGGTAAAAGCAAACTGATCATAATTCTTCTCTGCGATTGGTATGGTAAAGAAAGCATTTGCCAGATCTATTACTGCATACCAAGTACCTTGATGTTTCTGTATATTTTCTATTAATGTAATTGTATCCGGAACCACCGCTGTCAGTGGCGGAGTATATTTATTCAGTTCTCGGTAATCTACTGTCATTCGCCAAGACCCGTCTGACTTTTTATCAGGCCAAACTGGATTATTCCATGCTGTCGTAGTAGTTTTCAAGACACCTGCATTTAATAAATCCTGAATTGTTTCACCTATCTCCTTATGCCCCCCAGGAATTCTATATTGCTTCAAACTAATTACCTTTGTCACTGTAGGTAATTCTACAGGTGGCATTTTAACTTTCCCTACTATAACTGTTTTAACTGAAAAATACGGCTTAACGCCAAATTGATACTGTCCGTCTGATAAATTCAATGTCAATCCTTTTAAAATGTCAATTCCTGTTATATATTCAGGAACAGGTACTATTAAAACAGGATATCTTTTCCGTGGTAATTGACCTATTTTAATTTCTAGCATTGTCTGAACAGCTTTAATTTGTTTTCCACCGAGTCCTGTAATAGTAACTTGTCGCCCTTTAAATAAACTCAGATTCCCATAAATTAATGAGGCCTCCGCTCCAGTATCAATTAGAGCTCGGACCTGTTGTTCATTTTTATTTTTCCAGAATATAGTCAAATCCACATATGGTCTAAAAGCCTGCCGAGCCCACCCACTTACTGGAGCTTGGCCAATTTCCTAATCGAAATGTAAATCTGACAAGTCAGGATATGTTACAGGCGGAGCAGAGGGAACTGCTGAACTTTCTTACATATTCTCAGTTTTACTGTCTACTACATTCTCTTCCTGTTTTTCTACATTCCGAGTTTGCCTACCTTTCTTATTCAGACCTCATTTTTTATACATCTCCCACATTGTCGGAGTGCCTATCCCATCAATTTTATCCTTGGATACTCCATCTTTTAACAATGCAGTAAACATATATTTTTGGGATACTTGAGCGTCTTTTTGTCCAGCACTTTTGTTTTCTCGTCTATCAGTATTTAACTGCTTTGGTCCCCATTCTCCCAGCTCTCCCTACTGCCGCAACCCCTCAATAACGTGAGAAATAGGATTTCCCGTCTCACTAATTAAATACATCAGTATTATAGTTTTATAAGCTGGAGGGGCTAATTTAATAATCTTGTTTCTAACAGAAACTGTCAAAGCACATTGTAGTAATGTATCAGCGCCCCCTATAAGTAAAGCAGTTTTCATTGTCTCTTCTTTAATTCTTTGAATAGCGTCTCATAGCGTATACCATGACCTATCATTAGAAAGCCAATCCATTTCTGTTGGATATTTTTCGGCACAGCAATCTGCTATAATTTTAAAAAGACTTACCATTTCGTTTTTGCTATAATTTCGAAATGCATCCTGTACTGATGGATCATTACTTAACATACTAAATTTTTAGTATCTATTTGATCTATTTCTACTCCAGCAGCCCCAAATTCATACAGCCTCACTATCCATGCTATTAATGATTCGCCGGATTTTTGCTTAAATCTTTCAATCAAATCATTTATTTCCTGTTGAGTAAAGTCTTCATAATGAAATTCTTCCTGCCCTTCTTGGAGCCCTTGTGCCCCATTAATCATTTGCTGCCGCCGTCGAAGAATTGGTTTTACCTTTACTGGTCCCCCTTTATTCTGTTCTTCCTCTCACGGGAAGATATTATTTTCATTATCAGAGTCTGAATGGGATGGAGAATCAGAAGAATACCAGATATCTCCATTGCAGTGATCTGGGTCCCAGTCTAAGCCTGCCTTCGCTATCAACATTTGTACTTTCTTTTTGTTAACTTTGCCTCTTCGTTTTTGATATTTGTATCTTGCTACCCATATTGCAGCCTTTTCAGCTACATGCTGATACGTCTGTTTTATCTGCTAACAATTTAATCTGACACTGTAAAATTACATTTTGTTTTTCTAACTCTACTATCCATTTCTCTAGTTTAATTTGTTCACACTTACGTATTTTATCATCATGTGATTTTCGGTATGCAGTCAAGAGGATCCAGCCTCATCTGCATACGGCACTCAATTCTTTCCTTTTCTCCACCAAAACCTTTTGTAAACATGCTTGCACCGAACCAGGTTCGGCATCTTTTAAGCAAACATCCCAATTCTCACTTAATCCTGTACCCGTGGACCATTCCAAAGCTAATGCTTTGTACAGGTCCTGGTCCCATCCTGGGATTTCTATCTCACAAACCGCTATATCCTTCTTACTTTTCCTTTTAAACATTTCGAATCCTGCCGACTACGCCAAAAATAATGTATTGCCTAATGAGCAGGACTCGAAATAAAGACACTTTTCACCAGAAGTTAACTAATATAAACTTTATTTCTACCAAAAAGACTAACAAATTAATAAGCTCTACTTGTCTGTTAGAACTAAAAAGTAAATCCACTCTAAGCTATTAAAATAAAAAAGTTTAACAGAAAGAAATATTAGACAATACATTTAAAGAAAGTTATACATCACCGATAAAGGGGAAACTTCATCCTGTCTTCAGTCTCGACTGGGAAGCCCCATTGCAGTCAGGCAGGAGTCTTCATCAGGAAAACAGTCCTGGGAAGTGCGTCCACTCCACAGGTGAGGCTTCTGCCTGAATGCAGAAAATCCCGTCTCTATATAACCAAGTTGTTTACCACAAATCATGAGAGTCAGTACTTTCCAGTGTAGGCTGGATCTTGCTAGAACATTCTGTGGTGTTGGCCACCCACCCCAGAAGGAACAGCAAATCCGGCCAAGTACAATGATTCTGCTAATTTTGAGTACTACACTGGAATATTCCAATAACCTTGTAAGTTTTAGTATATTACTAGAGAATTCCAGACAAGCCATGTTTCATAACTAAAAGTAGTAAACAAAGTATGTTTCGTAATCCACTGTAACTTGCTGAAATCATCAGAATGTTCCAGAACAGAGCATCATCTCTTATGCCTGCCCAGAAGACTAGAATGCTTTAGAATATAACATCATTCTATATATTAAAAGAAAGAATAAAAGAAACAATAAAATAAATGTCGAGATATAGTGAGGCAACAGTCAAACTAATCACACTGTCTCAATGTTCCCGTCTTTCGTATCACATTCGTATCACAATATCTCTTTCTCTTTAATTCCAATTGCTAACCATTTTTTCATAACTTCTATAAAAATTACTTTTTGCCACTCTTTCATTTCTTTATACATGCCATATTCAGTTCCACCCAATCCTGTTGCAGAATTCATGTTAATATCTTTTAGAATTTCATTTAATTCTTTCATAGTTATTTTTGTTCTAAATACTCATTATCTTCATTATTTAATTGTTCACCTTTATAAATTTGTTCTATGTCTTCTTCTCTTTCAACAAATAATTCCAATACATATTCTTTAATTATTTCATATATTCCTTCTTGCTGTTTTATTTGTTTACCTTCCTTATTTTTTAATTATCTTATTATTTTTCCTTCTTTTATTGTTTTACTCAAATATGGTGCTATCTCATCCTTCTTACCTTGCAAACATTATTTTTGTTTATATAACAAGTTAATTTTAATTTGATTCATTTTATATATTTTTCTTTCTTTTTCATAAAAGAAATGTTTCTTCTCTGATAAGTCTCTAAAAGTTTATTGACTTAATATCTTATATCTCTCTTTTTCTTTTCTTTTTTTCTTCCTTATACATTCTAAACACACTGTTTATATTTCTCTTTAAAATTAAGCCACCAAAGAGCCCAATTCTTATAAAACGTTCTCATAGTCATATGATTTTTCCATAATTCCATGAGTTCTTTTTTCTCTTCTAAATATAATTCATTGTCATTGTCTCTTTATTCATTTTCCAATTCTTATACATTCTTCATTTTCCTGTGCTTTAACCAATATAGCCACATGGTCTGAAAATCCAGCATACTTAATTCCTTTTTTTTATAATTTTTAAACTATCAGATATTAAAAAACACTCAATTCTGTCCTAATTTCATTCCTTTTGTAGGTCCGGTGGTTGTTCTCCCATACACATAACTTTCCACTTCTCATAATTTCTTTAACATTTTAACATCACAATTGCTCTTCTTTTCTTTTAAATTACAATTAAAATCACCCACCACCATGATGTCCATATTTACACAAACATATTCAAGAATATTTTTAAACATCCTTTCTCTCTCTCTTTTTGTTACATATGCATAATAAAGCTATAATTCTATACACATATTTTTCCATATCAAGTCTATTACCGTAATTCGTCCTAGTTCCACTATGGTTACATCTAATATTTTAATGCTTTCTTGACATAATATACATATGGCAGAGCATGTTTCTTTCCCCATGTTCCAAACTACTGCACTATTCCAAAGTTTTTCAGTTTGTGTTCTTTCTTCCTCTGTTAATAATGTGATATCTTCTAAAATTATAATATGTGCATCTTCTGTAGCACACCATTATAATATACCTATTCTTCTCTTAAGATTTTTTCATTCTGTTCACATTTAAAGCTAATATTTTCAGCTTTTGAGAACACTTAGCATAATAAAATGTTTATCCCTTTCCTTTCTTATTTCTCTAAGCATTGCATTTTTTAATTTTATTTTCCTTTCTTTTACTCGTTTCCCTATTGAATTTATTTTGTATTTCTTACTGTGTGCCAGTCAGCTTCTTCCTCACTTGTCTCCTCTGTTTCTTTTTCCTTGTTACTTTCTTTAACTTCATGTATAACCTCTATATCAGTTACATCTTTTTGTACATTTTCTTGTATAACACATTCTACTATCTCTGTATCCAGTATAACTTCATTTTCATTTTCTTGCACATTCACTTCACATTCTAGCCATAAATGACCAGTATTGCCACATTCTTTGCACTTTAAATCACATGTTTTTGCATTATGCCCTGTTTTACCACATAAATAGCATATTTTTATCACATTCATTGATTAAATGATCATTTTCTCTTTTCACAAAAATAACAAGTCTTTGGTTGACCCCTGTATTTCACGAACCCCCTATTAACATGAACATTAATAATACTAGGTACATGCATAACATCATTTTCCATTTTCAGTATTACTCCACATTCCCATCCTCAGTCCATAGCCCCCTTTCATAATATATTTTTGTAGTGTTCTTTACTTCTTTACATATAGTTAACAACTGTTCTTTCAGTTCTTTTGCTTCAACTTCAGTTTTAAATTTATCATTATTCTTTTTTGTTTGTTTGTTTGTCTTTCTGTAAAAAGCTTGTACCACATATTCTGACCAAGGACAAATATTTTTCTTTTGTTCCTATGCACCCAAAAAAATTCCATGGCCTGCACAGTCTCAAATGTCAAGTCACAAAAAGTCTGTTTATTAATTAAAATAAATGCTCTTATCTCTTTTGCTTTGACACCCAGAGGTCCTATGACAGAGTCCCAAACCTCATACCTGTTCATATTTTCTTCTTTTTTACTGCTGACACATAATGAATACTTCATTTTTGTTTCTTTTATTTCTTCTTTCTTCTTTGCTCCTTCTCCCACAGTTTGTGCATAAGTTTTTGTCTCTGGAGCTTTTTCTGGCACAGTCTATTCTTCTCCTTTTTCTTCTTCTATTTTTTTTTCATAATGTCACTCCATGAAATTGTTGCTCCACTTTCTGGCTCACTTTGGTTTGCCATTTCTTCCAAATAATCATCCTGCCACCCCACCCCACCCCCCATTGGAGGGCTGTAATTATGCATTTTGTAGAGGTAGCTGTCTCTCCTTCAGTCTCCTCTGAAAGTTTTCCTCTGAAGCCATCTCAGTAACAGCTACAATATCCTTTTCCTCCAATATCACTGTTTTTTTCTGCACGCACATCATCAGAAAAAAACTTTTTAAGAGATTTGGTAAACCTGTATTGCCCACAAGATGAAACTGGAGGAATGCATGGCTTTTCTGTTCCTGTGGATTTCAGGTATGTATAGCCCTCACTTTACTTGTCACAAGAAGCATTCAGGGACACACTGCACATATGTTGGGTATTTCACAGGCTTCTGTGTTGAGGAGACTGCAACAGTTCTTCAGTGTTATGCTAGCTACTGCCCAGTGTCACCTCAGGAATCAGCCACTAACATGTTTGTCTTCTTTGGTCTGAAACATTTCCTGAGGTACTTGGTAAAATAGATTGCACACATGTGGCTACCAGGACCTCACCTGGATAATTAATAAAATATACTATAATAGGAAGGGTTACTATTCCACCAGATGCCAGGTAGTGTATTGCACATGGCTGTATCACAAACATAATGGCTCAGCATTCTGGCTGTACCCCCTTTTTCCATTGGTACATGTCATTTTAATAAAAGTAGCATAAATTGGCCAAAAATGTTTAACTGAAACCACTGTGAGTGACAATGTGGAGTTTCTTGTTCACCAGTGTTGCGTGAACTCAGCTATATTTATGTTTGGGCTGTGAGGGGGTGCAGATGGTCCCCCTCAAAAACATTTTTTTAGACTTTTGCCAAAAGTACTTTTGGTTCAATATATTTGGTCAATTTGTGATCAACAGACCCACTGTCAATCTATCAACATTAATCCATCTCCAACATATGGCACACAAATTCACTGTACTATCACTTTCTGCATGGTGGTATACAGCATGGACAACTTCTTGACACATGTCCAGTAACTAAATTTCTGGCCCCAGATCTTTTTTTTTCTGTATACTGACTAAGGTCGGGGGGGGGGGGCTTCAGTATGACCCTGATGCTCTGTTCAGATTGTTTACTGCTTGTTGCAGTTCTGCATCAGTATAGTGCATTACTGTCACAACCAGTGAAACATGTATGTATTTTATATATATGTTTTGTTAACAGAGTTGTCCATCAGGGCAGAGACCACCTTCAGTGTAAATCTGTGAATTGCTGTCTGATTAACTGACTTGCTGAGAGTCACACAATATTTGAAACTGAAGCTCTCTAGCACCTTAGCAGAAGATGGTTTGTTAAGCCAATCGTGGCATTAATCCTCTGCAAGAAAATGCAAGACTTGCCTCCAGTCTCCCATTATAGTCTCGAAAATGTTTTCTAGCTTAATGTAGTAAGGCTTTCTATATTCTGCACTTTGGTCTTGTTTGTTTCCCTGTTCTACCCCTCACATATGATAAGTCAGACTGTTGCATTCTCGGTATTAGCCAGATGGCTTTTCTTTCTAGATCTTGAACCCTTTTATCCTCACTAAGAACATTGTCAAATGTTATATTTCTGCCTTCCTTACACCATCCTGTAGTAGCTAAATGACACCTTCATCACTGTTTCATTAACTCTCCCCACTTTGGATGCACAAATACTGCTTCAGGGATCTAAATGTAACTCATTATGACATCTTTCTTTTTCCTTCCCTGAGACTTTATTCCTGTACAGCTTTATTACCCCATATCTTAACATCTATCTGCCATCTTTCACCCCTCTGTCAGGCTTCTCTATCCTCAAGTACTTCACAATTTATGTCTTGCCAAATATAGAGTTCTGAATTGTACCCTATACCAACTGTTGGTCACCCCCCCTCTTTTGACCATTCTGTCGTTCTTGAAAAACTTATACCTTGCAATACATGTATCTCAATTCTTTTTGTCATATGCCTAGGGCTCTGTTACACCTACTATACCTCCCCCCACCATGTATCATAGTGTGTTTCCCCTCATGTTTTCACTAAACTCCTGACGACACATCATGGCCACCTAGTCCTTCTTGACACTCTTGCCTATCTTGCATTTTTCCTTTTTTCCATTCTTTTCACAATTTTTCTGTTAGCTTCACGTTCTTAGAATTCATTAGACCTTAGCAAACAGATGGCAACTGTTTCTTGTAATCATTTATCCTTGAGAAAAAGTTAGCTCTGCCAAAAAGAAACACATTAACCTGTCAAAAGCAAAGCACTCCTGCACGCATAACTGTTTATCTGGTAACTCCTTACAGCCTTAAAAGTGTGTTTATGTGTAATTAAAGACGGGGAACGCTTTAAACTTTGTATGGAGTAATCTTTTCTTTTTTCTAAATTTAAAATATGAAAGGAATTGCATCTAAGTATACAGCTGAAACTTTCAATTTGTTGTAAGATTCCAGTATTGATATTTCACAATAAAATGTGTTTGCATGCAAAATCTTTGACTGTGTTTGAAATTAACACCTGCATTCCTGCTTTATATTGTTTATTAACAATTTAACCTTTACAGCTTCTGAATTGTACCCTGTATCAAAACCTTTTTTGCATCTATTTCTACTCATTGTACCCTGCCTTCCCTTTTGATTTTGATACCTTACTGAATATTATTGTCTGTTCCCTGCCACATCCCACCTCACTTTGATGGAATTGTGTGAGAATTACTACATACCTTATATAAGCAGATATCTGATGCAGAAATTAAGATTTCAACAAAAACAGCTCCCAGGATACAAATACATTTCTTATTTTCTTGCTTAGCCCGATGATGTTCTGGGCTTCTCATTGTGCTTTTATCATGTACATTCACCCCATTGATCATGATGCTTAGGATAATTCAGTGGCTCATTGTTGCTCTTAATTGCTCTGTTTGTACAATGAGCAAACTTGATAAACATCATGAAGATTACTACACAATGTCATGGACATGCCTGAGTGCCTGTGGACAGCTCTTTGCATGCATGGGAAGACAATTATGTTACAACAGAGAGCATTGTTTTTCCCATAAATAACCATCTGAAGATCTACTTGGTATTGATCATGTATTCTCAGCAACAAAGAGAGTGGTGGAGGACTGCCATGTTTCATACCTTGAAGTGCCAATGGAGTGAGTACTTGTCATGAAAAATGTGTTGATATTGTAAAAATTGAATCCATTCAGAATAATTCTGTATGACTTTTAGACAGCAGTACCACATTTGTCAGTACTGGCACAGCTCAAGGTTTGATTAGACAATATTAGATGTGTGATTCTGCATACCTCCTCCTGTATAGGTGGACAAGTGGATCATCATGTTAAATCTATGTGCACAGAGATTGCTAAGATGGTTGTAGGATCAATTCTCCACCCCTCCCCAAAAAATGTATTGCCATTCCAAAGTATAGTTATGTCCCATATCAATGCACCACTACAAATTAGTAGTTGTTTGCTGGGCATTTCACAATATGTAATAGAAGTGTCTATTCCTTGTCTGTCACCTGTGATTTACATATTCAATGAGTGATTAGCATATTTATTTTGTATAGGCTCAGTTTTCTTACTGTCAAAACTCAAATAGCTTCACTGATCACAGGCATAGTTGTGCTGTCTTGAAAAGTAGATCATGCAATATGTATTCTCTTGTAATAATAAAAAACATACTGGAAGGAATCACCACTCAATTTTTAGAGCATTCATTATTACTGACTTAAAGACTTCATCAGAAAATCTGCTGAAGTTTTAAGTCAGATAAAGATGAAGGTGCTAAAAAATGAAGTGGTGATTCCTTCCAGTGGGTTTTTATTATTATTTTTATTGTATTTCATGCTGGTTCTGGATTTTTTTTGCTAATTTTAGTATTCTGTTATTCTTTTGGCTTTGTTTGCACTCCATATGTTATAATAAGACAAACTGCTAGATGACACACCTGAGTAAATACTACTATTAAAAGATTATTATGCTTTACTGTATCAGTATCAACATACTTTAAAATGCAATAGTCACTGTGTTTGTATCTCTCTTCCTCCATCCTTTTTGTCACTACCCTTTCTCTTCTTTACATTTATCTAATTTATTTTTGTTTCTCTCCATTTCTGTTACTACTACATGCAGCAGGACAGTGCCCTGCACCTCCTGTACTGGCAATGCCTGCCATCACCCCCCCCCCACAGGTGGCAGTTGTAGGGCCACCACCACTCCCACCACTAACTCCAGAGGCATTCAGAACATCTGGGTCCCAGCCTACCACAGATGCCTCCACACCTCCTGCCCTACCTGCACCACCTGCATAAGGTACCCTGCACAGCAGAGTGCTATAGTAATACACTCCAGTATTAGTGAAAATGGAGGTGGCACATTTATCACTCATCAGGAGCTGTCAGAGCTTGTGGGGAGGCAATAGACAGGAGGTAGGATATCCACAACTCAGTGTGTTGCTTCCCTGCCCAGAGTTGACTTCCCCTTCTGACAGATAACCTCTCCCTGGGTCTCAATTGGTACAGACTGCATCTTTGAATACCCAATCCTAACCCCCAACCTGATATTCCCTTCCTGTTCATCTCCATACCCACTACTGTATGTTGTATAACACTCCCCTCATCAATGTCTTCCTTCTGTTTTACAATGTCTCATTCGCTATTGTATCCCCCAGTTGTGTTACCCCCCCACCCTGTCAATTATGTCTGCCTATTTCCTGTTACAGAAACCCCCTCTCCACATCAAACTCTTACTTCCCTGCCTTCTTTCTCCAACTTTTCCTTATCTAAAAATAAATAAATAAAAGGGTGCAGCTTATTAGTATGGGTATGGCATCTAGGTCAAAGGATGTGATCATTCCATTTTATAATGCTCCCTTCAGTATGCACCTGTCCAAACTCTTAACACAATTTGAATGACCACAACACTTTCTCACCAAGAAAATCAAGGGTCTAAATCATAAAAACTACACTACCTATCTCAAAACCTAGTCCGTCTTCACAGTGTCATGCAGGCTGCTGAGAGGCAGTCTCTGTCTTGTGTACAGATTCTCAACAAACCCTATCCTGTCAGACCTACAGCACATTCACAAGTTCAAAGGGACATAAACACCCACTCAAGACATCTAAATCTCTTCTACAACATAAATAGAGCATGTTGGGGGGACAGATATGTATTACAGAGAATACCATTTCTTTGAAATTGCCTTCCTCTAAACATAAAGCAAAAGACTTATCTTGTACTATGTAAACATAATCTGGAGAAATGAATGGGTAACTGCAAATTTACTCCTCGTTTTGCACCCTTTTTCTTTTTTTTTTTGATTAGAGCTAACCTGTAAATGTTCTTACTGGTTGTGGGTCTTTTGTACTTAAATTACAAGGGCTATAAACTTCATAGAAATGCAGGGACAGGCTTCTAAAATATCCTCAGTGGATCAATAGCCTAATAATTATTTATAAACCTATGATGTATTACCTGGAGTAGTGCTTAATACATTGGCACCAGACTTGTAGACCACAGGATTCTCAGGACTGATTAAAAAAACAGCTAGATACTGGGATGTTTCAGTAGACAGAAAAATATTGATTGCGATTTATGATATTCTTCTACTGGTGTTATAATAAAGTGTCTCATTTTACCCTCAATCAATAAAGAACGTACAACATCTTTTTTCTTGGAAAGAACAGAAATTTCAAAAGTCACTTTATATCGAAGTAATGCTTAAAATGCAAATAAGTGCTGCAATGTCACTTTTATATCAAATGTTATATGTTACATATGCATATATTTTAAATCTACTTCATCTTAGATGGGAAACTTTGGCTTCTGATGAAAACCATGTAAAGTATTTGTATATTTTGTGAGATTTGCTGTCTTTAACCTCAATTAGACTTTTCAAATGTACATCATATAGACTGGTATTCTGTGGCCATTTCACAATTTGTAATGAAATGCTGATGTAGGAAAGTGTGTCTTCGTGGTGCACAGGAATTACAGTGTGCCCAGTGTCTCCACACGTGTCCAGGGTACAGTTAATGATCCTGGCACTGGAGGAGCCAGGCAGGAAGTGAGATAAGTGAAGGGAAGTTGCCTCTTTCAGAGATGAGGAAGGTAGTGGGCATTTGTGAAACAAATAAGAACGCATGATTGCTCAAAACTACTTCCTGTGCCTGAGGGAAAATGCAAGACTGTTTGTTGACAAATTCTCTTGTAGAAGTAAGGGATGACTAGCATGGACAGCCAGTTGTAGAAGTAAGAGATAACTAGCATGGTCAGCCAACTGTAGAATTAAGGGATAATTATCATGGACAGCCAGTTGTAGAAGTAAGGGCTAGCTAGCATGGACAGCCAGTTGTAGAAGTAAGGGCTAACTAGCATGGACAGTCAGTTGTAGAAAAAAGGGATGACTAGCATGGACAGCTAATTGTAGAAGTAAGGGATGACTAGCATGGACAGCTAATTGTAGAAGTAAGGGATGACTATTATGGACAGTCAGTTGTAGAAGTAAGGGATGACTAGTATGGACAGCTAATTGTAGAAGTAAGGGATGACTATCGTGGACAGCCAACTGCACATCCATCTGCAGCTTCACAAACTGGGTGTTCTAAGGGATGGTAGGAAAATATGTCAGACCCTCCTGTCCCAGTGATGGGGAAATTAATAAGCTGATAGGCTGGAAGGGGGACAGATGGTCAACAGACAGCAGAGGCAAAACCTGACAAAAAAGATGCTGATGTAGCAGACTGCAGGCAGTCTGTGATTATCCTGTTATTTGGCACATCCTAAATACTATATGTCAAATTCTGTACCATGATCTAGGGATGTGAGTGACCCTGATTCTTATGAATCTGAAGCAAGAAGAACTCTGCCTACCATGGTACAGTGATGTTTGTGGCCCGGCTTTCTACATAACTTAAGCCAGGAAGCACTGTAACTACTATGACTTTGTAAAGTGGCTGGGTGTGCCTGTCACATATAAAACACAAGAGTTAATTGTGCCAAATTCCAGTGGCATTAGTGACACTACCAAGTACAGATCTAATACAGAAGACACCTTTCTATAACAAATTAGTGGGGATAATCTTATCATGCAATTAAACTAAGATAGACCAAGACTGGCATGATTTTTTGATAGCACTAAGTCTGGTTACTGCATAACTAAAGCAGGAAGGATACTGTACCATGATCTAGTGATGTGTGTGTGTGAACCTATCACATGTCTGCAGTAAGGTGACTGTTTCCTGTCATGTTCTCATTACACTAGAGGCCCTGCCTATAACACATCTTAAGAGAAGGAATAATGGCTGCCTTTTTTCATACTGATAAACCTACTAGCAACACAATCCCCATCCAAGGGAGTACTGTCTGGTTGAGTAACTTGCTCAGTGTCACATTGCAGGCAAAGGAGACTGATGGGAAGAAACACAGGACCACAGGTGAAAGCCTACTAGCAACTCATAGCCTTAATCCTCTGAACTTGACTACTAAACCATAAAAGTTTAATGTCAACAGCCCTGTTTATTCTACATATAAAGATCTTGCTGTCATGATTCACTGATGTCTGCACAGGTTAAAAGGAGGGAACATTCCGGCATCTAATAGTAATATCACTGATACCTCCTGCCACAAAACACAAGCATGGGGCAGGGGGCATGTCAAATGCAAGATCTTAAAATGAGTGTTCTTTGTCTTCCTCATTTTTAACCTCCATGCATGTCTTCTTGCTGTTTAGTGTTCCCTGCATGAAGGAGCGAATTCCCCTCAAATAATAAAATACATTCAGGCTCTTTCCTCTTTCTTCTTTCATCGGCACAATTTTAAAGATTTTCTGTTACAGATCTCATATACTTGTTCTGTGCCTTCACTTTGAATCTGTTTCTTCTCTCAAAGAACTAATCAACACAATCACTCGAGTTCCACCAAAGAAACACGTACATACTTCTTCCTTTTGTTGTCCTTTCATTTCTTTGCTCCCATCCTGCATCTTATATACTTCCTCCTGTCAGTTCCTTTCAACAGGGACATAACAGCTTTACCTTCCACAAACAGAGGTGCACTTGCCTTTCCACTGTAACATATAGGGGAGCATTCAGAAGCATTTGGTTCTTTGGTACCATGAGACAATGTTTGTCTGTTTGTTTTTTCAGTTTCTTTCATGGAATATAATGAAAAGGGCTAGTTGTGCATCTGAAAAACATACATACATATTTTTTATACATTAAGTGCAAAATGTGTTTTGGGTGCAAATTTAGCCACATTCTGTAACATAGACCAAAAAAAAAAACACAAGAAAACAAAAGCAACTTGTGGTACTTAGCTATTTGCAGAAGAGCTAACTAAATTTGAATACCTCCCATAACTTTGCAATGGCCAGTGCATATTAAACTACATATGAATTTGGTCCCAAACTGTCCTGTCATCATACAGGGACTCTAGTTCTCAGATCCCTGCTCATACATCACTGAACACTGAATAACTTATAAAAAAATGGTAAGGATGAAAAGAAACACTAAGACAATTACCAAAGTTTTCAGGAATTCAGTGGTCAAGCAACTCTAGTAAAATGCTTAGAACTTAGCTTTGGCAACATTTGTTGACAACGAGCTCTCCTTTGACTACAGTGGAGTCATGGTTGTTAGGAAATCTTTCTATTTCAGATAGCTAATCACTGAGAATATTTCCTCTGGGTCCAAAGATGTTATCATGCCTCCCTACTCCTTCTGCATTACTCCCATAATTTAAAACTCTGTTCCTTTTGGCATGCATAACAAATTAACATATAATTACTTTTTTATACTTCTTAAATTCATATCCAGATGCAAAGCATTAAAATAGACAACAGGCATTATAATACTTTTTTCTTTTAAAACTGAAACTATCACTTCTAAATATTTCATAAAACTAATTTCATCTTATATTTAATTTATTAAATAAATTAGCTCATTTTCATTGTTTAAGCCCCTATGTTTCAAAGTCCTGTACAATATTATGAGCCTGCTTTCTGTCTCTTTCAGTTGTTGAAATCTGTTTCCCTCCTGGAGTCTTACAGTAAGCTGATTCAACCCATTACATTCTAAGCCATCTGTGTTTGATCCATGATTTTCACAGAACAAGTTATTAAAGGATTTCATATGCTTCCTTATAATGGCTTGTTATGCTCCATTACTCATTTCTTAACATCCTTTTTGTTATCACTGCACAGAAATGTATGGATGAACAGATGCATAATGCATGCGTCCTGTAACACACCAGATATTTCTTATTTTATATTTCATGTTTGTTTTCATTTATTTCTAATTTCTTTCCTGTCGTAACAAAAGGGCACAGTTTATATCTCCCTTATTTTATGATTTTTTTAAATATGTATAGAGCTTCTTCATCTTAAGATTTTTGCATGAAAGAAATGATTGTAAAACAATGTATGTTTATTTTTTTTTCATTTTCAGAATACTTTATTATTTGATAAAATAATTCCAGCAGTTGCAAGATACATTACTTGTCTTTCCATCTTTATGAAATACTTAGTCTTAAATGTGATCTGCACTTGATTTGTCTTGGTCAAAAAGTTGCTTTTAAAATTCTCCAGTTTCTATTCTTGTTTCAATTCGTGACTTCCTCAGAAGTTTTCTTTTATTCTAGGGTCATACAAGCCATTGATTTCTTTCACTATTTCTTTAATAATACTTCATCATATCCTGCCAGTTCAAATACTTTACAGCCTTCTTATCTTCCTGTAAATAATATTATATTATGACAGCTCCTCTTGTGTAGACAGATAAAGCCCTGATGGAAACCAAGGTGACCTGAGTTCCACTATTGGTTAGGGTGCCTGTTAGAGATGGCTTGGGGGTAGGGAAAGGAAAAGAGATGCTTAAGCCTACTCGGGTTGTGGAGCACATATCCATTTACATGCTTCAGAGTAGAATCTCCCAGTAAAGAATAATAATAATGCCTTATTATAGCTCATTTCTTGTTTATAATCAATAAAAATGCAGTCATGCATGGGAGGGAATGCATGGTGCAGATATTACTGTATGCCTAGGAGAGTTGTGGTGCATGGCCTAGAAAGAAGATGACCTTACAATCTGTAATGTATGGTAACACCTGTTCCATCCACACTTAACAAGTGGCTTACTGTACTAATAAAATGTGTGTGTGTGTGTGTGTGTGTGTGTGTGTGTGTGTGTGTGTGTGTGTGTGTGTGTGTGTGTGTGTGTGTGTACACACACAAACACACACACATCCATCCATCCATCCATCCACCAACCCCTTTCTCCCATTTTCCACATGGGGTTGGGGTGTCAGTTCTACGGTGACAATCATCTAGAGCCAAGGCTTACACTGCCAGGTGGCTAGTCCTGCTGCAGTACATACACACACACACACACACACACACACACATATATATATATATATATATATATATATATATATATATATATATATATATATATAAAATATGCAGTTTGAATTTTATCTTTAATAGTTTATATATGATAATCATGTATTTTATATTACACTTAATGTGAAATAATTCATCTGTCCACTGTAACTACTAGTTTTGCATTATTATAATGTTTTAAATATGTGGAAATTTTGTATAAAGTCTTAGTTATAGTTGAGACCCTTCTCTCTAATTACTATGTGCCATTATGCAGTTTCAGTTTTAAATGTTATGGTGCAGTTATTGTTGCAAAACTCATTTTGGCTCGAGTTATACTAAGTTAGTGTATGAGTTCAGGTTGTCATATGTAGATAATATTTTGAAAATCTCAGCTCAAAATTTTAAAGTAATTTGGACGTGTTCTAAACAAAGTATAACTTCCTTATTACATACAACACCAAATTATACCATTTTTGATGCAGAAAAATTGTGCTGATTTTGCATTTATTTTGTTGGTAAGGATGGCACCTGAATATTCTTCTTAGAGCTGAAAATCCCTGACAAGATATATAAAAAAATTACCCATAGTATCTCACTAAATCAATTAATGTATAGACTACAGTATTTTCATGTTACATACATCAATAATAATTTTTTACTATGTAGAAAGAGAAGCTGTAAACTAGTTCTTCCAGATGGAGCACCTCAGACTGAACATTAGCTGGCTAAGGCATTTGATGCAATAGCCCTCTCCAGCATTGTAAACAAACTTATGGAATTTGGTATAAACCCTTATATAACATGCTGCATAGCCAGCTGGCTCACAGATAGTACCCTGGGAGTCAGGATTGGTGAAACCACCTCCACAAAAATGTCAGTTGCCAAAGGAGACACTCAGGCTCTGTGCTGGGCCTGCTTCTCTTTAGCATCTACTTCCTCACAAGTCAAAGCCAGTGTCAAAGGCCTCGAGATGACCAAGTTTACAGATGATTATAAATAGGAGCAGTCATAGATTCCCTCCCAAGACATGACTATATTACAAGAGGGTCTAATACAGAAAAATGACTAGTGCTAAAGCCATGGCTTAAAACTTAATGCCAAGAAATGCAATTGGGAAGTCATCCACCCTGGGAAACTATGTCA
>NC_056728.1:520555629-520743129 GCF_019279795.1 Protopterus annectens | reverse complement strand
AATGGATAAAACTGTCATTGGATATCCACTTGTGGGAAGGGCAGACAGGTTATATTTATAGCTTTAACACATTTTGTGGGCTACAAATGTAAACCCCCTGACCTTGCTGGTAAGTAATGCAACACTTTTCTGCAATAACTGGTCAGATTCCTAGAGAAAATCTTCCATAATGTCAGCTAACATTCTTTACAAATGTTTGTATTGGAAAGGAATAGCTGATATACCTGTCTATACCAACAGCAAGGGACAAACATTGCAGACAGGAAACTAATGTATTGTGAAATGTAATCCATCAGGAAGGTTAAAATCAAGAATTTTGCAAAAACCAGCAACATACCTTGGCAGCAAGTCATTTGTTAAACTAGAAACAAGTTGTGAAAGCAAAAAGCACTATCAAGCTCTCCCTTACTATGATACAAGTTCCTTGCCAACAGAATCACCTGTTTATAGTTCAGATTCAGCCCTCTGGGTGAATATGTAAAGGAGGTGTGAACTCACCATTCATGACAACCACAATCTACACTAAAGTGCTTGCCAGGTAAATATGGTGTAACAACTACCAAGCAGTGCAAGGACAAGCATTGAGAAGTGTTACCTTATAAGGGCTTGTAAGTTCGAATAATTAGTCTGACTGCAGGAACAATCAGTGTTTCACAGTCTGTCCTGTTTGATCTACATTTACTAAGGATGTGTTACAGGGAAGATATTTACAAGAACGCCTAGGATTACACTGACTGACTTAAATGAGCAACATTTCTAACATTTGTATGAATTCTTAGTGACCACACTTTCTACTTCTGAGTAAAAATTTGTCTGCAGTTCTAAGGAAGTGCATTACCCACTGAAACAGATCTCAAAATTATTGCAAATTAGATTGCATTGTTAGAAACGCATAGCTAAGGGAATGATGCTCACAAAATCAAGAGAAGAAAATAGCTGCAATGTTGCAAATATTTGCTTAATATTAGATTAACTGTTGGCAATATCCCACTCATCCACATGCCTAAAAGGACAACTTTCAGAACATGGTTCTGTTGCACCCTTATTATGAATTGATCCTGAGTATATGCAATCTCCTTTTCTTTATCCTAGTATGTGTCTGTGGTGAACACTGGTAATAATCTTAATTTTGTGTTGTTACTACCCTTGTTTTATGTTTCATACCCAGAGATGGTGCTGTTTGTGTGAACATAGTGATGTTTTAAGGAGCCTACTGTATGTTCATGCTCCAAGACAACAAAATTGAGGAGACATTACAAATGTACGTTTAAAATGCTTGTTTCACACTGTTTCATTTTTTTTCATCCTTTGCACATTGTTTGGCATTGTGCACTCTTCACTGGCAGCAGTTCCTAGCAGTGAAATACAGTTCACTTCCTAAGGTAAAAAAATAAAAAATAAAACAATGGCAAATTACTTCAGAATGTCATCAGTAGAGCAATTAAGACTAGTTCTAGGACACTGTCATCAGCACTCTGGACAGAAAAGAGTGAAAAAAAATTCCACCTCTCAGCTATCTCTGTGGCACAAGATGTAAGCGAAGTGAGCTTAGAGAAAGATGCCATACAATGCTGGGTTAAAATCCAGTTTACAGATATTTTTTATGACTGGAGTCATAATAAATATTGACACCCAGTCTTGCATGTGAAATGAACAGATTCAAGAATGCGAAAAATGCTAAAAATCTTACCTGTAGTCTATGTGAACTAGTGTTGTTATACACTCACCTGTTCTCACTATTAATATATGTGCTATGGATGTTGTAACATTTGACATTTTTATAAAGTGTAATAAAACAAAAGCAGTAACATGAGTAATATTGACATATGTCATATATCCTGCAAAACTTACAAATATCTTACAATTATTAATCATATCAGTAATCCATTTTATCATAAACTTTTATGTCCTGAGTAATTACATATACTGTGCCAAAAATAACTTCAGTCATTCTCTGTGTGTCCACTTTCTTAACAATTCACATTACATGAAATCATGATGATGTGTAACCTAAGTACAACTGGTGATGTGGCAAGCAGATGCGAAAAGGATTAATCGTGTCAATGCTATAAGTGATGTGTTACTTGCTAGATACATATTTAATTGTGTTTGCAATACAAGTTTTTTCCCCATGTGCATTTGCATGTTACTTTCCAGCACACACACATGGTTTACATTGGAAGGGAAACAGTGAAAAGTTTGATTTGTGATGTCTTCTGTAGTGCAAATAAGCTTGGCACTAATGCATGGCCATCAGCTCTCTGGATACTGCCGAGTGAAGAAAATGCACCTATGAGTTACGTTTCTCTGTAGCTGCAGGTGTAAGTACAGTGATCATAGTGAAAAAAGACGGATGATGCATGGTTCAAATCCAGTTTACTGATATTTTTGCAGAGGGGGCCAGAATGCAATTTGCCACAATATTTTGATTAGGAATGTAACACTAAATGCAATGAGTATCATAACTATGTTTATTGCAGCACATATATCCTTAATGCTTGCTATATAAGCCCAATATAATGTGTATAAAGTATATTAAACATGACAATTATGATATTTAATTTGTTATATTAAACATGATAATTATAATATTTAATTTGGAAAGTACTTGCATATGTATAATGTGCACAATAGCTTTATTATAATTATTATAACTCAGCGCATATTATAAGTATGTTTTTAGCACAGTATGCCTTGTAACTATGTATGTAACATACTCCATCAAGTATTACTCAGGTCATGTGACTCTATGCATTTGAAATGTATTTACAACCACAATTACTACCTTTTACATGGAAATGCAGTGCCATGACTACTTAAAGTCACACACATACAAGCATCTCTAAAGTATATCGCCATTCATTCTTATATTACTGTATCTGTAATTAACGTTAAAAAGTAAGTTTGCCTGTAGCACTGATGGTTAATAACCAACACTGAACATTTTATCTTACTTTTTCCTCATGTGTTTGATCGAAGGTGGGACTACTCATTCTTACTGGTGTGCAAGTCCCAACAGTCCAATATGTCACAAGCCATATCATTTTTTCCTCCAAACGTTTATAACAAATGTCATAAAGAATGTCAGCGTTTAACACTGGAACATGAGTAAGTAGTTTGAGCATCACAGATTGCTAAATCTCATTGCCTCATTTCACACCTTCCATGCTTTTTCATGTTATCACTGCCAATGTATCTGCCAAACCATTGCTGTGGTTTCAATTGTGCAAATGAAGCTGGCAAAGCTGTGCATCTTTGTACACAAACTGTTACACATGAGATCTGAGCTGGGCACCATTTCAGACACATATTTCTAACTTGACTTCTGCAGACATAGCTGACAAAGGTAAGGATGGTGCTCCATTTAGAGCACAAATGTGGGGTGTTGAGGAGACCAGGGTTTGGAGAGCACTCCTCTTGGAAAGAAAAGGATTTGGAAGTAATTCTAGTCCCCATTGCCAGCAGTAGAAATATTTCTATTTTAATTATTTCATGTATTTATCTTGTTAAAGTACTTCAGATTTCCCTTTCATAATGTTTTAATGAAAGGGTACAAAGCATATATAACCTAAATTAAATTCAGCTGTACATCATGGTTGCCATCAATTGTTATATTGCTTTTCTTGACTAGAAAATACTCATGCATTCCCCTTGCATAAGGACTGACTCAAAATGTTAGCAGAAGATGTTTGTTTCCAAGGATCTGTGCACCAGATATGCATCCTGCTTTGGAAGGATATCACAGGAAAGGATAAAGACCTCCTTATAAACTGCATCAGTGCACCTTGTTGATAGGGTTGCCACCTGTCTCACTTCCTGCAAAGAAGTCATGATTTGGGTAGCTTTGTCCTATTGTGGTGTGAAGGCATGAAAATGACAGATGTGTTGATACTTTACAAGACATCTTTGGCATTACATTTAAGTCATCTTAAAATGGAAAGTAGTATTAACAACAAGCATTTAAAGTTTAAAGCTTAGCATTTCAAAACTGATTGAATTGCTTTGTTTTGCTATGAAAGGCATGGCTACATTGGAAGCAGCT
Source organism: Protopterus annectens (assembly GCF_019279795.1). Classification (NCBI taxonomy): domain Eukaryota; kingdom Metazoa; phylum Chordata; order Ceratodontiformes; family Protopteridae; genus Protopterus; species Protopterus annectens. The sequence continues at coordinate 520,739,087 of NC_056728.1, read as the reverse complement.
GTGAATCACTGTAAGTTCTCTTCCTCTCTAGAATATATTCAATGGAAAACAGTTTCACACCTCTGTCTTTTTTACAACAGCTGCATAGCTTCTGACATCAGCAAGAATAATTATCCATATAATATTGTCAGCAGTACCTGACTAGAGATTTATCTGTGTCTGTGGTATATCATGCAGCTGTAGACAAAATCCTCTGCAAATTATGTTACAAGATAAGCTTAAAAATGTGGGTGTGCTTTGCCTTCTTTTGATTCCAAGTCAAGGAAATGAAAGTTTTATCAAATCCAGACAGGTTTCTGGTATCTACAGACTACTGGAACTATATATTAGGGAGAAAAACAACCTACGAGTTGAGCTAAACTGTAGGAAAAGGTGGAGTTTTATTCTAAGGTAAAAAGTAACATTTCTTGTGTGGTGTGTTGACGTAGTTCACATGCCTATAAAATGCTTGTGGCATAGTGTCAAGAGTTTGAATTGAAAAATATATGAAAGTCAAATTTAATGTTTTATTTATATTATTATGTGCGTGAGTGCTGTCTACATATTTTATCAAACAGCCATTATCCTGCTTATGTCTTAATCATGTTTCTAATTTTCAACCACTGTTTCAGTAATGTCCACAATCATAAGGACAGCACCCAGCAATGTGCGGAATTAGTTGTAGATGGGATCACCCATACTCAGCTGGAAGATATAGAAAATCTGCAAGTAAATGCATTCAGCTCAAATTTAAGCTCCCATTCATGCCTAGTTTTCTCCTGAGAAATACCCTCCACCATTCCACCACCAGTTATCACTAAAGAGCAGGTTGCCACTGTACTATCTAAAGTTAAACTCGTGGCTTCGATGAGGCCTGACAGTATACTAGGTTAACTCTTAAACAGCTTAAATCAAGCCTTATCAGGTCCATTAGTATCTATATTTAACCACAGTCTCTGAACTAGCTTTGTCCTGATAGAGTGGAGAACAGGAACAGCCATCCCTCTGAATAAAGATGACCATCTACTGACCCAGTAAATTACAGACCCATAGTTTTACTAGTCTTATATGTAGGCCATGGAATGAATAATCATGGACCTGATAAATAATGACATAGGAAACTTCCAAACACTGGACCCAACCCAATTTGGCTTGGTCAAGGGCAGATCACGCCTACTGAATCTGGTGGATTTCTTTGAGAAAGTCACCAAGGCCATGGATGAGGGCAAAACAATACATACTGCCTACCTTGACCTGGCCAAGGCATTTGACAAAATTCCTCACTTAGATATTATAAATAAACTCACAAAACTGGGAATAAATCCCTAAGTCACTACATGGATAGCCAATTGGCTCATGAACAGGACACGTGGTTAAAGTGAGTGAATCCAGATCCAGGTAGAGGCCAGTTACTAGTGGTGTGCCACAGGGCTCAATGCTGGGAACACTCCTATTCAGAATATACTTCTCTGAAGTCAAGGTTAATGTGGAAGGCCTCTGGATGACAAATTTTTCCAACAACTGCAAGCTTGGGGCAATCATTGACTCCCTCTGTGATGTAGATATACTTCAGGAGGGTCTAGATCAGACACATAATTGGTTGGCAAAATCATGGCCTAAAAGTAAATGCAAAAAAAATGCATTATCATACCCTTTGGGAAGTCAAGTACCCCTACAAATTGCAACATCAAAAGCACAACCCTAAGCGTAGACTCAGAAGTGAGATATCTAGGTACACATGTGTCCGCAGTAGTGAGTAAGTCCTTCTATGTGGCACAATTTATAGGTAAAGATATGGCATCCAGAGCCAAGCAAATTATATTCCCACTTTACTCAGCCCTCAGTAGACCAATAATCAAGTACAATGCATCATTTACAATGTACTTGACTAGGCACTTATAGCAGAGGGTGCAAACGCATACATTTCCTCACCAAGAAAATACAGGATGTAAACAACACAAACTATGCAGATAGCCTAAAAGCCCTATCCCTTTACTCTGTTTCCTACCAATTATTAAGGGGTGGGCTATGCCTGACCTAGAAGGCACTCACAAATTCAGCCCTGATAGAGCTGTTACACATTTGCAAGTCAAACTGTATGTGAGTCACCTGATCTAGAGATCTAAACTTAGTCAGTGACTCAAACAAAACATGCTGGAGAGACAGATATGTGTCCCAAAGATTGTCCCTTGTTTGAAACAGGCTTCCTATTCACATTAAGCATAACCCTTCTCTGGCCCCCTTGAAATGCAATTTGAATCAATGAATGTAGAATTGCAAATTCACATCTGGGTAGTGTCTATGACCCTTATGGAAGGAGCAGTCTGTAAGATACTCAATGCACAGGCAATCCATCCCATCCTCTTGCCCCTAGGGGCCATATATTGGGTAGGCTTGTAACTACCTTTAAGCCGTTAGCCTAGTAATCTCCTATGAACTTATGAACCTGCATTTACTCCCTGTTGGAAACACTTGATTGTACTTAGCATAACAGTTTTATTATTAGGAAAAATATAAAAGAAACACACCAGAAAGATGTTAAAAATGGCTCAGGAAAATATGACATTCGTTCATCTATCTCCATCCCTGTCTCTGTGACTCTGGAAAATATGACATTCTTTCATCTATCGTTGTCCCTGTCTCCATGTTTCTGTCTCTGTTCCCACTTCTGTATCATCACTTTTAACTGTTGCATATGTATTTTTGGCATTTATTTCTAGGCCATGATTTTAGCACTGCTTGTTTATATTTCTTATGCTATCGAATGTAATGTACATACTATGGGATTTTACAATTGTCATGAGTGCAATAAAGAGTAATAGGTACATTCTCCTTTGCTTTAATCTGTTGTCAGATTTGAACTTTGTGAAGTAGGAGTTCCTATGTGGTGTGGTTAAATAATACTCATATCTATAAATTTGTTTTGAAATACTGTCATGGTTCAAATTCAAATGTATACCAAAGTGTTACTAAATGTTTGTATGACTCATTTGCGTATAAGTGTTGGCTATACATTTTATTATAACAACATTATCCTTCTGCTGTATTAATCTGCTGTCTCCCTATTGGGAATGCTGTTTTATGCAAATCATGACTGGATAATTATGATGACAAGAACACAACACAAAGATGTGCAGAAATGGACCATAAGCAAATCTCTTCCTATGTATCTCTATCCCAATCTCTTTCCCACTTAGTGTCCTTAGCTTGTGTGTGAAGCTTGGCAGCACACATCAATGTGAGTGTCAATAAATGTCATTTCTCGTCTTATAGCAAAAGCTAAAGATTTTAATTCAAGATGCAGTAGCAGCACAGTTGGCATCATACAAATGTGCTTAGCCATGTTGTGCTATACTGTTAGTACTGTTGAGAGACACTTCGTTTAACATACGTATTAGGCTGATGGATGTCATATGCACTTTATGCAATGTTACACCTGCCCTTATTGTGATGAAAGCTGATGCCTACATTTTCCCATGCTTCAATCAGTGTCCCCTCATATGTCTCATGTAAACTCAAGATTTCTTTAGTTTATATATGTTGAGCTGAGATACTCCTCCTGTGCGTACACTTTTATTTTAAATTGTCACGGCTTCAAATCCAGATGAATGTCATACATTTATTTTATATTTTTGCATATTAATAGTATGCATGTAAGTGTGTGCTGCATATCTTGTCAAATAACAGTATCCTCCTTATCTCTTTGTCATACGTCCACTCTCCTACACCATCCATCCATATTGGAAACACTTTATTGTACACAACAATATATACCTGAAGTGTATATAGTTCTAAAGGATGTACACATATCTGCATGTAAATGTTTTTGTTACCATCCTTACCCTTGAGAATATCTTGAGAATCATTGACAAATGGAGGCATTAGGAAAAGCCATAGATTTGATTTTTATAAATTTATGTAAGTCAAAACATGCAGGCTAACACAATCCAATACAAGTACATGCAGAAATGAAACATAAACTAATCTCTTACTGTGTGTGTATGTATATCCTTGTTTCCAAATGTGCCTCTCTTTCCACCACTGCTGTGTCATCAAATAAACCTCCATGAAGCAATACTGTTTCCATAAGCCATGTTTCCACCTGCAATAACATGCTTGGACTCTCACATGCTTCAGGATATACATGTATTAGACATATAAGGAGTGAAGGACTGCAACTGCCTTGGCAAATGTGTAAATCATACACATGACCATAACACATATATGTTCTGGATTTCATCAAAACCAGACTTACAAAAAAGAGAAGAAATAACCCAACGAGTAAACTGACTGCAAAAGAAGTATAGCAACAACCAAACGAATGACAGTCAGATGCACTGCAGCCATAAAAGCTTAAAAACTTTAATAAACAGATGCGAGTAGGTAAGTACTTTCACCACTACAAGTGGCTTCTTCAGACCATATAACTCACAAAAGCAAAAGCAAACATTTAAATAGATGACATCAACTACTCACTTTTTAAAATAAACCAATAAAACACTTAAATCACATTATTAAATTCATGTAGTACTAAACCTGTGCCTTCCTTCATTACCAGCTCACAAGAACAGATAAAGCATGCTGCATCATCAAATTCAGGAAGTGAGCTCCTAAAACAGCAAAATGAATATGGTGCATGCATCAAAATTCAAAGTTGCTGCAGTTATAAATACACATTATAAACAAAAACATATAACTCACAAAAACAGAAGCATACATTTAGATAAATAACATCAGCTGCTCACTTTATACTTTTGAAAGCTAGGCCAGTACATACACATCAAAATCAGACTTGTTTATTTGTCTATACTCATTCTTTATACAAAGGTTGACACATAGTACCATATACTACTGCTAATTCCTGTTCTAAGTTCAACACCTCAACATATGATTATGCATGTGCTAATACATTGCCATCAGCTGCAGCAATATGTTTGCCAGGAATGTGCTTTAGAGAGAGAGAGAGAGAGAGAGAGTACTACATGAACTACAAAATGAACTGGCACCCCACCTAAGTGTCATGTTTAATCATAGCCTCACCTCAGGCTTCGTGCCCACTGAGTGGCACACAGCTACAGTTATCCCACTCCACAAGGGAGGATCCACCTTGGATCCCGGGAACTACCGTCCCATCAGTCTGACAAGCCTGAACTGCAAGGGCATGGAACGCATTATCATGGAACTTATAAACAAAGACATTGGCAACCTTCAAACACTGAACCCCACCCAGTTTGGATTTGTGAAGGGCCAATCTTGTCTCCTGAATCTGATTGACTTCTTCAAATCGGTCTCCAGAGCTGTGGACCAGGGTAAGGTGGTCCACACAGCCTATCTGGACCTCACCAAGGCCTTCGACACCATCCCCCACTCTGTAATCATAGATAAACTTACTAAGCTGGGCATAAATCCCTACGTCACTCGATGGGTTGCCAACTGGCTTACTGACAGAACCCAAACTGTAAAAGTAGCCGACTCCAAATCCAGCTCCAGACAAGTGACAAGTGGAGTACCTCAGGGTTCAGTCCTGGGACCACTCTTTTTGGCATCTACTTCCCTGAAGTACAGGCCAACACTAAGGGACTCTGGCTAACAAAGTTTGCAGATGACTGCAAACTGGGAGCCATTATTGAATCCCCAAATGATGTGGATATTCTACAAAAGGGCCTTACAAAAACAGATGCCTGGTGCCAGAGCCATGGGCTCAAGCTTAATGCCAAGAAATGTATAGTTATCCCCTTTGGAAAAAAACATGTACCCATGAACTACCACATAGGTGGCAGGACACTAAACATTGAAAGTGTGATGAGAGACTTAGGGACACAAGTGGACAGTGGTGTCACTTTCGATAACACATTGCCACAACAGTCAGGAAATACTTCTATGTGGCACACCTCATCACTAAGGGCTTTTCATCCAGAAAAAAAGAGGTCATTGTCCCACTGTACTCATCCCTCATTAGACCCATTATAGAGTATAATGGCCCATTTGGTATGTACCTCACAAGACATCTGCAACAGCTGGAAAGGCCACAGAAATACCTCACTAAAAGAATCACAGACCTAAAGCAGATGCCATACGCTGACCGTCTAAAAGAACTCCAGCTATACTCTGTGGCATATCGTCTACTCAGAGGTGATCTCTGCTTAACATACAAGGCCATGTCAAACCCTGAGCTGTTAGACATGCTCCACTTAAAGAAATCCCAATCCCTCAGAGCCACACACTCCAGGGATCTAAACCTTATCATCACAATGAACAAAACATGTTGGAGGGATAAGTTCCTGACCCAGAGACTCCCCATACTCTGGGATAGACTGCCCATACATGTCAAGCAGAGTGCCTCATTGGCCGTCTTCAAAAGGAACCTTGATGATTGGATGGGAGATAGGAAATTCACCCCGGGGATCATGTCAGTTGCCCTGCTAGACAGGGGCCCAGAGAAGTATATTGTGGGAAGAAATTTCCAGGGAATTGCTATGGCTAGGCTTGCATAGGCTTTAGGGCCAATAGCCGAGTACCAACCTATGAACCTATGAACCTATGGTTGCAGCTGCACAGTGTTACTGTGCTCTCTCACCACTTTTTAGCAGTAACATCAAGCTACTAAACAATGATTATGTCATTCATTCCAATGTGCATTGTCACAGTTGTGCACCAATATCTTGTGCAGCACTTGCTATTCGGGCAATATTCTCTAACTTGTGATCTTAGGTAGTTAGTTCAAATCTAGCCATTATTGCTTAGACTGAGTGGTGTTAGTATAAGTGCCAATGTATATTTCCCTAACAACGTTACACACATATCTACTGTATACATGTATAGGTCGTGATTTCTTCTACAAAATGTTGTGATAATTTTTCACATAGCAATGCTTATTTAAGACTGATTATGACATTTGATTACATTTCCATTCATAAACGTTGTAGTAAGCCTTCTCACCAGGCATGAGGAAATTAAACAATGTTCTGTATGTTGTTGCCTTAATAAGGCATGTATTTGAATCCATGATTATCTATGCATTGTGTATGATTGCCATTCTACCATCACATTGATGACTGCATTACACATCATGTGTGTTTGGGTATACCTAGCATTAGGCAATGTTATCTGACAAACAGACATAGAGCAAAAGTCTTTCATGCAAATTATAGGCACATATATATCTCTTGCAGCAATAACAGGATGTGATGCCTTCAAATAACTAAATATCTCACAACTGTAGCAACAATTCTACTGTGGTGCATTCTTTCTTCACAATGTCATGCAGCTTCTGTCATCACATAGCCATGTGTTTGAAACTCACATTGTGTGACTGTAAACATTGTGTGTCATTATACTGTTATGCATGAATGATATCCACCACAGTTATAATGTGCTCAGTTATATTTAGAGAAATCTCCCCATTCCTTTTATCTAATGCAAATTGTTTTCAACGCAGTCATATGTTGTAATGCCTTCACATACGTGGAGTTTTACAGCTGTGGTAAGACTTCCTCTGTAGTGCAGTTGTTTCATACACATTTCATTAGTCACTGGGCTTACATACCTTGCCATTCAATTCCAGCAAAAGGCAGCAATATATGAATGTACTGATGAGTGTGTCCATGCATTAAGATGGCACTGACTGGACTTCTCACAGTTGTGTGAGCATTAACACAGGTACCTTCTTTTCATCATTCTGACAAATTAAAAATGCACAATTATCACCAAATGTCCTTTCTGACTTCACACATTATTTTCAGTTATTTGTGACAAGTTCCATTTCTATCTCCTGTGGCAGATGCAGTCAATACATAACTTTGTAGAGTGTGTAGTATAATAGACAAGGGTTTGAACCTGGTTAACTTCTATCTGTCAGATAACTGTGTCAGACAGAAGTGGCTTCGGTAAAGGAAGTAGTTATGGCACAGTCAGAGGGCCATATTTTTAAGGTGTCATGTTCCAAGGTGGGGGATCCATGCCCATTGCAATAGGAAAGCACTGTAAGCATTTCAAGGGTGTTCTTCATGACAGAAATGGTATACCTATTTCTGTGCCATTGATGGCTGATATGCAGCTTTGTGATATGTGTTCTGCATGTGTTCAAGTCTGGCAAGATGAAAATGTTGATTATGTCATTGATTGCTCACAGGCTTATTTTAAAAATAATAATGCTCTTTATTGGATATCTTCATCCAAACATTTATGTATTACCATAATTATATTCTTCACATTATAGAGCTTTATAGGACATAAGGGCTTACATAACAATTCTTACTGTATGGCAAGCTGCAAGGTCATCAGAAAAAATGACAGGGCTAGAGTTATGACAATCTCTTCTGCATTTCTGTTGTTTGCCTGCTGTTATGGTAATGTTTGCTTCCTTGTAAGCATGCCCAGTATAATAATGTCATAGATGTGCATCATTTGCAAACAGAGCCATTGAATTAATTAAATCTCATCAGATCTGCATTTCCATTTGACATTTATGTATTTTGAGTGCTATTATATTACTGTTTAACATTTATGTGACTAAATAACACATGTTCGTATAATACACGTTTCAAGATAATATACCCCGTTTCTATGATTACAAATTACAACAAATGGCAAAAATATGTCCCTTTCTGATTTACATGACACAACAGCTGCAGTGTTCATTTCTTCTGGTTTATATATGATGAAGTGGAGAATATACCAGTACTGTAGGTTAGCACAAATAAATTCCCTGTATATACATCTCATATGCAATAACGGCATTCTATGCAAATATCACCTAATGTAGCTACTGTCTTTGCTAACTGTTATCTTAACTCAGCATTTTATTAATATTAATATCACATTTACTTGCCTTTGTTACACTATTGCTTTGTGTCCCTCTCACAGCCTTTGTTAGCACAGTCATTTTTATTTATATACATGGGTCAAAAATTGTGAGCAGGGTTAATTATTATTACATCTATATGGAACATTTTATGTTAAAAATGTTTTTTGTGACAAAAGCACATTTGACTGCATTATCTTAGTACATTTTCCCTGTTTACCTTCCCCTCTTACTTATTTCCTTACTATTGCTATTGTATTCTGTGTACTTTCTCCCTATTTATCTTCCCAGGCACCATAATTCTTTCAATCGACTTTACCTTACTTTGTATAACTTGTCCATATGTGCTCACTTACTAGAATTGTCTTTTGTTTACATTTGTATAGTCGAGCTTCCGTGCACTTTCTTGTGGCTGCCAACAATTCTGTTGGCCACGAGAATGTGCTAATAAATGTATATGCTTAATGAGCAGCATGCGTATTCAATGACAGCTGTTTCTCATCATGCTAACATGCTTAAGTCATGTAGGCTTAGAGTGAAGTCTACATAATTGCGAATAAATCTCAGGGAATGGCCTATGCAGACCATCTTAAAGCCCTATCTCTATAATCTGTTTATTACAGACTGCTGAGATGCAATCTATGCCTGGCATACAAGGCATTCTTGGATCCTGCTCTGATGGACTTTTTGCATATCCACAAAACAAACAGCATTTGAACTACTATATTTAAGAACATATTAAAATGACTTGTATGTATCCTGGAGAATCCCAGAGCAGAGTCCTTCCCCAACCCTATTCAAGAGTAACATTGACCAATGGATGGGAATTTGGAAATTCACCCCTGGTTAAGCACCTCTATCTCTGATGGACAGCAGCAGTCATTAAATCATACCCAAACTAACATAGACCCCTTAAATAATGACTAATATTTAATAACCCTATGATACAATAAGTCATGGGACACATTTGTGGGGTCTATATTACAAATGCAAAAAACGGTATGGGCGAACGCGAAGACGTCGACATGTATTGCATGAAGTACAGAAATCCCAAACGTTTAAACCGTGAATTCCAAAATGTCAATTTATTTTGGTTGGCCCATCTACGATATAGCTCCGTAAGGTAAGTGTGCGATAGATAGGACTTTAGTGTTAGGATTTGGGTTAAGGTAAGTGTATAGATAGGTAATGTATGTAAGGTTTAGTGTAGTGTTAGAAGCAGGGTTATTTTAAGTGTATGTATGTGTATTGTTTAGTTTGTTTGGGTGTATGTCTGAGGGGAAGTGTGCGGTAGTTACGGACCTTAGGGTTAGGGAGGGGTTAAGGATAGTGCATAGATAGTTGTGTATGTGGGGTTTAGTGTAGTTCTGGAGGTAGGGTTTTGTTAAATGTATGTATGTGGATTATTTATTTTGTTTGGGTGTATGTCTGTAGGGGACGTTTGCAGTAGTTACAGACCTTAGGATTATGGAGGGGTTAAGGATAGTGCATAGTTAGTTGTGTATGTGGGGTTTAGTGTAGGGTTAGAGGTAGGGTTTTGGTGCTTTACCTTAGGTTAGAAATAGGGTTTGGTTAGTGTATGTGTGTGGTTTATTTATTTTATTTGGGTAGGTAGTATGTAGCGGGTGGTGGGGTTGGCTGACTATGACAGTTCGATTTTTTTTTTCGCAGTTTAGTGCATTTGGGATTTTCGCGGTAAAGGTGTTGATGTTTAGGTATTCGGGAATAGGGTTTTTAGCTTTGGTAATATATACCCTATTTGTGCTGCATGGCTAGGCTTATAAAGGCCCTAGTGGTTGGTAGCCTAATATAAACATATGAACCTATGAATCTATAAACCTGATGATGTAGTAGTAAAACTACAAAGTAAATAAGATAAACTCCTTTATATAGATAAGTTATTTTATTACCCATAATCCTTGGCAATTGTATGTAAATCGTTGGTCAGTAACTACCATAACATAATTTTGTGAATGCGGTTATTGAGAAAAATAGAGCAAACAATGAAACTTAAAAAAGATCAGACAGCACACTATAATCATTAATTTTTGCAAAACCAATTGCAACTTTATCATGAGGAATACAACAGGAAATTAACTGTAAAGCAAATGCACTTGCAAACATGACTAATGCACTTTAAGTTTTGGCCAAATTATGATAATTTTTTAATGTTTAAAAACTCAAAACTTACATTTCCCATTCTAATTAAGAGATGCTTTTACAAGATTACATTTTTTTTCAAATACAAGGAATTCTGGCATGAAATTTTCAGAACAGTCATTTTACCAACCATTCGGTCTAATGGTTTGTTGTCATTGTGCAATTCCACTTTTAAATATGACTTTGCAGTCCCTGTCACAAATCATATTTTAGATCCAAGATGCTCTATTTCAATGCATTAGTTCACGTGGTGGAGTTCAGCAGATAGTCTTTTGAAAATCTGCCCCCAGATTCACTATCCTTCTGTGCAGGATTAGCTTAGTCCTGCACGGAAGTGGCCATTTAGGAGCAGGATGGCAGCGCGCCATGCATATCAATGAAGGTGCGCTGCCTGAGCTCCTAAATGGACATGGAGTGTGTACGAGTGCAGGGGGCATGTCTGAGAGCAGAGCTCTCAGAATATACATGCCCCTGCAATCAAGAACAGCAGTATAGGAATAAGAATGAGCGAGACTGCTCATAGATGTTCACATACCCCCAGCAACATCCCCCCGAGTTTATAAGAACAATAGTTAAAACATGAAATATAAAGAAGTTCTTTTTTTATGAAACAGATTAAATTTAACCATAGGTGCGTGGGTTTGCCCATCATTTAGCTATGTTTAATGCAGCTTAAATGGCACAAGAGGATAAAAAGCAAGATATATGCAAATAAAGCAGTACTGCAATAGTATAGTGGGCAGAGCATTCTCCTTAAAAGCAGTCATTCCAGGTTTGAGTCCCACTCCTGTACATCCCATTTTCCATGTCATATCACTTTATGACCAATATTTTTTGTTGCATAACCTACTAAATAACATATATTTGTGAACTGGAGTACTGCATTAAATGCAGATGTGAGGTGTCATTGTCATAATGTAAAGTCCGCAGATAATCACAAGAGCTCCATACAGTATATGTACACAGGAATCAGGGATATAAATGGAAGGTAAAATGTGTAATGAATGATAAATCCATACAGTTTCCAAATCCACGACCTTCCCAAGAACCATTTAATATTACTGTCTAAATTAGTGTGGTGATAAGCGGGAGTAAGCACTAGTAAGCAAGAGTAAGCATATTTAAGCAGTAGTAAGCAGGAGTAAGCATATTTAAGCAGTAAGCGAGTTTAAGACCATTTGCATGGGGGTAAGCAATGCGCACACAGGTTAAGCAATATTGAAGCTAACTCTCTGTAAGCATATTTAACCAAAGGTTAGCATTGCTTACCATCATGCAAACCCATGCAAACACGCTTACAATTGCTTAAAACTGCCTTAATCACTCTGTATGCATCAGCCGCTGTTCTGGCCAGAAACAAAATAAACCACCTTTGCAGGTCTTGAACCCAGTACCCTGTACACTATAGTCATAGTAGTTAACCACTAAGCCATCACGACAGTACACAAAATTGAGTTATCACCAAGAAGATCCTCACTATAAGAAAATCAAACTGAACATGTGAAAGGAATCTATATACAGTTTTATGTTATATAACCTGCTACATAACATAAATATGTGAACTGGAGTACAGCAGTAAGTCCAGATGTGAGGTGTCATTGTAATAAAGTGTTGAAATCCCCTAATAAACACAAGGACACCACACAGTGTACATACACATGAATCATGGATATCAAACTCATATATAACATGTAACAAATAATAAATCAATGCTAAACAGCAAATATAATGCAAACTAAAAATTAAGCAATGCTAAGCATTGAACAGCCCAGCTTAGTAGGTATAAGCAATGTGTAGGCCAGCTAAATCAGTTTGCCCATTGGTATACCTCTTTAAGCAATGCCAGCCTTAGGTAAGCAGGTTTGCCCATAGCTTAGTATTTTCAAAACTGTCCAATCATGGCAAAGTGTGGCAAACCGGCCCTATTTAAACCCAACAGGTGGGAATACATCTCATAACTGGTTGCAGCTTCCTCCTGTAGGCACTGTTTGGAATGGGAGAGGTGTGCGCTTTCGGGAACAGCACTGGGGCATCCAGGAGTCCAGAGTCATGGCAGAACTCCTTGTAAAAGACCATGACCAGACACTGCTGCAGGGCCATGACCAGGGTTCCCAATACAAAGCGGAAGCCTGGGACCATCTCACCCGTGACCTCACCAGTGCCACTGGCATACCCCAAACTGGTGAGCAGGTCAGGCATCACTATGCTGACCTGAAGTGGAAAAAGGGTCATCTCTTGGATCAGTGGATCCAAGAGGCTAGGAGGACATGGGATGTCCCAACTGTGTGTAAGTATCAGCCCACTACCTGTTTAATAATTGCCAGCTCATGTATATTATGGATAGATATGGCTAAATATTCCTTTTATGTCTTTCACAGTGGCAGATGAGCGGCCTGCAAACCAGGAAGCCCATGCCTGTAGACTGCAGCAGTTGCGATGCGAGGCAGGTTAGTAATACTCTTGCATGTACTGTCATAGGAAATGAATCTAAATGTAGTAGTAAGTTAATTGCCTGTATAAAACCTGTAGTGTTTACGGCATGTACTACATACACCAGATAATACGTCAGGAAGAGTTTCATATAGGTTGTATGTAAATAAAAGCATAATAGCCTGACAATAAACATCTAACTGCTGGACTGCATGTGTTTACTCTGGTATCATATAGTAATGTAGAGCTGCAATCACTTAATAGTACTGTTGTATTAAGCATTGTTACCCACACTGTGCTACACAAATCAAATGTGTAGGAATGTCTGTATATGACTGTTGTAATCCCAAGAGGTCATATAGTACAACTGAGAGAGACTTAGATAGAAAACAGTGAAAAGACAGACACATAAAATCCAAATAGCACACTCAACTGAGATGTGAACTGCTGTATTTTTAGCACACACAGCCATTGTTCGAATCCTGGGAGTGGTAGTGGGCTGTATGCAGAATCATACCCTACAACTGTACAGATATGTCCAGAATGTCCAGTAAATCGGCCCATACCTGCTGCCTGTCACCCTGTTCCCCTGGCAAATCAGTGGGATGATCCCAGACATTTAGGCAGCAAACAAAAAATACAACTGATTGTCAGACATCTATAAGAACAAACCTGTCACTCTAGAAACTCCCCAAAATGTTATGAGAGTAATAAGCCAAGTATGCCCCATCTACACCCCCATGTTGTCAAGCTGTGACCAGAGTGTGTACAGTAACAGAGTGAAATGTATGTGCATAATACTAATGTGGAATTTGGTAATTTGTGTGGCAACATTCAGGTAGTGCTAACAAACATTCCTCCCACAGGTCTGTCAGATATGAACACTGTGCCTAGAAATAAGATTGATATCCTGTACTGGTACTGTTTACTTTGGTATTGTATGGCATTGTTAGCACTGCAGTTGCTCTGAATAATAAGGTATTACTCATCACTGTCACCCACACTGTGCTACATAACAAAACTGTCTCGGAAATTCTGTAGAAGAGTGTTGTAATTACAAGGTCAGATTGTAAAACAACCACAGGAGAATTATAGACAGAAATCAGAGAAGAGATACACCTCAATATTTATATAGCACACTCAACTGTGATGGACAGTGTTTTATATTTAACAGACACAACCATGGTTGGAATCCTGGGAGTGGTAGTAAGCTGTATGCAGAATCATACCCCACAAGTGTACAGAATTGTCCAGAATGTCCAGTGAATCGGCCCATATCTGCAGGCTGTTACCCTGTCCGCCTGGCATATCAGTGTGCTAATCTCTGACATATAGGCAGCATTTCACTTCATATAACTGAATGTCAGGCCTGTACATATTTGGAAATGTCAATGAAAACAAACCTGTCATTGTAAAATTCACCTAAGGTTTAACAGGGCAATAGTCAAAATATGTCCCAGTTCACCTGCATGTGGTTAAGACATGCCCAGAGTGTGTGCAATAAGAGATGGACAGGTATGTGCATAACATCAACCAGGAATCTGGAAATATGTGTAGAAACAGTTAGGTAGTGTTGACAAACAATACATCCACAGGTATACCAGGTAAGAGGTACATACTGCAGGTAAAACTCAGTTCATGCATATAGTTGTCTACATCCATACCACTGTCCAAACTAAGGTGATAGGGTAGTGTACTAATACCTGTAAGGTACAGATCACAGCACTGACTAGGAAAGTAATGAGAACTACAGGAATATACTAGTTGTTAACTGACACCCCCCTCCCATCACCATATATGCAACAATAAACTAAATACATAACTCAATCAGTATGGCTGCATTAAATCTACTGTTGGGACATATGTCCTATTGTTTGATAAATATTTAAATTTGTTTCTATGCATGTGCCATGTTGAAATACTCCCACATTGGTGGCATGTTGCTATCTATGTATCTGCATGCTGTTGTAATGGCCACTGTGGTTCCATATATGCATGTGTTCTGTTTGCTATGCAACTGTTCCATATCTGGTGTTTTGGGTTATGGGAATATCTATGCATGCTGTTATACCTAATCCTGGAATATGTTGACTATTACTAACCCACATATGTTGTAAAAGTGAAACACCATAGCATGTATGGTAAGGCTGGTCCCAGCGGACCCACCTGTCCCACCTCAGCTGGCCGTGGCACCGAGTACCAGCATGTCTGGGGCCCACCCCGGGACCTCCTTGTCCGTTGGTCCTGCACCTCCTTTGGGAGGAACCACCTCAGGGGATGGGTCTCACCCCCCTGGGAGTGGGTATGGAAAGGACAATGTCACCCATTGCCAGGTCCCGGGCATGGTGCATAGCGAGCTCAGCAGTGAGTTTGGAGATCTGCTACGCCAGCTTGAGGGCCATGTTGCAACAAGAGGTTTGGCCTTGCCCTCCTATTCAGCCCCCAGCACAGACACCTTTGTGGCTGTGAAGGTGTAGTGGTGACTGTCCATGGGTGGGGACCTCAGCCCCACTGTTTCCACTAGGGGGCTCATGGGCTTCCGATTTCCAAACACCAGTCCCCATCAAGGTGTTTACCCACCACGTGTCATATACCGCCCCTGAATGCATCTTGTCTGTCTTGTCTGTTAACCTACACAACCTACCTCCCCAAAAATACCTACTATCCCTCCCCAACATCCCACTCTCACCTAAAAAAAAAGGCAATCTGTTCCCCCCAAAAAAAATCTCACCTCCATACGTAGCTGTTCATTTTGCACACGTGTCCATTGGACACATGTAATCTGGTCTAATTGGGTTCACAACATATTATTGTTGTCATCACCCCTCTCTTAGGGGTTTGAGTGTCCAAATCTATCTCCAAATTCAGTGTATATGCACAGCTGTTGCTGTAGAAGAAATGGGCAGCTATGGACCTTCCCTACACCTGTCCTGCACATCGCTAGCTATTTTCCCTACTGTCTTTCCCTCATTGTGCCCCTTATTCACCAATTTCCTATCAACCCTTTTTCATTTCTTTTAAATAAATTAGCAAGGGGTAAGTGGGAGTAAGCACTTTTAAGCAGCAGTAAACAAGTTTAAGCTTGTTTGTGTGGGGGTAAGCAATACCTACACAGGTTAAACAATTTAGAAGCTAAATCAGTATAAGGAACTGTAACCGGAAGTTAGCAGTACTTACCTCCACGCAAACTCACACAAACCCACTTACAACTGCTTAAAAATGCCTTAATCACTCTGTATCCAACAGCCCTTGTTCTGCCCAACAACAAAATAAACAGCCTCTACAAGGTTCAAACCCAGAATCCTGCACACCATAGCAAAAGTGATTTACCACTAAGCCACGTCAGACATACATAACCCTGATGTTTTCACAAACATATCACCTAGCACAGTCATGCAACAGTACAGGAAAAGTATTTAAACATGTAGATGTATGTATGTGTGTGTGTGTATATATATATATATATATATATATATATATATATATATATATATATATATATATATATATATATATATATACATATATATTTATATCTAAATATATATATATATATATATATATATATATATATATATATATATATATATATAGTTACCTATTAAAACATCTACTCCTCATAACATCTAAGCTCAAAACATCAAGACCATAACGTCTAAACTTCAAAACATCTAAAACTCATAACATCGAATCTCAAAACATTGAAAACTAAAAAGCAACAATAAATAACATCCCTCACACCGTTTGCTAAGTTTATGCAGGGGGCAAGCCCCCCTGTACCCCCCCATGTGGGGGGTCCGCTGCCCCCCCACACCCCCTGTAAATTAAATATATCAACTCCAAAGTTGCACTACAGTCCCCCACATGGGGGGTGCAAGGGGGCTTGCCCCCCTGCATAAACATAGTAAAAACTCTGTGGGATGTTATTTATAGTTGCTTTGTAGTTTTCATTGTTTTGAGATTCGATGTTATGAGTTTTAGATGTTTTGAAGTTTAGATGTTATGGTCTTGATGTTTTGAGTTTAGATGTTTTGATAGGTAACTATATATATATATATATATATATATATATATATATATATATATATATATATAAATATATAAAGATATATATATATATATATATATATATATATATCTAAGTATATATATATATATATATATATATATATATATGAAACACACACACACACACACACACACACACACACACACACACACACACACACACACACACACATATATATATATATATATATATATATATATATATATATACATATATGTGTAATTCACATACACACACAGAAATATGTATAGAAAGATACATATTTACAGGGTGCACACAATACTGAACAGCCAATATTCCTACAGTTGTCACCTTATCAAATGGACAGTGTATGAGTCACCCATACAAAAGACAATTGTTGCCTGAAACATATACCCACTGAGAGGTCAAAGGATATAACACCACACACAGGTTTGCATACATAAGAAAGTTTTATTTGTGCACTATTACAGTTGTATATGCCATGCCATATAGCTGTTTAGACTGTGAAATACATACAAACAGATTAATGGAACTGTCAAACAGATCATTTAATACAGTAATCCGAAAGCATAACATATGTTGCTGTCCAGGCCAAGGCCTTCAAGTAGTACAACAGTAAAGACAGACTGGGCCACAGGATAACAACCAATCAACAGTAAGTAATGCAGATAAATAGTCCAGCAGCGTCTAACCACATTCTGTATGCAATCCCTAGGGGGAAAAGACTTCAGTTGACACAATGGGATGTATCTGTTACATAACAAGGCATAACTGAAACCATTGCAATCACACTCACAAACAGAACAGTCTGTGTGGCAGGAAGCAGTCGGCCACCATTTTCCCAAGGTGAAATGTATGTTAATGTACATCCATATACCTTAAGGCAGCTTACTCCTGATATCCCTCACATGTTGTAATAGCGTAGGTTATTTATGGTGCACCCCACCCATAGACTGACTTACAGGGGCATATAACACTGTTACATACACTGACCACTGGACTGCAGAAGAGCACACATGTATTGTGCAGATGAAGCCCACATATATATGGATCCAACCCCACAATATGTGTGGGGGCCACAACAGCACAGGAATGATGGCAGGAATAGCAGCATGACATAATGTCAGGCCACTACATAACATCCTCTGACTGCATGTCATATGGACAAAGTCTGGTATGTAGGTGGAGGACAAAGGCTGGAACACAGGCCCATATGTGAAATATTGTTGGCATGCACTATGCAAGTTGCTGGTGTTACAGGATTGTCTGCAACATACCCTTAGTCAGGAATATGAACTCAGAAACACAAATGAATGTAGCCATGTACTGATAGCACTCAACACATACACTGCCAGTGATATATCTGACACAAGGCCTATGTGGTGGACAGACAAAATATAGCAGGCACACCTCTGGCCATCAAATGGATAGGCCCACAGTTGAGAGCTATGCAGACAGACTGCATTCCATGTTAAACTACTATGTACACACAAATCTTGTAACATTGGTGCTATACAATGCATACAACAACACTACTCACACTCTGTCTGTAGTTCTGGAACCTTATACAAGTATGTAGCTGGCCTGAGTCTGCCAGTTCTCTTGTAAGAGGTATTGCTACCTGCTGTCTGTAACACTGCTGCTCACACACAGGAAGGATGTCCACTATACAGGAAAGGTAAAGGGACCATGCCCACATGATGTAGGGATTTATAGTAGTGTGTTGCCATGACAGTGGTACTTGGAAGTACTACACAGCATGCTGCATGCAGGTAGCAAGTGGAGGACACTGACTGGTGCAGAGGCCATCACTTGATCATGTGCATCACCTACAAAAGCCATGCAGAAATTTCTGCAAAGCAGCTCAATCCATTACTGGAGAGAAAGAGAGACAGAGAGAGAGAGAGAGAGAGAGAGAGAGAGGTGTTGTTGTAATGGTGTTCAGCTGAACAACTGCTATGGACAATAGAGTATGTCGCTGTGGGTAGTGGGCCATACCCGTCAACTGTGCAGAGCAGCACTGACTGACAAGATGTAAGCCATCATAGTGTGCATTGTGTAATGGAAAGCATGTATATTACTGTGGCCAATAGCTGGTGGTGGAAGCATTGTCATAATGATGGACATGTGGGTTACAGACCCCACCACTTGCAGGACACTCAAGTTAACATGTAATGTAGCATGCTGAAATGCCATAAGTATGTAATAGGTTTACCTGCAATCTGTCCCTATATATACCCCCCTAATGCTAGGCTGTGTCCATATGTGGCACCAGTCTGTGTTGTAGGAAGGCAGAACAGTGCAGCTGTGCAGGAAGGAGAGTTAGACATCATGGATCTGATGTCTGAATGTACCCCATATATATAGGTATGTATATGTGCATATATATATATATATATATATATATATATATATATATAAATATATATATGTGTGTGTGTGTGTGTGTGTGTGTGTGCACATCTACATATATGCACACACACACACACACACACACACACACACACACACACACACACACACACACACACACACACACACACACACACACACACACACACACACACACACATATATGCATTATAAATACATGTCCTCTATATGTCCCTCACAGTGCTGCATGCTGTGTGTGAGGGAACATCACACATGTCAAGATATATATATATATATATATATATATATATATATATATATATATATATATACAGCTGTAAGTGTGTGCAACATGGATGGCTATGTCACATGTGAACCCCTTGTTGAGACCACATTGCCCTTGTCTGTGAAGGTGGGAATGGGAATTTGGGGAAGGATAGCAGGTATATTTGTGGAGGTGGGTTGGGTTGGTAGATAGAGAGGACAGCCTACAGGGGTGGTATGTGACACATGTGGTCACACTGGATGGCAGGTGTGGTCTGCAATGTGGAAGCCCCATGAGCCCCCATATGGAAGCAATGGGAACAAGGCCCCCACCCATTGCAAGTCACAACAGCAGCTTCATGGCTCTGAAGGTGCCTGGCCTGGAGGCTGAGCAGGAGGAGCATGTGGACCCTATTATTGTGTACTGAGGGCCTCAAGGTGTTGTAGCACATCCCACAAGTCTCTGTGGAGCTCCCTATGCAACAGAAGCTGGACCTGACCTTGGGTGACAGGATCATGTCTATGTGTGGCCCTGGGGGGATAACCATCCTCTGAGGTGGTTCCACCTGAAGGTAGTGCTGGACCAGTAGATGAGGAGGCCACAGGCTGGGTCCCATATGTGATGCGCCCTGGTAACATGGCCAGATGAGGTGGGAGAAGTGGTTCTGCTAGCAACTGTTCCCTAAACATGCTAATGTGTCACTGTTATAGAACATATGTGAGTAGTAATAGTCCACATAATCCCGGATCATGTCCAACATCATGCATAAATATCCCCAATAACACATAACAACAGATGTGCAACAATCACATAGCAAACAGACCACATGCATATATGGAACCATAGTGGCCCTTACAATGGCATGCAGGTGACATTGTCCGTTGCAGGCCAGCAATGTTAGTGTCCCCACAGGGAACATGGCTAAAAACACATAGCACAAAGTGTGGTACAATACGATATATGTCCCAATGGTATGGTGGGTAAGCTGTAACCATACCTATTGAGTGTGTGAACAGTTTGTTGTCACAGATATGGTTGGGGGAAGATAGAGATGTGTATTAAGAAGTATGGTAACATTGCTGTATGAGTTGCTCAGTCCTGTTTCCATCTTTATATCTTTCAGGCAAGATGTCCCATGGCCGGTTACTGGTGTATTCAGCGGATGAAAATGAGATCATTGTGACCCACCTGGTACAGCACTACCAGGTGCTCTTTTGCAGGACAGCCCATGAGCAGCAGGAGCAGACCGCCCTGTGGAACAATCCAGTCCACAGGGTCAATGATTTCAGCCTGCATAACCACAGTTATGAGCAGGTCCGGCAACATTGCAGTGACCTGCTTCACAATCCCCATCAGCATGCTGCTGCAGTCTGGGGGGATCACCTCGTAATGGGGGAGTCATGCTATCCATCCCCCCTGACACATGTTGATAAGCTCCTCATCAGTCTCGTGGCATCTGTCCACCCACACACACAACAACTGGCGGAGACCATTTTGGAGGTGGGTGCTACCCACACACTGGCTGAGGAGCATGCAGGTAAGGCCACTGGGCACATCAGTAGACCACTGTTGCATATGCATCTGCATCTGTACAGGTAGATCATGCATATGTGAGATGTCATATGTATATAGTCTGTTGCTGCGTACTAGTAATAAACAGATGTGCATAAGCTGTAGTATTGTGGACTTGTACTGTTGATGTACTGTAATGCTGCACCCACCCTGTAGCAATGCCACAGCTGTGGCTACTAATGTCACATCTCTCACACTCTTATGTAGGTCCCTCTGGTATACCACCAAGGCAGCAGCCTGTAACTGGTGAATATGGTTTATGTTCATGATGGACCTAGAACATTTTTCATCATTAGTTTGTTGGACTTCTGTCTCACGCACAATTGCTTCGAGTTTGAGGGAAAGCATTTTTTGCAAAAAGAGGGCACAGCAATGGGGGCAGCATTTGCGCCCTCATATGCCATTTTGTTTATGGCCCATTTTGAGAACAGTTATATTTATCCCTCTCAATTTTATAGAAGCAAGGTAGTTAAATATGTGAGGTTTATTGATGACCTCCTATTTTTGTGTACCGAATTTGGTAACTTTGTTTCGAGATGAAGCAAAACCTTTGGGGTTTGGATTTCACTCACATTATAGGGGCAGAAGTATCCATTATTTGGATGTAGAAATATAAATACAGTACAAACCTTATCACAAGAAGACTGCAGCTGAAAATTTTCTTCACGCCTCCAGTATGCATAGTGACTCTTTGATAAGTTCTTTACCATTAGGTGAGTTTAAGAGAATAGGTAGGCATATTTCAGAGAAAAGTTTGATTCCAGAAGAATTTAATAAGGTTGAAGGAAAGTTGATAGAGAGGGGATACTCTGTAATGAGTGTCAGGAAAGCTAGGAGGAAGGTAGAAAGTGAGTTAGGTCTCACAAAATGGTCTGGTAATAGGGTTAGATTCCGAGGTTTAGGGCACTCTGGGATTACTAGGACTGACGTTGATAAAGTTGGTGGTAAGAATGGTTCATGTGACAAAATATTTTTTGTAACCAGATTTTCACATTTTTCCAATACATTGAAGGAATTAGTGGGTAGATTTTGGCCCATTATTTGTGAAGATGAAAGAATAGGAAAACTTTTTCCGTCAAGGGTGACCTTTTCATTCAAGAGATATTTTAATCTCAGGGAAATATTGAATTTTAGAAAAAATGGTAGATTGGGTGAAGGTAACAGAAAAGGAACTTTCAGGTGCGGAAAATGTAAGGTGTGTAAGTGGGTCAGGAATTTGGATGGTCTCAAAATTAATGAGGTCAGATATAATGCCACTGAATTTTATGATTGCAATTCAACAGGGGTTGTGTATATCATAGGATGTGGCTGTGAAAAACAAAATTGGTACATAGGACAAACCACTAGGAGGGTTAAATTAAGGATTTTAGAACACCTAGGAGATATAAGGCATAGGAGACTAGAGAGTCCGGTAGGAAGACATTTTTGTGATAATCATGGGGGGGTTCCAGATGGTTTTGTATTCAGTGTTTTGGGCAGACCCAATGTATTTGGTAATGAAGCTATTTTCCGGGAAAAATTACTCTTGATGGAATCTAGGTTCATTCTCAATTTAAAAACATTGTTTCCCAATGGAATGAATATGGAGGTGTAATGTATTTTCCACATATTTCTTGAAAATAGGGAATAATTGGACAAATGAAGTGTCTGTCTAAAAAATGTTAACAAAAAAATGTTAACAAACAAATTTTTGAATGAATTGTACGCAAGGGTCATATGAAATTATTAATATGTATTTTTTCCATACAGTATTCATATTTATGTATATATTAATTAAAGCTTAAAGCAGGAAGAAAGGAAGAAGTTAAAAAATACTGTTTATATTCTAGTATTTATGTATTAATTGTCATGTATATATTTTTCCAGCTAATACTATGTACATTTTTATGTATTGGGGGAAAGATGCCAGATAGGTGCTGTAAAATAGTATAAAGTGAGCCTAATTGTATAATTAGGGGATGGTGCATCAATAATTCAATCAAAATGCTCTTTAAAAATGGGTGGTGTGTGTTATGCAAATTGTATTCCAGGAGAAGGCGAAGGCCGAGGTACCAGAATTAAATATTTCAAACGTGCAGCAGTTGGTGTTCTTCATTTGTATATTTGTATATACTTGGATTGTGAAGGAGTGGAGGAATTGTGTTTCTTATGTTCATGCTTGCCAATGCACCGGTCATGTAATGGCTATGGTATATTCCATGCACACATCTAACACACCTACCCATAATGCATGCCATACATGTTCATGTATTGTTGCTGTTAACTGCACTGCATCACAGTGGTGACCATGATGGTATATCTGAGAGGGTATGTCAGACACCTGCAATATAACTAACATCCTGTCATTGCGAAATGTGTCCACAGGGATGAACATAATGGTGGGATACATGGCTACAGTAGGAACATGTGTGAAACATAACCCTTATACAGTGCGACAACAGTGTATATACCAGTATTACAATGGCAACTGTTACAGCTCTACACTACGGCATAACATAATACTGTGGTCCACAACCCTAAACACCTGCAATGTGGTCCCAGCATGAGCAATGAGTGTGTAATATGGACTCGTAGGTTAGGGCAGCAAATATGGGGAATACATACCTTCACAAGCATTGGAAACATATGTGTGCACACACTCCAGATAACATATAGTGGAGGCAGCTGTTGAGGTACTCGCTGCATGCATTTGTCATGGAAATGCACCTTTCAGCAAGTACACATCCCCAGTGTCACACCACGTATTGGTCTGCTGTCCAAGACATTTGGCCATCAAATGTGCACACTTACCTGCAACAGAGGCAGGCGTGGCTTGCACACATCTTACATGACATGGTGTGGGCCCCATACCCAACAGGTAGCACCCATGAGCTGGACATGTAGCCATACCTCACCATTGCATATGCCATGGCAAACAGTGCAGACAGTCATGAATGTGGCAAGGATGTATGGGACAGGAATGATGTAGGAAATAAACAGATTGCCATCTAAGAAAAATGATGTCACATGTAGCAAACTGGCCATGCGGGCTGCCAAGTAACATGCCACAACACTGAGGATGGTGCAAGAATGTCCATCAAGTACTGGCTGTGCAGTACCCATGTCAGTAATTGCCAGAACTCTGCACGCATGTGGCCTATGGGTTAGGGTAATCAGATGTGACAGTTGTACCACAGGAAACCTTAGCCAGGCCTCTCTACAGGTAATGTATGCATAACAGAAGAAGTTCCCAACAGTGATGCATTGCAATCTGCACTGGTGTACCATGACCATGTTGGAAACCTACAGACAGTATCATATAAGATACAGGTACTGCACAACCAACGCCTCACCCCACCTCAGGCCCACCATCCCCATCTGTACTGTGCTGGTGCCAGTGTACATCTGTATGTTTGCCAGTCATTAGCTGGGGCTAGGCTGCTACACATGGTGTTCAGTGTTTGGGACACTGCAAACTGACACACTTGTAGGCCATAGTTGTCAAGCATCTGCCAAAAAGGCTGAAAGTGGGGAGGGGGTGTCATCATGACACAACAGTGCACTGCAGCAGGGATCCTAAGGATGCTACGAATGGCTGTATCTGCACACAGTCAGGTTCAGGAACTGTGGCAGACATAACACTGACACCACAGCAATAGTGACAGCAGTGTGTGAACTCCAAGGGATGCGCACATGAGTTGACCTTCCAATCATGCAGAATTGGGGGACATGAGTAGGGCAGACTGACCATATACTGGCAAATGCAGATGGCCTATGCTATTATACCCCTGCCAGGAATAATGACTGCTGTAGTACACATAACATTAGGTGTAACAAACTGTCCTGACAAAGGCGTGCATACATATGCACCCACAAAGTGTATGCATCGCAGTCAGCATCTTCACACCTAACACATTTGTTAGACACTGCATTTGAATGTACTGGACATATGTCACATATCAGGCTCATGTAATGTTAATATATGTGGTGATGTGGTCCCATGGCATATCAAGGAAGAATGTGTCATATCAATAAGGGTGTATACACTCCCCATAGCCATGGTAAGGTTTGATGGTTGTCAGTGTAATAGTATCGTATTGGTCATATATTCACCGCTGACATTGGGATCTGTAAATCAGACATCAGGCATTCACAAATGCATCTGTCCACATATCATCCCAGGTATGTGTTGGACAAACACACAGGGGCTGTGAACATTAGAGCAGACATAACTGACACAGTAATATGCATTCAGCAATGGTTTGTCCACCTGTGACGTATGGTGCACAGTACATGGCAGGGTGCAGAACAGGTGCACAGCAATACTGTGTACATGGGTGCAGTGTTTACCAGGGGAAGGGGCATCACCTACTAACACAGCCCATGCATCACACACATGTATACTGTTGGTAGTATTGATTGTCTATAGCTGCACTGCATGCTGTTGAGTACCATATGTTATGCATGTTGACAGATGGGAAATGGGAGGTCTGTGTGTACTATCTTTGTGTAACCTCACCTGTAGGTGTGTGGGGGGGTTATTTTGTCTGTAAGTGCAATCTGGTGGAGTGGAGGGGGTTGATGCATGTAAGATGTGTGTGTGTTTGTGTGGGTGTCCATGTATGCACATGTGTGGTTGTGGGGTTGCCCATACGTCAGTACTTCCCTCTGGAATCGTGCAGTACATGGACATGGACTGACACATGAGACATAAAGAACTTGTCTGATATGTAATCACAGGACAGCTGATAGTATAATAAGGTCTGTAGCATGGAACATGCATTGAGAGGTAAACTAGACACCAGGTATACCCTTAAAATTGCAATCAGCAGAAAGGTGAATGGCTACCCACGTATGCAGCCCTACAGATGCATTTGGGGAATTACTAGACAACACCAGGGAGTGTATCCATATATTACTGTTGTCCACATGATTAGTTGATTGAGCAGCAGATCTGGCATGTACTGAGCAATAGTTATGTATGACACTCCAGTGCATGATTTTATGGAGTGAACGTAGTAGCCCCTAACATATGGGGGCCATGCTCATGATGTCCGGACATACCCAGGATGAACACTGGATGACAGCAGTGAGGCCTTGTAAAACCTACTCCACTCAAGTCAAGGAGGTAATGGAGTAAAAGCTCTTGTGTTTTGATCACTTGTCTAGGCATTTAGAAGAATGATATTTTAATGAGTGGTATTAATGAGTGTATGTTACCAAGTGTGATGCAGGATGGGAAACTTAGTGAATAAATGTGGGACTGTCTGTAAACTCAGGGACAAGTAGGTATTATGGTGGAATTTCAGGGTGTGTGTGTGTGTGTGTGTGTGTGTGTGTGTGTGTGTGTGTGTGTGTGTGTGTGTTGTGTGTGTGTACTGTTATGCAATGTCGTACAGGTCTTAAAGTGCATTTCTTGTTTTCCCCCACAGGTGGCGAGGTGGGTCAGGCTCCCGCCTCTATGCAATCTGATGTTGGTGTCCATACAGACACCGAAGATGATGATAGGACTGTTGAGGCAGAGGCGGTATTGTCAGAGGCTGAAACTGCGCCATCGTTTGACATCCCCCTGTTAGTCAGCCCAACCCTGCACACAGTAACAGTGCCTACAGATACCCCATCACCAGTGGCCATAGCAGAGGGACAGTTGGTGGTTGGTGGCAGTGCACAGGAGCATGTGGTATATATGCCTGCTGTGTTTGGACACAGCAAGCATAGCCGGATGTCTGGCAGGGCAGCACATAGGCAGATGTACCGGGGTGCTCGTGGGAGGGCCACTGGTCATCATGCCCCTGGCAGAAGTGCCACACTGGTACCACCAGGCACATGTTTCAGACTGTCATGGGGAGCACGTATGGAACTGTACACCAGACAGGGCCTGAGGCTACAGAGGGCTGCTCTCTCATCTGTAAGCGAGAACTTCCATGAACTTGCAGGTGCCCTCTGTGATTATGCCGAGGTCATGGATAGATGGTTTGGTGACATGGTGAGCCTCATCGACCGTGGATTGTCCATGCTAGAACATGTGGGGGGAGTGGGGTGATGGCCATGTGGATGTAGACCAGCAATATCAACAGCTGGCAGTCGACGTGGACATGCAAGGACACCAAGATGTTCCCGTAGTGGCAGTACCTGCCCCAGCACTGCAGGGGGGGGGCGCTCTCCACACCACACCACAGCAGGCCATATGCACATGGTCCTAGCCAGTCCCAGAAGGGACCTCATTCCAGCAGACATATGTCATCATCAGGGGAGCATACCACATTGAGGCCTGTACCTGGACGTACCCATTTAACCTCTGGCAGGGACAGTCCACATGTTCATGGCTAGAGGGGGTGAACTGCACACCCTGCCAGGTATGGTCTGCAGCTGTCCAAGAAACACCTGTAAAGGGCAGCCATATGGCAGAACTGTGTGCATGCATACCCACACACTATACAAACACACCTAGGGCAACCCCATACCTACACACACCACATCACCATGCCCATATCAGCTAATTACACCCCTCACCCTCACACATGGTGTCAAATGTGTGGCCCACCCTCAGTCTCTGGCAAACCAACAACACACCCTGTGCATATGATGATGCTTGTGCCACATCCCTGTTGTCCATAACATCGATGCAGAGACAGGCTAATATGGTTTTGATGCACACAGTGACTGTACTACAGAGTACCAATGTACTGCTGTGTAACATGTTGTCAGCAGTAATGTTTAAGGCTTACATGTCAGGTAGTGTAGCTGTCCAGCCATGATGCTTTATAGCTGTTAGTAAAACTGAGTGATTGTGGTCTCTATAATGTTATCCATTTGTGTTGTAGGTGTACATGTGTCAGCAGGAGGATGGTCTGCAGTCATATTCCACAAGGGATATGGCACTCTAGTGACACCATGGCTGTGACATATCCTTGGATATGTTTGAACACATGTCACAGTGCTGTATAACAGTTACTGCCTGTGCCACATGGACAGGTGACCCCCTGGGACATGTATAATCAACAACCTGATGTAGATCCATCCACATACATGCACACTGCTACTTGGCAACACTGGGACTAGACCCCAACCTAGGTATGTAGTGCTACTAATGTGTGTGGCTTTTATTGCACAAACCACATGGTGATTAGGATGAGGTGTGTTCCAGGTTACATGTTACATGCAGAACATCCCCAGACATGTACATTATGGTAATGGGGGATGTAATGGTTGTATATGGACAATACATAGTGTGACATACCATCATATACACATTAACAAACACATAACAGGCAGACACACATCCAAGAAACCTGGACCTATCAGTGCTAACTAACTTGTCAGTGTGTCCAATGTGTTACAGGTAGGCTGCACACAGCACATGCATAACTGGGATGGATTGTGTTATCAGTTACCTGTATGGTTGATGGTGACAGTGGTCACCATACAGTGGTACATAGGACATGTACCAGGGGTACCATTGTGTAATGACAGTGTACACAGCACCCACACTCCACTGTGGATATTGTACACACTGGAACCCATGATGACACTCTGACATACCCACCATCACACATTGACTACAATTGCAATACAACCCATTCTCCATCCCAACAGTGGTACTACAGGGATATGCATCTACTTCACATGCCACAGGGATAGTAGAGTGATGCATTGTCATGCCTCACCTATGGGCAGCAACATCGCTATCCATAATACTGTGTGGCAATGCGTATTGTAATAGGAGTAAGTGGCCTCGGAATGCTATACCCTACAGATATACACACATGCACACATACACACACTTGCCAAATCTCAGTGAGTATACCATGCCTATCAACCCATTTGTACAGCACTGTTGTGCTGATACTGCAAGGCTGAGGTCCCTGTTAGGGAGAGGAGCATAACAGGGTACATGTAATCTCTGGTACAGCAGTAGCCACAGCTAACTATGGCAATAAGTGTTGCGGTGATTGTGAAGGCCCTCATGGTATTCCCAACTGCAGGTGTACTAACACACAAACACTGATATCCTCAGTAATGCACACATACACATTTGTCAGTACTGGGGTGCAGCGCTGCAGGTGGTCATAGGTGTGTACTTGACTATTGTCCATGGAGAGATGGAAAGTGTAGGGGATGTGTGTACAGTGACATCATGCCACGTGCCATGTGCCAGCAGGCAATCTATCGACAGACACCACTGTGGTGACCCTCAGGGTGAGAGTGACATGCATTAGCAAATCCTCTGGGTGCCTCCTGTAAATGGTCACTAAGGTGATCCAGTTGACATGTATGCAACATGTATTACAAAACATGGTTAGTGTCTGTGTTGGAGACTTGTACCCAAGCATGTTCTGTTGACTGTGGTAGTGTAGTGGAGGTACCCATGGCAAGTGGTGTATACAGGGTGTTCTGTCCTATCTGTGCCAATTATAACACAGCTGGGCAGACATGTCAGTGTCAGTCAAGCATAGGTTGCCTATACATATCCAAGCTGGATACCTGACATCTGCACATCTGTACAGGGACTGACAGACATCAGCTTGCCAACTAGCTATGCAGTAGGATGGATGTGTCGACATATAGACGTCTAACACCAATATGTATATCATTACTACATGCTGAAAGCCCTCACTGACATGTGCTGTACAGTCAGTAGTCTACAGTTACTTTCCACAAGTCAGAACAATATCCAGTAGGGGATATATACTGTGGCACAGCTCACACACCAGGAACATGACAGTGAAGCCTCAGAGTCCATCTATGCATGCAGGGGTGCTTGTTGCCAGTACTACATTCAGCAATCTACTCTTGCTTGGGAAAGCACTGTCAGCAGTAGTAATGGCATGATACACTACATGCCAGTGTGACAGCAAGTAATCTGGGTTACTACCCTTGTATGTAACACATTCACATTCACATGGATAAGAATGATGTACAGGTCTTATATACTCGAGTGTCCCAGACATGACACTCACATCCCTTGTTACTGTAATGACGGCACATAGATGCATGTTTTGTACATGGCATTACATACACTTATTACAGATGTCATTACCCTGCTGTGTTATCAGACTGGGATGTGAGCACTGGCTACCAGGGCTGAGCCATGCTTAGCAGGTGTCAGCATTGCTGCAATATTACAGCTAAGCAGATATGCACAATGCTAAGTGAAGCCTACACAGTGTAAGTGCCCGTACATTTACCCATATGTTAGCACCACTTAGCTTCGCACAAACCCGCGCAAATGCACTTAAAGCTGCTCAAAAGTGCCTTAACCACTCTGTATCCAGCAGCCCAGCAACAAAATAAACTGCCCTTGCAGAACTTGAACCCAGGACCCTGTACACTATAATCACAACAGTTAACCACTATGCCATGACAGATGTGAAAACAGTTGTTGTTTTTCCAATATATTTGTCAGTACACATATTGAATAGTATTCGACAATTGCTGTGACATCTGCAATTGTGTAGAACTTGTTAGTGATATTACTGTTGCATCACATATGTTGTTATATCTAAATATACAAATATCAGATACATATGGTGGGATTCATCTGGGAACGTATACACAACAGTAATGTTTACACATGACAAGGATTTGGACATATACATGTACATACGTAGATATATGTCTACATGTACATACACATATATATTTATATATATGTATTTATACATATCTGTATAGTGCATCATATATGGCCATTTATAGAAATCTATGTATATCTATCTATATATATATATATATGTGTGTGTGTGTGTGTGTGTGTGTGTGTATGTACATCATATATGCACAGATATACCTATTTATGTTGATATATATGTAGATATCTATAACTATATGTGCATATATATCTAAACAGATATACCTATTTATGTTGATATATATGTAGATATAAATAACTATATGTGCATCTATATCTATATATCTGTATATGTGTAGACATATATAGCTGTGTATATGTATATGTATATATATATATATATATATATATATATATATATATATATATATATATATATATCCATATATGTATGTAGATATGTATATGTCTACATATCTGTATATGTGTGTATATATATATATATATATATATATATATATATATATATATATGTGTGTATATAGATAGATAGATAGATAGATAATATACATATATGTTTACCATATGTCCAGAACATGGAGTGGAGTTCTACCTCAGCACCAGTAGTTTCAACCTCTTAGTGCAAAGGGATGTCATGTATGTATTGCAGATATATATGTAGACTGTTGCTATTGTAACAGGGGTTGTCTTAGCAGACATGCTGTGTGTGGGAGGCCACGTCTGCTTTTGACATGTATGCCATCAGTTACTGACAGACATCCCAAGGACATCATAGTACAGTACCACTGATAGCACAGTGATGATCCTGTGGACTACTGCAGAAATATGACCAATATATGTGGACAGTCTGGCACTCTCTGGTCAATCCAGAGGTGTACACAGATCCCCTTTGTGAGAGACATGTGGACCAAGCCTGACAATGTGGATGTTAACAGCCATGTACATGGATATATCACTTATACGCCCACACAGTTTATGCATTCACACACGCCTGTCTGCTCTGACACATAATAACTGGTGGTGCAGAGGTCACATGGACACATACTACCCAGTAGTTAGTGACATATATCTGTACAGAATCCCACTATGTTGTCAAAAATACACAACAGTTATGGTGGACTGGCAGCAGTACATCTTGTAAATATCTGGACATAATATCACACCGGGTAATTACACTTAGCTGCTAGGCATGTAACAAAGCACTATGCAAACTACAGGCAGACTGCCACAACACTGGACTACATTTTACATGGGGGAATACACATGTACCTGCAAATATAGCAGGCTCTACGGGCATGTCATAGCACAGAGTAACAGACACCTGTGACAAAGTCCATACCCACAACCAATGTGAACACAGCCACATATGGTGCACAAACTTAATATGATGCTATATGGACTGTCTGATAAACACCATCCTCATGTGTGCCACTCATACACTAACCCTACATAAACTGGGTCATAACACATTGTGGTCCAATGCCTTTCTGTGTTATGCGACACGTGTATTTGGCCCTACAAACATGTGAGCTGATAGGGTACCACACACTGGAGCAGCATGTAACATCAGATAGAGCAGGACCAAGAACAATGGCATCTATCACAGTCTGTGCACAGGTCAAGGTACGTATTCACAATACACATACTGTCGACAGTCACCATAGGTACACAGACCCCAGTACTGTATACAAAACCACAGAATGTCCAGGTTATGTCCTCAGAAATAACCCCACTATACATAACATGTCTAGCAGTCTGATATCTGACTGGCTTGTTATCAGGTATGATGTCAATAAATAATGGTGTACTGAACATATGCACCTCTTACTGCATGACATATGTACAAAGGATGACAGACTTCTGGCTGGAGCCACAAACACTGGGCCAATATTGGCATGTTGCTGTGATACCATCATACATTTACTGTTGTAACAGGGTTTGTTGTGACATATGTCCTATGAGGGATATGAAGTCAGTAACTCTCATGGCTGTCACCATGTACTGACTGCAATCCTCAGACTATGTTTCTGCAGTTCTAAGATAGGTGATCTGCGAGTAACACAGGAAACATAAGACTCCAAACACCACCCAGTCTGCAGATAACCCTACAGGTGGGAGTTTCCTCAAACACATAACACTGTCATGACAGGTATTAAATCATGTAGACCAGCCATATCCACACACACACACACTGTTAAACCAACATTACTCCAAATGCAGAAGAGCAACACTTACATTCTGTAGCAATGTCTGGCACATCCCCCACCTGATTGTTGGCCTGTCTCCACAGTGTATGTTGTTAGAGATAAATCCCAATACCATTTGTGATGCTCTTTGCCAAACACCAACATGAGGTCCTGCTCACAGTCAATGAAAATCCCCAACACCGACATGATGTTCCTAGATATTGGAGTGTGTTTCCATGCAATTGGCTATAGGAATGTTACCACAGCTGTTCCACATGCAATCAGCTAGAGGGGGACTGCAATTCGTGCAGAGGCCATCAGCTGATCATGAGCATCACTTACAATACACAAGCTGCTGCCTAAGTAAAGGAGGTGTACTTCTCCACATCCACCAGAGAGGGAGTGAGTGAGACAGACTGAGACGAAGTAAGAGAGGGAGGGGGTGGGAGAGTAAAACTTATGCAGGTGTGTGTCACACACTTACCAATACATGGTTTCAAACCCCTGACTGACTATGCATCATTATCACATGTCTATGCAATTATTGCATGTGCCAAAGAGATTACATGTTGGGGAGCTGTCCAAAGGTATGTCTGATGGTGAGTGACATCTGCAACAGTGATATAGGAGTGATAAGGTAGGTGTAGTACACTTGCCTGTCCATATGAACAGGTGTCAATGTTGACACAGGCACACTCTCTTAGGGACACACATTAACACAGTTGGCAGGGTCAGGAATAGACTTCCTAACTAGCTAGTTTGCCACAATACAGTAATAAGCAGTTATCACATGCACCACAGGGGTTATCAGGATGATATATGGGCAAAGGGTATGTGAAGGTGTCTAACATCAGATGGCATGCTTCAGTAGGCCAATGGGAGGTGTATTGAGTGTGAATGGGGTCAAAATCATTATACTCCACACACACAGATATAGGGTGCCAGTACTGCCATGCATGGGTGCATTGCTTCACCGGTGTGTAGTGGTTGACTGTGCCAGAAGGCTAGGTGAAGGGTATACCTTGGCATCAGGCCACATGACAATGGTCTGCAGTGTGGCTCAGGGGGGTAGTGTCTGGATTGGCCCACACAGGTGGGTATTGTATTCACCAGTCATCTGGGTTACTATTGTGGGTGGCCAATGCTGTGCAATGCTTACCATGTATGTGTTCTATAGTCCATGACATGGACGGTGTCTGGGATGTGCACACATCCCACATGCATGTTCTGTGACATGTAGAACTATACCTGGGGTGTCTGGGCCATGTTGTGTACACAGATTATTATTATCACATGTACCATTCCTGGCCTCATGTGGTGGGAACTGGCAATGGACACCAGGTTGACCCTGCACCTACATTGACAGGATGAAACAGACATTCCCTGGTGTCAGTGGCATCTGTCCATACAAGGCATGTGTTTAAGGCATGGTATGTCCTTTGTGGGTTACATTTGATGGCACTACAGTTGTTGCAGGAATCCAGTGGGGAACATAGTGAAGGTGCACTGTCTGTAATTATGTGCCTATTATAGTGATGGGACACAGTGCCATGCCCTCTGTAGTCTGCTGCAATCACACCATGGTTACTATCTGTGGGCAATATGCAGGGAACTACCAACAAAGCAGTTGTTGTCTAGCTGAGTGTGTTTGTGTATGAGACATGGGTTGAGAGTGTTCTTTGGGTAATACAAGGGTTGCCTAAATTGTTCACTAGGCCTTGATGTCACATATAGGGGTATGGATTGTCAACCCCAGCCTCTCTGCTGTTTGACATCTGTTATCCTTGTAAGTTGGACATTGTGATATATAATAGGCCCACCATATAAGAAATTTGTAAAACCCACTCCACAATAAGTCCATACACACTCACAACCACCTCCACACATGATACAAATGATAAACACAGGTACTGAGTTTTACAGTTGCCCTGGCTGAGATTGGAACTCCTACCTAATGAATACATCACATTGCAGCATTATGCAGCTAGAGCTCACGCCACAGAGATTATGGGGCTATTTTTCCCCAAAGGTGTTTTTCAAAGTGAATGACATCAGCAGACTTGCCAAAAAAGGGCAATGGAGCTTGTACTGAATGTGCATTGCCTCAAAAGCATTGCTACCTACACAGACAAACAAATGCACAAACATTTACACATGCCATGTCTGAGAATAGAACCCCTACTGATCTACTATATCACACTACAGCATTATGATGTTATTGGATGCACCACACAGGTTACTGGACTAGTAGTTTCCCAGAAGTGTATTTCAAAGTGAATGACATCAGCAATATTGTCAAGGTTGGGCAACGGAAGTTGTAGTTTTTAGGGTCATAGGGTCATACATTGATACTAGGCTATCAACCCTAGGGTCTATACATGCCTAGACATGACATTTCTCTGGCTATGACTTCCCACAATATATACTTCCCTGCACCCCTGTCTAGCAGGGCAGCTGACATGATCCCCAGCGTAAATGTCCTATCTCCCATCCAATCCTTCAGGTTCCTTTTGAAGAGAGCCAAAGGGGAACTCTGCTTGACATGTGTGGGCAGACTATACCAGAGTCTGGGGAGTCTCTGGGTCAGGAACACATCCCTCCTGCATGTATTGTTCATTGTGATAACAGGATTTGGATCCCTGGAGCATGTGGCTGTGAGGGTTTGGAATTCTCTAAGTGTAGCATATCCAACTGCTGTGGGTTTGATATGGCATGTTATGTTAAGCAGAGATTGCCTCTGAGAACACAATACATGACAGAGTATTGCTGGCTGATCTTCAGACAGTCAGCACAGGGCATCTGGTTTAGGCCTGTGGTCATTTCGTGAGGTATGTCTGCAGCCACCCTACTTGTTTCAGATGTCTTGTGAGGTACATACATAACAGGCTGTTGTAGTATGTACTGGATTTACTGAAAGATGCCTACAGTGGGACAATGGGCTCCTTTTCCTGGATGTAAAGCCCTTAATGGGAAGTGTGCCACATAGGTGGGTTTCCTGACCATTGCACAATGTGGTTATCAAAGGTGAGACCGCTGTCCACCTGTGTCCCTACATCTGTTATCATACTTTAGGTGTTTAGTGTACTGCCACCTATGTGGTACTTCACAGGTACATGTCCCTTCCCAATGGGGATAACTATATATTTCTTGGCAATGATCATGAGGCCATGGCTCAGGCACCAAGCATGTCTTTCTGTAAGGCCCTTCTGTAGAATATCCACATCATCATGGGGATTCAATATTGGCTCCCAGTGTGCAGTCATCAGCGACCTTTGTATGCCAGTGTCCCTTACTGTTGGACTGTATTTCAGACCAGTAGATGCCGGAGAAGGGCGGTGCCAGGACTGAACCCTAAGGTACTCCAACTGTCACTTGTCTGGGGCTCAGGTTGGTGCCACCTACATTTACAGTGTGAGTTGTGTCAGTACATCAGTTGGCAGCCCATTGGGTGACATTGGGATTAATGGCCAGCTTGATACATTTATCTATGATTCAAGACTGGGGTATGGTGTCAAAGGGCTTGGCAAGGTCCAGATAGGCTGTGTGAACCACCATACCCTCGTACATAGCTCTGGAGATGGATTCACAGTTGTCATTCAGGTGGAGGTGACATGATCGGCCCTTCACAAACAAAACCTGGTTAGGGCCCAGTGTTTGCAGGTTACCAATGGCTTTGTTTTAATTTCCATGATAATACATTACATGGTCTTGCAGAGCTGGCACATCATACTGCTGGGGCTGTAGTTCCCAGAATCCAAGGTGGATTTCCCCCCTCGTCGACTGGGATAACTGTAGCTGTGCACTAAACAGTGAGCACAAAGCCTGAGGTGTGGCTATGATTAGACACGGCACGTAGGTGAGGTGCACATGCAGTTTGTAGCTCATGTAGTACACAGCCCAGGATGTTGACTGGTCCCATGGCTGCTGTTGTCACAGCTCTGTAGAGTGTAGTATTTACCTATGTGGCCGTTATTACCGGCATATAGCAATCTATCCGTGTTGAGATGGGCCATTTGGGGGTTGGGAGGGGGGTTCAGTTGGCACTGAATTGATCTGCCAGGAAATTGGCAATATCCCTGTGAGGAGTAGACTTAGTATCATCCTGTTGTAGCTCACAGCAGTTCTGAGCATTGCCATTTAGATTCCTCACATAACTATGAAATGGATTGCAGTTGTCATTGGCATCTGTGGCTATATTATGTTTGTAACTACCCTTGGTGCATGTTATGAGGGGTCTCTGCCTTTCACTGTAGCTGGTAGGGGAGTATTTTATATTCTGAACAGTCCCCCATATCGGTATCAGTTTCCTCCTTTTGTTGTACAGCATGTTTATGGCAGGGGGCCACCGCATTGGCATCCTTTTCTTGGATGGGGAGCGTATTGATTCAATATAGGATGGCACGATTCATGCATGAGTGGATGTGCTTGTACATTGCCTTCATGTATGATTCAGTAGTTGTCCTTTCAGTTCCCTTCTGCATGGGTGTCATGATGTTAGTCACATCTGACATGTGTAGCATGACATTGGCTTTGGAGATGTGTGTTACAGAGGTGTCCTTACTGGGGTGTGGGCGAGGGATGTTGATGTTAAGGGTGATTAGCTCATGGGCATACCTGACCACCAATGGGGTGACCATAGGTGTAGAGCATTGATGTCCCATGTTGGTAATGATCAGGTGTAGGATATTTGAGCCCCTAGTAGGACTATGGGTTACTTGATCCAGGGCATTGGGAATTATGACTTCCAAGAACCGTTGGACACACATGTTGGTAGTTTTCCCACTTAATGGCAGGGTAATGTAACTCATCCAGTATTAGGGTGTTTGGTTGCATCATAATAAGTCACAGTATGTTACAGAGGCTTTAGTAGGTATCATGGGGCATGGTGAGGGATCTGTAGCAAGCTATACAATTTGGAATGCAGTCTCTACTGTTAGTTGGTCCGGGGGTATTTCAGCCACATTATGTTGGGCAAGTAGCCTGGTGGTGTGAATATCTTTGGTGAATATGGTCACTCCTCCACCTTTATTGTTTTGGTCCTGGTTTGGTGGCCAACAGGTGTGGTGAGAGTTGTACCTGGTATTGCAGGGGTGCTTTCTGGAGGCTTGGATCAGGTCTCTGTTACTGCACAGTTATCAATGTTCTCCATTTTTAGGTGTGTGTAGTGACTGTGAATGGCCAAAAAAAATTGCTCCCTACACACAGAGTTTCACAGTTGCCATGTCTGAGCATAGAACTCCTACCTAGCTAGCTTGTCATACTACAGCATTGCACAGTTATAGTATGTGCCATGGAGATTACTGGGTGACTCCTTCCCCAAAGGTGTATTTCAAAGTGAATGACATCAGCAGGTTTGACAAAGATGGGCACTGGAGGTTGTAGTGACTGTGAATGGCCTCAAAAGCATTACACAGACAAACAAACACACACACAAACATCCACACTTGCCACGTCTGGGAAAAGAACTACTACCTAACTAGTTTATCACACTACAGCTTTAGACAGTTATAGGACATGCCATGGAGATTACTAAACTACTACTTTCCCAAGGGTCTATATTATAAGCATGAAAGATGAATTTGGTGAATGCTAGAAGATCGACACATAAACTTCAATCTACAAAAAAAGCAAAGGATGGAAATGCCGAAAGACACAATGCCGATCAGATTCCCAGAAGCAACAGTGCCATACAGGTAAGTAAAACCAAAGTAAACAAACACAATGAAAACACTTTTATAAATGTTTTTGCAGGGGGACAACCCCCCACACACCCTAATTATATATACCAACTCCAAGACTGCTCTACAGTGGGGAAAAAGATATATTTCCTCATCCCCACAATCACCCTGCTGGCCAGGGAAATCTGTCCAGTGTTGTGTCTTTCGGCATATCCGTCCTTCGCTCTTCGTAGATTGACATTTATGTGTCCATCTTCTAACATTTGTCAAATTCATCTATTGTCATTCTGATATAGACCCCTTTCCCAAAGGTGTATTTCAAAGTAAATGACATCAGTAGGCTTCCCAATGAAGGGCACTGAAGGTTGTAGTGACTGTGAATGGCCTCAAGAGCATTGCTCCCTACACAGACAAACAAACACACACACACAAATATTCACACTTGTCATGTCTAGGAACAGAAATCCTACCACACTAGGTATGTCACACTACAGCAGTAGGCAGTTATAGGACACGCCACAGAGATTACTGGGTTACGCCTTCCCCAAAGGTGTATTTCCAAGTGAATAACATCTGCAGTCATGCCAAGAAAGGGCACTGGAGGTTGTAGTGACTGTGAATGGCCTCAAAAGCATTGCTGTCTACACAGGCAAACACCCACACTTGCCATGTCTGGGAATAGAACTCATAGCTAACAAGTTTATCACACACCACAGAGATTAGTGGGCTACTCTTTCCCCAATGATGTATTTCAAAGTGAATGACATCAACAGGCATGGCAAAGTGGGGCATTTAAAATTGTAGTGAGTGTGACTGGCCTAAAAAGCATTGCACCACACACACACACACACACACACACACACACACACACACACACACACACACACACACACACACACACACACACACACACACACACACACAGTTACCACATCTGGGATTAGAAATCCTACCTCACTAGTACATCATACAGTTATAGGACACGTCACAGAGATAAATGTGTGAGTATGCTCCCAAAGATGTATTTCAAGGTGAAAACATCAGTAGGCTTGCCATAGTAGGGCAATGGGAAGGGCAGTGTGTGTGCATGGGTCATAACCCATTCATCTAGAGGCAGACACACCACACTCAGGCACACACAGGTTTATATTCCACAGGTATATGTATACAACTGCTAGATGACTACTGACTTGTGCAGTCATGTTCCACAGTTAGCACTAACACCATAGACACTATAATGCTGAAGGATTCCAGAGGCAAATGTCTACAGTGATTGACATTTGCACATCATGTGGTTTTAGCCAATTGGATGTGTGCTGGGTGGGACAAGCCTCATGATGAAAAGCTCTTTTACAATGTCACTCTCTTCCACACATCTATGTATGTGTACTTTTGGCTTATTATAGTGTGTTGTCCTTGGCTATATGTGTGTATTCCTATCCAATGTGTGAGCAAAGCATGACTCGTGCATACTGAGGAGTGTATGCACTAACATCTGCAACTGTCAGATATGTATGTTCCACTGCTGTTGCCAGACATGGGCTTCATTTCTTTGTGTGTGAGCATGCCCAGTATGATCTTCTGTACTGAATGTATGAATCCATTCCAGGTAGATTGTACTCCAGTGCAGGCTTTTGTGTTCTACACCTACTGCTAGCATACCATTTCTGTGGGATACCTGTAGATCAATTGACAATATGGGGTCAAAATGGGCAAAGATGGTGGGTTACTGCAGGTAATTGTGTCTATGCTGCTTCTGCTACATGGTCCTGGTGTTAACAGAGATATTCAGACATATGTATTGTTATACACTTTGATGTTTTATGTCATCACGTACTGTCAGGTAGACACATTTGCTTGCAATGATGTCCTGGGGAACACAGGGTAAATGCAGCTGTGTCCAGTATTGTGGTCAGCAGCCTATATATTCTTGCACACTCATGCCATTCTGGAGGGGAAGCTGTAGACACTTGCTGCTGTGTCTGTGTAAATGGTTCAGCACCTTGGTACAGTGGTGGCAGAGGATCCCATGCTTGTACGTCCATCGACGTGACAGTATGGCCACATCTTGCTGTGGCGATACCTCACAACTGTACAGATTCACACAGGTTACCCAGAGGCAGGGGTCATAATTCTGGACATTACCCCTTTACATTGTGGTTTACTAGCAGGTTTGTAGCCACCCATCCTTGTGTTTGCAGCCAGGGATAGTATGTGCACATGGCTGAGTTTTGGACTTCACACACTCCATGCTGCCCATGCTCCCACCCCCACTCTATTATTCTATCCTCTTCCATACATTATGTGAACATTCACTGATACTTTCCCTATAGTTATCACCTCATCACAGTAGTAAATTGGTGTTGGTTCACAGTTCATGCAGTAGGACATGGTGGACATGTTACTGTGATTTGTCCACATGGCCTTGCAGTTGGATTCTGTGGACTGTGTTATGTTATTATTTGGGAGTCCATGACATAACATACATTGGCAGTATGGGTGAGACACAGGCCTGTGGTAGAGGACTATAAGCCATTTGGTACTGAAGCAGGTCAGCTGTAGCAGGCCGTTGCATTCTGTCAGTCCTACAGTCCCAGACTGCAATACACTATATTTCCCTGGGGTGACAGGGTAAGTGTGCAAGGTGTTTATGGCAATACTTTCTGTCAGTATTAATTCAGTGGTGTGGACGTTGGCAGGGTGCTGCTTACAGCTGGGGACACACCCGCATGGGACAACTGCTCTGCATGCTGCATTCTTTCGCTATTGCCATACACAGGTGGGGTCATATTGTACTCATTCCCAACAGCAGGGATAAGACCGGAGAGGTACCTGTGGGTGGTGGTTGGGTGAGCTGGGTGCATATGTGCTATGGACACTACTTGCATCTGACTCACAAATATACATAGGGCATTCCACTTATGCTGGCTTGTGCAGGGACATCAGCTGTTTCTCAATACATCATTACTATGACCTTTGTGGTCTGCCAGTGTTTGGCCAGATGACATCGGTATTCCCTACTACAAGCCCAGATAATGTGCTGCAAACCTGTATGTACAATTCCAAGGGTGTGTCCATTTGACAGTTACATATTATACACTGTCTGTCTGGGGTACTTCCCCCTGTGTACATCTTGTATATCTGGCCTGACAGTCATGCCATGTCCATCTTTCAGATGGTGACAATTATTACTTCCAAACGTTTACAATGGCTTACTGCTGGAATGTGTTATACTGGGAAGCATTGTGTTTGGCACTGCAGTTGTGAGAACATGGCCCTGTCATCGGCAGTACTGGGCAATGGCCACCAGGACAAACCTCACCATGCATACATACTGACCACTCTCACACAATATGCAACACACACCAACCTAACACACACAGACCTGCATATTGTACACATGCTACAATCTATCCTGCTACCTTGGCCAGCTCAAGTAATCTGTGCTCCACTGTTATTATACCTACAAATACAAATAAATGTTATTGCATTTCTACATAGGGTTGGGGGGTGGGGGCACACCTGACTATTACTATGTGTCTACATAGGATTGGGGGGGCACACCTGACTGTTACTACGTGTCTACATCAGATTGGGGGGGCACACCAGACTGTTACTACATTTCTACATAGGATTGGAGGGGGCACACCTGACACTTGTACACATTTGCTATGACTGTACTGGTATGTCAGGTATTCCATTTCATTCTGTATTCTAACCTATCATGCTGACTAGGGGGATATTAGTGTACTACAGGTCTTAGGTTTGTTTGACCTACATTTCAATTTCTGACTTACCCTTCAGAACTAACATCCCACTCCCTGACCAGTTGTAGTCTGTCTCTGTAGGCCTGTGAGGGGAGGTTA
Organism: Protopterus annectens; assembly: GCF_019279795.1. Classification (NCBI taxonomy): domain Eukaryota; kingdom Metazoa; phylum Chordata; order Ceratodontiformes; family Protopteridae; genus Protopterus; species Protopterus annectens. Next base: position 520,696,153 of record NC_056728.1, on the reverse strand, counting down.
CGCATAGCCATCAATCAGAGGCCTTAGCACAGCCTTTGTTTGTGTTTGTTTACACCTGTTCTGCTGGCTGAGACTGTTGTTGGGTATGTGAGCCACCCTGACTGGCATGCGTGTGTCATATGGACACACATGTGGCCCAGCACACTTCCTGCAATCGATTTTGTCACCTTGTCTAGTACCGACTACCATGGTGACACCGGTATTTGTTACAGATCTCATGTGCCACTATAGGTGTCTACTGTCTGCTGGCATCCCTTTCAGCCACAAGATTCCCTTGCATGCCCACATCCATACCGTAGATACAAGTAACATCACATACCACTCCATTTGGCAATTGGTTATAAGAGTAACTTACCTTGTGGCTGTGCCAGTATTAAGGATGGTGCTGGAGGGCTGACTATGTCGCATGCACAGAGTACACTCCCTATACATGGTTAAGCACAGGTAGTGTCATGTTTGGCATCCCTTTTACTGTATGTTTGAGTAAGAGAGAGGTGTCATTCCCTGGGTCCCTACTGTGTCAGTGTATGTGCTATGCATTGCCTCTTTGCCAAGGCCAGTGCATACTGGGCATGCCTCATTCTGCCTACTGGGGCTCAGGTTGTTCCTCCTCCAAGTCACTCTGTGCCTGTGCAGGCCTTGGCAATGGTGGAGGCTGTGTGGTCCTGCCCATGCTGTTCCTGCTGCAGCAGTTTCTGCAGGATCATATTGTGCAGCATGGCACATATGATGACAATTTGGGTACATGTAGCTGGTGAGTACTGCAAGGCTCCACTGAATGTGTCCAGACACAGGAACCCTGACTTGAGCATCCAAAACACATGCTCTATTATGATTCTGGTCTGTGTGTGTGCCTCATTATGGAGTTCTTGTTCAGGTATGTGTGTGCATTTCTGATGGGTGTCATCAGCCACGGCTCCAGTGCATAACCAGCATCCCCCACTAGGTGACCGTAACAACGGAATCACTGCAGATTGCACCAAAACCAGATCACAAACCAGTCCAGCAGCCGAAACACAATCTGCTAACTGCCTGCTCACAGATAACAGCTAGTCAAGGAGCACACGATGAAATTAGAAAAACAGTTTATTTCACAAATCCAAAGGTTGAGCGCTTTCACTCACTCGACTGTGAGTTTCATCAGAACAATTCATTCAGAACAACACATACATTAAATAGTAGAAAAGGCGCCAAAACGCCACAGATCTTATTAGTAATTAACCTATTAACAAACAATTAGTGTCTGAATAACTAAAAAACAACATTTCATAAAAAACACCATATCATAAAAAAAATATCAGTGAAATGAAACTTTACTATAATTGTTGTAAAAACTAATTAGTAACAGTTCAAAAAACTTATCAAAAGTCCATAATACACTTTACAAAGACTTAAAAGCTCTTTATAAAAACTTTTCAAAAACATTACAAGAACTAACCAGAACTAAAAAGTAATACTGAGGATTTTGAGTATATGTAACTAAGATCTAAAATATAAAAAAAATAGTAAAAAATAATTATTAAAAATACATATCTATGTTCATGCACGTGTGGGGCTCTAAAAGTTTAACTCAAAATTAATTCAGCATAAGTAGGGGTTTAATAGTAAGAAAATCATTAAGCCCAGGTTCAATGGTGGCATTGGTGAAAATCTGCCACCATAGTTCTCTAAAGGCCAAATAGTTTTTGGAATTTCCACCCCTAGGATTATTTCTGATGGTTTCCAGTATGCCAAATTTGAAAGAATGTTCAGGACCACAGTTTAAAATGTGTCTACATAAGGCGTTCTTAGTATCCAACTTCCTAATAGAATACAAATGGGAGTATATCCTCTGCCTCAGTTGCCTCTCAGTTTTTCCAATATAAAAATATTGGCAAACTGAGCAAATAGCCATGTAAACTAGCATAGTCGTTCTACAATTCCCTTTAGAAAAATGTATTTTAGATTTACATATGTTGTTGAGGCACACATCATTACATTCTAGTATATAACCACACTGGTTACAGGATCCGCATTTAGTAGTATGGGATTTCTCCAAATATCTACCAGTACCTGCATGTTCAAAAAAATATTTGAGATTCTTACCCATTTTACTGACAAATAACGGTTCCTGTCCCACAATATTTCCAACCTCCTGTGTGGATGTAATAATGTACCAATTTTTACGTACAATATTTCTCAACACTTGGCTATATGGGTTATGTTCGACTATTAATGCCCTATTAAAATTAGGCCTGCTAACGTTGTGAGTGATAATAAGATTGCTGTCCAGGTTGGCATTCAACCCCAGCAATGGGGTATATTTAGTCCCTCTTAGTTGGTAAACATAGGAACAAACATCACTCAACATGTCCTGATCATAGCCTCTCTCAATGAAGAGGCTGGTGACATAATTTAATTCGTCAATGGTGTCCTGATCTCTTGAGGTCATTCGTAAAGCCCTAATACATTGGCCTTTAAAGATGTTTCTTTTGAGTCTATAGGGATGGTAGCTATTGTAATCCAAATACGAATTGGAAAAAGTGGCTTTTCTGTATACAGATGATTTAAAACCTTCATCGTCGATGGAAATATATGTGTGTAAATAAGGGACTCCGATGGTATTACAAGTATGAGTGAATTTTAAAAAATCACAACTACTATTGACATGTTCCATAAAAGTATCAAACGTGCTTCTGTTACCTTTCCACACCATATAAATGTCATCAAGGTAGCGAGAATAATAAAGCACGTTTGCAAAATGGACATTGTTAAAAATGTTGTTCTCCTCCCAGTCAAGCATTACCAAATTGGCGAAGATGGGTGCACAAGCGGCACCCATCGCAATGCCTTTGGTTTGTCGGAATATTTCCCCCTCAAAGTAGAAATAATTGTATTCCAATACTATGCTCATTAGTTCAGCCAGGATAGAAATATCATCCCAGCAGAATCCAGTATGTTTTCTTAAACTCCTAGTAAAGGCTTCTAAGCCTTCCTCCATAGGGATGCTACTAAACAGGTCCACAACATCAATGGAACAAAAAAGTAAATTGTTGGTATCAATTGTTATAGGGAAATTCTTTAAGAACTCCCATGAATCTTTGACAAGATGTTTGACCTTGTTATAAATAAATTTCAGCTTCGTATCAATTATATCTCCTATGGGGAAAGTTTTAGATTTGCTACCGGATATAATTGGTCTTAATGGGGGGTTATTATGATCCTTGTGTACCTTCGGGATTCCTACAATAGTGGCTAAAAGGGGATGTTCCACAACCATATACTTGTATTGATCCTCTGTAATCCTCTGTTCCAACATATATTCTTCCAAAAACATGTCTATTCTGCGATACATAATATTCACTTCATTAATAGAAGCCTCAGTGTAGTTACCAGACAAGTGTAGGATGTTATTCATAATAGAATTATACATGTGGGTGTCAAAAATGACAATCCCTCCGCCCTTGTCTGGTTTCATAATTCTGTGGCTACAATCTGAACATAACTCATTCAAAATAAGAGCTTCATCATCAGTCAGATTGGAAAAAACCTTATTTTTCTTCCTTATACAATTAGTTTTATAAAACTTATAAATGTCATTTAGGTGACCGTAAGGGATATCCCCATTGGCAAATCTCTGGTACAGCTGCGTCAGATGCCAGATGTGGGAGTCTTGATAGCTTCCAGGGCAGCCAGCACACACATTCATTATGATGCCCCAGGCATCACACATGACCTGGTAGTTGATGGAGGGGAAGCCCTTCCGGTTGATGTAGACCCTACCCTGCTCACTGGGTGGTGCTTTGATGCATATGTGTGTGCAGTCTATAGCACCCACTACCTCAGGGTATTCTGCTATTTGGTGGAAGAGATGCATATTGCTGGCCAAAACCTCATGGCTGTTGTGGAAATATACATGCTCACCGGCATGTGCTGACATGGCATCCATGAACTGGTGGAGTACCCTTGATGCTGTCTGTGAGATCCCCATGATATCCCCAGTTGGCCTTTGGAAGGTATCTGTGGCTAGTATTCTTAGGCCTACAGATACCTTGGCATCCACTGGGTTGGGTTCCCCTCTGTTAGTTCTGTGTGTCAGGAGTGGCTGGCACAGCTCAACAATTTGCTGTAGGAGGTCCCTGTCCACCCTATAGCACTCCACTATCTCCAGCTCAAGTAACCCCTGGTAGGTTACCCTGGGTCTGTACACTCTTCTCCATCTCCTCACTGTGGGTTGGTCGACAGCATTCTCATTCTCACCACCCTCAGCCTCTTCCACATGTTGATGTATGATAGCTGCTGCAGCCCCAATCATTTTCTTGCCTTTGTTTGTTAAAAAATCCCCGCTTGTATACACCAGTGGTGTAGAGTATGGGGGAAAAAACAGAGGGAAAGGTGTTTGCATCATTTATAGTAGTGTTCTGGGCTGCGCTGCTGCCTGTGTAATTGGCTGATTCTGATACATGTCACCTGCCAGCTATGCTAGTTCTCCTTGATTACCTTCCTGCTTCTGTTTTCCCTTCCCATTGCCTTCCTGTTTAAACCCAGGGGCACACCACGCAAACACAGTGCTCAGATTTGCACAGAGCTGCTAATTCCTGGTTTACTTTTTTTTTCCTTTAAAACCCGGTGTGTGGCATGCACACCCGCTTAGACAATGTAAAGAGCGCTAGGCAGCCTCAGACACACCCCCTTGCTAAGCTCTGCTAAGCTAAGGGCAGACCCGAGCCACAGGGCTCCAATAAGCTTACAGTATGCCTGACACACCCCCCAATGATGTCAGTTAACTCTTAGGCTTGAACCATGCTATTCCTGCACTTACACTGTTGGGTGCTGGCTAGCATTGAGGAGAAATCTGGGATTCAGTATCATTCCCCTTATTTGCATAGGATTGCCTGCTAATGCATAGTTACAGGTCCCACACTGAGCCTCCCCCCTTAGCAACAACTATTCACTGGCCATGTTGTCTTATGCCTGCCATTGAGTATAATGGCAAAATAGTGATTTTGGTTAGAATGCTTATTTCAGTTTTTTTTTTTTATTTTCGGTCCAATCCCATTTGCGCGCCACTGCCCTATGCTTAAACAGCCGAAATCAGCCAAAAAAAAATTATTTTTTTATGTTTACAAACTGTTTTCCATGCCAATGACCATATATTTGGCCATTGGCATGCTTTACACATACTATACACCCTTTATTTGGAGCTGTAATAGCTCTGTTTTGTAGCTTGCAGAAATGTACTCGGTTATTAATCAAGTACATTTCTGCACACTACACTAATCCTGCACGGCAGGCTGACAGCTTCCTGGATCACAAATTCACCTCATTTGCATGATTTTCACCTGCAAATGGGATAATTTGCATACAGGAGCTGTGTCTGTGCAGGAATAGTGCAGGAGCGCTCGTGCATGTCCCTGCAGCTTATTCCTGGATCACAAGGCGGCCATATTGCCTTCAGGAGCTCCTGCACTATTCCTGCACGCCATACAGTGCTTGCTGTATCCAGGGGCTGATCTCAAAAAGTTAAGCTTTTACAGAATTGTAGGTATGCGCTGAAACTTTTTTTAAAGAAACATTTTTTTCATCGTTTACAAGCTTTCTAGTGGAGCCACAAAAAATGAATAACTAAATAAATTAATAAGAAATGAATCAGTATGAAAATCACAAGACTCGTTTTATTATCACAATAAAAAATGAATAAACCAGCACAGAAATCATAGGACTCACTGGTTCATTAGTTATTTGTTGGTTTGTTTATTTATTTATTAATCAGTTATTATTTTTGTTGTAGTAGTATTTTGTTTGTGTGTGTTTGTTTCTAGTAGAGCCCTCATGTTTACACTCTCCTTGGATATTTTTTCTGGACTCTTATTTCTTATCATTTTTAAGTTTAATACACACTCTTTTTCCACTGCATGTCAGAGTTATTTGGAAAAAAATGTGGCTGTCAATGAGATTTAGAAGGCTTTGATGGAGTGGGGATCTATGACTGAATGTGAGGGCTAAGTAGCCTGCAGAAAATTTCTCCCTTGTGGTAAAAGACATTTTATGCACAGGTAGCTAGCAATCTGATTGGTCACTTTACCTTGTGCATTTTATGTCTAGTTACATTATCAGTTTAAGGAGTGGGATTCAGAAGCCAAGCATTCTAGCTTGCAAAGACAAATATTAAGTATCCACACTGATACAGAACCATAAAATGTGATTCATAAAAAGAGCTCTGAACAGAGCCCTGATGAATAAATAATAAGGGGCATTGGCATGCTATAAACTGTTGTCAGAACCCCATTCATGTCAATGAGACAGCAGAAGGAATCTTTGAATAAATTTCATGATTTAAAAATTAAAGTTAAGATCATTATAATGAGAGATTTCGATTACCAATAAAACTGACTGGGAGTTGTTTGCTCCAACAACAGATATTGCATTATTTCTATGTTGCTTGAAGTTACTCCTGTAAGCCGCTGGTCTTTTTGTGAAAATTTCTCCACATTTTTTTTATTCTTATATGTTTATAATAGGGCAGTAGTCAATATTTCCGACTATGCCCCACAGCAGGGTTGTGATAGCAAAAAAGAGTGCATTCAGGTAGCATATGCAGGACCTACTAGATAAATCAGGACAGCATGAACTGGTGTCAATAATGGGTGACCTGAATGCTCATATCAAGACAGACAGAACAGAATATGAGGACTACTCACAATCAAATGGGTGGAGCAAGAGAAATAAAAAAGGATAGGCCATTCTAGACATTTGTTAGGCAACAGCCTGATGATAGCTATCACAGGGCTCAGCAAGGGAGATAGACATGAGATCTTTATTGTTTCCTACAGACTATTAAAAGGTTACCTCTGTCTAGTTTATAGAGTCTCAAAGGATTTAGTCCTATGTGACCTCCTGCACATCTGTAAAACTAATAACACTCTCAACATCTGCTCAAGAGATCTTAACTTCCACCAAACATAAATAGGATCTAGTGTTGAGCTAGAGATATATATCCCTGTTTTATGAAATAGTGTGCCTTTGAATGCAAAGCAAAGTACTGCCCTGACTATCTTCAAGGATAGCATCTATGAATGGATGGGCACTTATCTACGAAAAGATGGGCACTTGTAAATACACCCTAAGTCTAGTTCCTCAAGTCCTCTGAAATGGTTTGAAACTAGGTATAAATTTGTCATGTCAATGGGTACCTACAATTTGGAGTATCACGTCTAAGCTATCAATGGTCCTGTGGATCAACAGCTTAGTGTTAACCTATGAACCTATGCTTGTGTTCCCCTGACATTCTCAATGCTGTTGTGCATACTGTATGATTATACATAAGCTTGTGCAGCTTAGGTGTCAAACGTGCAATATAATATAAACTGTTTGTTGCACATCCTGTTTCAACTGTGTATCAGGGCATTTTTTTATAAAACTTTTGGACAACCAGAATGTCATTACTTGTGCACAGCAGAAAGTAAATGCAGCTATCCAGAGTTAAATGTGCAGCATATGAAGCAACAACTCAGCATAGTATACATCAAGAATGGGTATGCATTTGGTTGTCCAAAGTTGGACATGTTTGCTAGAGTTGCCACCACTGATTGTAAATGAATTACAGGTTCTCCAAGAGCTCCATACACAAAAGAATCTGGTGGTGCTTGCCCTTGGCTGGTGCAAAGTTTGTTAGCATCAGTCACAGGCACTTATTCATCTACTAAATGGGCATGTGTTACTTTTAGATGTCATAACAGCCTATGTGTGATGTACATTTATTTCCCCGGTTTCATTTCTCAAAATCTTTTGGATTTCTGATACTATGAAAGGAATGGACCCCATTCCTAAGTCAAAGTATGATTAAAGTTCATGAAAATAGTATTGCTTCAAACTTTGATATTAGGCAAAAGTGCTCTTTGCAGCACCTACAATGTGCCCATAATTGACTCATTTCTGCAAGTCATACAGTTACATGTACTGGCAGCACATCTAAATAACACTGTAAATGATGTTTTATGAGACCCATTGCTCATACTACTATTAGAAATGTCTGGGTATCCACATTGACCTCATCTCGGCCTGCAAATCATGGAATTTTATGACTTTGTGTTTCTCTGTATGTAAGACACTGTGTAATCACTGTATGTAGCAATTCAATGGCCAATGCTACTTTTGTCTTCTTTTCATGGACCACTACATCTGGTTTTCTCACATCTGTTTTCTGAATTGTAATGGGTGACCCCATGTGATATAAACTTCAACATTCTCTATAATGCTTAGTGGCTCATGTTTCCAGTGTTTCTCTGCTACTTCAATATTATGGTGTTTGCATAATCCCCAGTGCAACAGTCTTGTCACATTTTTATGCCTTTCAGTATCCAATCCTTCTGCCATGAGTGTATCACATCCAGCAACAAGATGTGCGACTGTTTCCAGTTCTGCTTTACAGAAGCTATATTTGTCTGTTTCTCCCACATGTTCAATGGACTTTACAAATTAACATGTACTTAGTCTACTATTCTCTGCTGCCAATATTAACCTTTCACCTATTGGTTTAAGTTCACCTCTCCTTAACCATTCCTGCATCAGATCCTGAAGACATGAGGCTGTTCCAGGAGTTATCTGTATTTGCAAGTACATTTATGCCTTTTTCACTTTTCTTGCTTTCTCATCTGATCCTTCTCCTTATATTCTTTCATTTTTTTGGCACATTCAGTTGCTGCCTGATTTTTGTTTACTTCAGGTTTGGTTTCCATTAGCGCTTGACACCAATATGTTTCTGCTAAACTAAGCAGGAAAGTCATCTTAGATTTGTTCTCTTTATGTTTTAAAACTTTCAAATTATGTTTGGCTCTGGCGAGGTCAGCAAACATGTAGTCAGTCCTACAATGGCAGGTCTATACATGTAATCAATTTCGATGAGGCCCATACCTCCTTAGAATGAGGAATATATAATCTTGGTATACACTGATGTTTATATACCATTCGATAAGCATGAAGCATTTTTCTTGTTTTCCTGTCCAACTGATCCAATACCTTTTGGGACCAGTCAATCAACCTAAAGCTATACATTAAAACAGGAAGAGCAAATTGTTCCTAGATGTCAGAGCTGTTTTCAGTAATAATTTTAGTCTTCTGAAATATTCCTTACTGAGTTTTGTTCATGTTTATTGTCAATACTTCATCAGTTCCCTAATATTTATATACTCCCTCCTGCTCAAGTTCCTTTGTACCATATTCCTGTCCCAGACTGAAATTGTCTTGGTGCTGTAGCTTTCCTGCTGTAAATGTTGCTTTCGTGCATTTATCACGACCAAATTAAATTCTTATATCATCTGAGAAAGTTTTGCCCATTTACAGCTGTGCTTTCAACTCCTCATCTGATGAACTATACCATTTTAAATCATCCACAAAAAGAAGATGAGAAGTCTTTACACTTTGTTGTTTTCTGGGAGCCAAATTGCAACTATGACCCAGTCTGTTGAGAAAATCACTTAATAGGTTAAGGGCAAGACAAAAGAGCAGCGGTGACAAAGAGCCACCCTGGAATATCTGCTATGAATTTTTATCTCTGGGATAATAATTTGTCCTTTGTCACTTTCCAGTAAAGTGGGTTGCCACTGTTTCATGGTCACTGTAATGTAATCGATCAATATAGGGTATATCTTATACATCTTTAAGCACTCCTTTATCAATGAATGTGGAATGCTGTAAAATACATTTTTGTAGTCTATCCATGCAATACTTAGATTCTTCCCCTTTTTACAATTTTCCATTATGACTTTATTTAACAACAGATTTGTTCCATATGACTTTCTTTTGTTATCCTTTTGTTCTATTGCCATGACTGAGTTTTCTTCTAAATAACTATGAACTCTGTCTGTATCAGTTCCATTATATAGTTTATATATTGTTGGAAGGCAAGTTACTGGCCTATAATTTTTAAGATAGCTTGCAGGAACCTATTCATAAGTCAAAGTATGATTAAAGTTTGTGAAGCTAGTATTGTTTCAATTTATGATGTTAGCAAAAAGTGCTCTGTGCAGCACCTGCAATGTGCCCAGAATTGACTCCTTCTGCAATTCATACAGTTACATGTATCAGTGGCATACCCAAATAACACTGTAAATTATTTTTTTATGACACCCATTGTACCTACTGCTATTGGGACGGTCTGGTATCCTTCTTCCAGATTTCCCTCATTTTTGCCTGTAAATCCTGACACTTTATGACTTGGTGTCTCTCTGTATGTAAGACACTGTAATCATTGGGTGGAGTGATTTCAATGGTCAATGCTACTTTTGTCTTCTTTTCATGGACCACAGCATCTGTTTTTCTCGCATCCTTTTTTTTTTTTGAACTGTTGGTAATGGGTGATCCCATGTGATATAAACTTCATTATTTTCTATGGTGCTTTGTGGCTCATGTTTCCAGTGTTTCTCAGCTACTTCAGTATTATGGTGTTTGCACAATCCCCAGTGCAATAGTCTTGCCACATTATTATGCCTTTCAGTAAACAGGCACTCTGCCATTAGTGTATCACTCCCAGCAACAAGATGTGCGACCGTTTCCAGTTCTGTTTTACAGAAGCTTTATTTGTCTGTTTCTCCCACATGTTCAATGGACTTTACAAACCAACATGTACTTAGTCTACTATCCTCTGCTGCCAATATTAACTTTTCATCTTTTGGATTCAGTTCAGCTCTCCTTAACCATTCCTGCATCAAATCCTAATAGACATGAGGCTGTTCCAGATGTTTTCTGTACTTGCAACTATATTTATGCCTTTTTCACATTTCTTCCCATCTCAGCTGATCCCTCTCCTTATATTCTTTCTTTTTTTTTAAATTTATTTATTTATTTTTTTATTTTGTTTTGGAACATTCAGTTGCTGGCCATTTTCTTTTTACTTCTGGTTTGGTTTTGGCTTCCATTCCCATTTGACACTGATATGCCTCTTCTAAACTAAGCAGAGAAGTCATTTTAGACTTGTTCTCTTCATGTTTTAAAACTTTCACTATTTTTGATCTGATGAGGTCAGCAGATATATATGTAGTCCTGTGATTGCAGATCTATACATGTAATCAAGTTCAAGGAGGCCCATGCCTCCTTCAGAATGACGACTATATAATGTTGGTATGCACTGTTTTTTATAAATCATTTGAAAAGCATGACGCATTTTTCTAGTTTTCCTTTCCAAATGATCCAGTACCTTTTGGGACCAGTCAGTCATCTCGAAACTGTAAGTTAGAACAGGAAGAGCAAATTAGCTTAAAATTTGAACTTTGTTCCATGATGTCATGGCTGTTTTCAGCATTGATTTTAGTCTTCTAAATATTCCTTATTGAGTTTTCTTCACATTTATTCATGTTTCATAGTCAATCCTTCATCATTTATCAAATATTTATACACTCCCTCTTGCTCAAGTTCTTTTATATCACATTCTTGTCCCAGACTGTTATTTTATTTGTACTGCAGCTTTCCTGTTTCAGAATGTTAGTTTTGCACATTTATCAAGACAAAATGACATTATTAAATCATCCGAGAAAATTTTGACCACTTCCAGCTATGCTTCCAGCTCTTCATCTGATGAACTATACAGTTTTAAAACATCCACAAAGGAAGAATAGAAGTCTTTACAGTTTGTTGTTTGCTGGGAGGCAAATTTTAACCATGACCTAATCTGTTTAGTAGACCATTTAATAGGTTAAGGGCAAGACAAAAGAGCAATGGTGATAAAAAGTAACCCTGAAGTATCTTCCTTTGAATTGTTATCCCTGGGATAATAATTTGTCCTTTATCATGGCTTAGCTGCAAAGTGTTTTGCCACCGTTTCATGGTCAGTGTAATATAATTGATCAATATAGGGTGTATCTTATACATCTGTAACCACCCCTTTATCCATAAATGTGGGATGCTGTTAAATGCTTTTTTCTAATCAAGCCATGCTATGCTTACATTCTTCCCCTTTTTACAATTCTCCGTTATGACTGTATTTAACAGCAACTGATCCTTTGTTTCATATGACTTCTTTTACTACCTTTTTGTTCTATTGCCATGATTTTTTTCCTAAATGACTATAAACTCTGTCTGCATCAGTTCCAGTGTACAGTTTATACATCTTCAGAAGACAAGTTATTGTCTAGACTTTTTAAGACATCTTGGAGGTTCATTCTTAAGAAGAAGTGTTGTTTTTCCTGTTGTTAATGAGGTTGGTTGGTGTCTGTTTATGGCGCACATATAAGTAGTTCTTACTCAGAGCTAAACCTTTGTGTAAAGATGTTAATACTTGTAGCCAGAAGTTAGGTAATGCATCTGGATCTAGAGTCTTCCATTTAGGAGCTTTTCTTAATGTTGCTTCAATTTATTTGGCCATTTCTTTATCCCATTTCATATCCTGTATATCTGAACTTCTCACTGTTTCTTGTACTTCCTCTATCCATTCAGCGTCTTTATTATGTTCCACAGGGTCTTCATAGCTGTTTCTCCAAAATGTATCTACTTCTACCTTTTTGGTGGTATTTCTATTCCTTTTGCTTTGTTTCCCAATGTTGTAGAAAACATTTTTGGCTCATCAATGAACTGCTTATTTTGTATGTTTCCTTTATATTTATCTGCATATCTTCTAAGTTTTTCTGTCTGTGCTGATATCTTTAGTTTATTATTTGCAATAGTGTATGATAGAGCCTGGTCTGTTCTAATATTGCACATTACTTTTATCACATCTATCTTTCTAAATATTTTTGTTGATCTGTTCCCTCTTCTATGATCTTCTAATAGTGACACTTCTGTCTTAATTGCTTTATAGTTTTCTCTATTCGATACTTCCATGATGGCGTTTGATTTCTTCCCTTCCTTTCCCTTATTGTCTTGCATTTTTGTGTGCTTCTTTATCTATTATTAATTTAGCTGCACAGCAATATATCCTATTAACTTCTGTCATGTCACATGAATTTCTTTCTGGTAATAGTCTTTATTACTGTGCTCATTTGTTTTATCAGATTTCTAACATTTTGGGTCTTGCTGACTTCCAGTAATCTATTTCTTTTATCGATCTTATCTCTGTTCATCTCTGTTAAATCAAGCAAGTCTTCTCAGATCATTTTTTCTAAACTTAGAGCACATTCTTTGCTCTCTGTTTCCTGCAAGCATTCAACAGAAAGTTCCAGACTGCCTTCCTGTGACATATTCTCTTCAGCTACATCCTGCATCACCTATTGCTCTTTCATATTGGAATTCACCGGCCTATTACTCCATACCATAGACTAGGTAATTGTTGCCATTGTTTCCTGTTCCTTCCCTTTCTGTGCAACTCCAACTGAACTTTTGTACTGGTTTCCTAATGAAGGCTACAGACTATCTTCATGTGGCAACTGATTAGGTATTTCCTGTTCCACATGTTTTTCTGTAATCTGGGAAGTCACTGTTCTATAATGCTGTGATGTTACCACCAGAGTTGGATTTTCTACACTAAAGCCTTCATTTCACAGGTAATATCTTTGGTGCTACTTTTTTGTATTGATTCATTTTACTTTCTCCTTTGCATAAATATTGCACTATATTAAATTACTTTTTCTTTCCCATATCCATATTTCTTCTTTGGATGTCTCCTGCTCCATCTATTTCTCCTTATTTTGGGGACTCATTCTATCATGCTTTGACATAACATGTGTCGGACTTGCTACACTAAATCCTTCACTTCACAAATATACCATAACTTTAGCTTCTATTTGTTTAACTTCTGCTTTACCAGTCTGATGTTCTATGTTCCTCCTTTGTGATGTTATTTTTTGTATTGTGAAATTTTCCATGTCTGAGTGCCTTTGCCTATATTTCTCTTCAAATATCTTTGCAGCTGCTTTTTTGTATTGATTAGTCTGGTTTTCTGTTTTGCATAAATACTATACGATATCGGATCTCTCTTTCTTTCCCTTGTTTCTTTTTCATACCTTTCAAAAATCTAAAAATCTCCAGGTTTTGCTGTTTACATTTTTGCACTTCCTCAGTTGCTTTTTTTTTTCCAAACAGCCCAAAGTTTCTTGATCTAGTTAATGTTTTTCATGTATCTACTGTATTAAAGACCACAAACTGGCATTTTAAGCTTTTAGTGTTTTTTCTTGTGCAAGTATTTTTCTTTCCTCTAATTTCTCTCAATCTTTTTGAATATCTTCTATCAGGAAATTCCTACATGGTGTTTGCAGAGATACCGAAGTTGCAAACAGAATCTGTTTATTTTAGCACAGCCGATGTGTACTATAAAAGGAAATCCTTGATGTCAACCATTGAGGCTTTTGTGCACATTATTTACCATAAACGCCTGTTGTACTAGGATATATCTCAGTCGCACACTGCTGGTGATGATAACACATTTGTCACAGCACTGATTCCATGATAGGACTGTTCTATGCAATGTCCAGTATTGCCTGCCATGGCCTTGGTGACAGCCTTTCTCTGGGCTGCTCTGGTCACATATGCATTTAAACACAGTGACCTGCAGCACTACATCTGCTCAACATTAAAACAGATGCAATAGAAGTGGGTGACTTCAGTAGTACACTACTGTCATTGCTTTTGTCCTTAGTACCATCACAGACAATGTCAAGGTCAGTCACTGACACATGTACATCTGTGTGATTGCTAGTATTCATATCAAACCACGTGTGCAAAGAATGGAGAGCACAGGCACTTCTAACAACAGCCATCATTACCTGATCCATTACTTGAACAGGCATATACCCTCTTCAGTCTGTTCATCATTATCTAACTAACATTCAAAAAACAGGATGTCTTTCTCTGCCCTCACTTTTGATGGGTTACCAGTTACTAGTTGCTTATCCTCCAGCATGACGGTGGCTCCACTGGCCATTACAGATGTGCCACCTGCATGCAACAATATGCAAACAATTAGATCAGTGATTGTTTATTATATACAGCCCTTTAATCAACAACCGCTATGGCCTGACAGTTTGCTCTTACCAGACATTCAACAAAGTTAGATCCTCAAAACTAGTTCCAACATAAGCTGTTATGTTACATAAAAATACATGGAACAACTTTGACTGAAACATTTTTACAAAAATTAAAAAACAAAATAATGTTTCTTATGAGATGCAAAATCTCCCCAGTCTCTCCAAAACAGTGGCTTCATACCTTGTACCCACAAAGTAATATAAATGTAAGACGATTACTTGTTGGGTAAGATGGAAAGACCCACCCAAATCAGCTGTGCCTGGACAAGTTTCACATTGTTTTCAGTGAAAAGCTCCAAACAAAGGCATTATCCCTTGAAAAGGTCCTTCTGATCCAATTCATTTTCACCAGCTTTAGCTGTGTGGCCTAATTATGTAAGGCCTGAAGTCTCAAATAGCCTACACTAGCCTCTTTTCTTCCTTAGTCTTTTCATTGGAAGTCTCTCTGCCTTTCTCATCTTCTCCTTAGTATCTGCACTCCTCCTCACCCCTGCTCTAATCTGCTGTTGTATCTTTTATCTGCCTGAAAGCAGCCTGGTAAATGATTTGTCTGGGAGAAGGCATTGCTCTGCTGCTATACTATTTCCCCTGTATTAAATCCTAGGCTCCCTGATACTCCCCTTGAAATAGGTAAGTAATATTTATTGATCACATTGAATGGCTCAAAAAGTAATAGAAATTAATTCACACAGCACATCAAAGTTGGAGTATAAATGGACACAGCTATTCATTTATTTTACAATTAGCCAAATTCTGACACACATTAATTTCACATTCGATATTCACTCTAAATCTTAATATTTAAATGAGATATGTATAAGGCAAGATGCCAAGGAGATCTCAATAAATTACCTCTATCCAAGGTGGATTGCACTGTCAATATCCTGAATATACCTCTGTTCACCTTTTTAACTATTTTCCCTTTGTTGTCTCAAATAAACAGCAAAACAGCACATTGTGTAACACCAGTCATCCAGGGGAGAACAGCTATAGAGTTTAAGGATATTTGCCTGGGGCAATCTACACTATCTTGAGAACTAGACTAACCTGTAACATCCCCCTCTTATTAACTGTCTTTCCTTGTTATTTCTATCCCCTACCTACATGTTTGCAAAGACTTAGCTCCCTCCATTAACTCCCATTAAAGAATGCAAAAATGTTCAATGTGTTTATTTCCCAACCAAAGAGTTTTCCACCTTTCAACTTAGAGTCATATACTCGTGGCCCTACCAATTATCTATATTTCTTGTAAAGGTCTATGAACCATCAGACCTTCTTATGTGCAATGATACAGCATTCCACCATAAACCCACCCTACAATGAAAAGACCTCTAAATTTGGGCTGTTTTAAATAAGGGACAACAAGGATGATCTTTCATTTCAATGCCCAAATATGCAGATAATTACTATTACGCATCATTTTTTAAACTGAGATAAAAAGTCCCCTCACAAGCCTGTAGTTAATAGTGAAAAGGGGCAATACCTTCAGTCTTTAATTGGAACTCGTACTATTTACCTTGGTTATTTGCCATGTAAAAAAATGAAAAAAAAAACTTTAGATAAACAGGACATTTGTTTTCAACTCCAAGTATAGTCATTCTTAAGAGTGAGTAGGTCCCTACCCAATCTCTCTTGTCTACCCACAGCTTAAGTTGTCACTGTCACATACTTTCTGCTTGCCATCCATCTTCTTGTTAGCCCTAATTTTACAAGGGATGGGCTAGGAAATTATGCCTAAGCAAAGCCTGCAGATGAAAAAACAGTGTTCTGGCAGCATATCCTTTTCACCACCAAGCTCAGACTGCCCTCTATCTTCCTTACCTGACCTAACCTATCTAAACTGCCCTTCCACTGTTTTTCACCTTTCTGCACCACTGCCTCACCCCCCCCCAATCCTGAACTATCTCACCGCCAGCCCTCCCCAGACAAATATCTGTCTGGAACAGCCCTATCAGATCCTACTGTTTGTGACAGAGCATTACTCTGTTCTGCTACTTATTGTAGAAACAATGTGTAGTTAAACTTTCTCACTATAAAATACTCTAAAAATCCTATACTTACTGCTATATCTGTGTATAGCCTTGTTACTCATTCTGGGGATACCCTATTCCATTCCACCACACATTTTAAATTATGTATAAAGTGAGCCAGACCTCTAGGCCCATCCTCATATCTCTTGAAGTACTAATTATTGGGACAATGTTCATACAGTCTGCATACTTTGCTGCAAACCTCTGTATGAGTAATGCCCACTGGGATCACCTTGCAAATGAAATTTAATAAGCCGTTCATTTCCTGTAATTGTTTTAAAGTAAGTTTGTTAGACTTGTAATCTGGTTCAATGTTCTGCATAAATATCTTTCACCAGGTGTCACAGTCCTGATTGCTGACCCAGTAATAAAACCATCTTTGACAAAGGTCCCTCAACTAGTTAGGTAGCCTCTGAAAGCCTTCCTATAATTACTGTCATTCTTTTGAAATGCTATAATCTATTGAACCATGCTGTCACACCCTCCCCAAATACCTGGACTTCTCCCAAAACAAAAAAATACTGAACTTTTCAAATATTGGACTGACTTTTGCATAACTCATGACACGCATCTATCCATGTAGTACCATCACTGAGATTCTATACATAACCATCCATGATTAACCTAATGTGGTAAATGTGGTAATAATACCCCAAAGGTTGACTCTGTGTCTGCTTTGTCCATGAATACCCCCCTAGCAATTTAATGGGCCCTCTTCACTGCCTCATAAAAAGATGTTTAAGACACTGACACTTCATTCTCATCTACACTCTACCATAACATCATACACCTAAACGTTCCTGATTTTTTTGGTGCCAAGCCTATTGACGATACTAAGGATTCCTTCCTGGGCATTTTGTTAAAAGTATCTCTGTTCTCATTTATTTCTTCAGCTTTCTAACCCACTATTTATGGTATTTCTCTTTCCAATTTAAGCTTAACCCTTCATACACATCTGAATACAAACCACTGAAAAAGACCCATCCAGTCAATCTACAAATGGTTTCCGTAACAAGCAGATTGGTGGTGACCCATCTGATTTTTCTGGACCTGTGTATCCATCGGTCAGAAACACACATCAGCATATATTTGTTATCAGCCTGTAATATGGATCTAGCAATTGGACTACATCAAAATTCCAGAGAATTCACCCATGTGTCATAATCATCTCTACACCTGGCTGCCCACCAACATAAATTAATATTTCTTCATGTGATTGATGGGACTTGACACAGGTTACCATCTCTGACTTCAAGAGTTAGTATGTGACACCTGTACCTTTAACTGAAAGGGTCAGACAAATCTGTAATCCACCAAAGACAAATTTGTGCTACACATGGTTAGTCAATGACTGCATTGCTATGAACAATGACTTGTATACACAGAGTCTTCATATGAGACTTTACTTATTCTTGTACAGAAGGGATCAGTCCATGGCACCTTACAGCTTGCATGTATATGCCAGTCTCCCAAGCATCAACGTTGTTAGCCTTTAGTGTCAAACTAAACCTACCCAATATGGTGTGCTGGTCTCTGACATGCTGTCTTTAGTGCTGCATCTCACTTACAGCATTTGGATCATATGTGTCACATATAGCAGCAAACCCAGTATGTTCATACCTGTATGCATGTGACAGGTACATGGAGAGCACACCAGTGGCAATGCTATATAAAAATCAGGAATGATTACTGTCACTCCTGCAGTGCTTTTTTTCTTAGCAACTCTTCCCTGATAACTGCCATGTCAGAGAAATGGGACAATCATGTTGAGAACATTGTACTCCACATATTGACAAGTAATCTACTTATATCATTCTATAAAACCATCTCCATGTGACTGTGGTGTTAAAATATAGTGCTATAGCAACAGTTGTTTATATCAATCAAATTTATTTTATTTAGTTATTTGTACTTTTGTTGACTCTGTCAGTCCAGCTAGGCCAATGGCCTCTTTTCAGGACAGACCCAAGGTGGCATTCATTCTAAGGAAATCCAACCAGGGCACTGGGGAACTCTTTTCAAAGTTATGTGCTCCATGTTCCCATTCCCAGCATGGAGCAAGCTGCGAGGAGCAGCACAATGTAGGAAGAGAATCAAAGTATTGATGGCTGCCAGCATTATAGTTTCATTGCTGTTGGTAATTCATTTGAAGGAGGAGGCAGAGTGGACAGTGATACTGAACACAGGCACTAGAATAAACAAATTCTGGTAGGATAATACTGAAGCTGTGAATATATACATAAATACATAAAATAAATGTTTGGAATTGTGATTAGGAAGTGGATGCTTCTTTAAAAATGGAAAATTATTTTATTAAGCATTTTCCAAGTTCTATTTTTGTATCAGCTTCATATATATTCATATAGTAAGTGTGTGATACTGAACTACCATGGCAGGGCTAGCCACGCAGTGGTGTAAACCTTGGCTCAAGATGATTGTCCCTGTTAAAGTGACACCCCAACCCCATGTGCAAAATGGGAAAAAGGGGTTGAGGATGGCTGGATGGATTACTGAAGCTGTGGTGGATTTTACAAATGGTCATCATTTAGCTGATTCTTTGGCTGAGGTAATATAACAAAGTTGCAATTACCAAAATTGCACTATGGAGCCTCAGACATATTTAACTAATGGAGCTACTAGAGAAAGATGAACTGGGCAAGGAGTCTGAATTATCATGAGCTGATTTGTCAGAAGAAGTATTTAGGGAGGAGGATGAAATAAAGTGAGACAAGGAAGGAGAGAGAGAGAGAGAGAGAGAGAGAGAGAGAGACAAAGAGACAAGTGGAAAAACTGAAAAGGATATTTTGCTAACGGAATCCTATGCTGTAGTCATAGGGGAAACTTTAGATCAACAAAATGGTACTATGAATATTATGAAACAAAATCCTATAGTCAGAATATTATACAAAATAAACTGTTACAGACAGATATGTCATGTGGGATCACATTATTCTTCCATAAGTGTTTAACGTAAAGGACGTTAAGTCCTTTTTCCATCTGAGTAAGGAAGAATTCTGTGATGTAATGTTTGAGCCTGAATCTTTGCTATAGAAATTTATGTATGCTTGTGAACCAAAACAAAATGCTTTTCAATTGAATGCAGATGCATTTGTTGGGAAAGGGGTTAAACTTAAAAAGAAAATATTTTTTCAGTTTATGACAGATAAGAACACAACAAGGTCTGTGTGAATCTGTAATGAACATAAACAAGTTAAAAGATAAAATATATGTTTGGAATTATGATTAGGAAGTGGATGCTTCTTTAAAAATGGAACATTATTTTATTAATCATCTTCTAAGTGCTATTTATGTATCAAGGTGGAGATGAATTTTAAAGTACACGGGGCAACCAAAATGTTATTTTTGTGGGGATGTTTAACATATTAGTGGAAAATTATGTGTAAGCAATGTGGGGAAAGGATGAATATGGCAAGCATGTACAAAAATGTAGAATTTGTAACAAGGAGGGGAATTTTTGCTTTGACTATAAAGGAAGAAGCAAAAAAGAAAATGAGTCAGAAATTGTAGAAATGCATGATGTCAACAAGTGGTGTGAGTGGAAGCAAATGAAATAGAGCAGTTAGATGAAAACGATGGACTAAGGGATAGTGATGGTATCCAAAAATATATGCAGGGAAACAAAATAGGTGGAAAGCAAGAAGTGTGTAAAATAATTAAAAATCAAACCAAGAAGAAGAATATGTTGAGAGATTTAGAAAAGTGGGAAAGAATTCAAATGGGGCTAGTGTAAAAGAAAGACAAATTTTAATAATCTTTCACCAAGGAATAAAAGAAAGGGAAAGAAAAATGTCAGGATTGTTTTATTAAATGCGAACAGCTGGATACACAGGTCTAGAAGAATTGGTATTTTGGAATGGTGCAGTATGTGGAAAGGAGACATGATTTGTTTGTTGGATGCAAGATTTATTAACGAAGTAGACAGAGATTAGGTTCATAGGTTCATTGGTATGTACTAGACTATTGGCCCAAGGGTCTAAGCAAGCCTAGCCAACAAGGTTCCCTGGCTTATGCCACCCAAGAAAGTTATTTTCCTGTGCCCCTGTCGAGCAGAGCCACAGAAGTGATCCCCGGGGTGTATTTCCTATTTCCCATCCACTTATCAAGATTTTTCTTGAAGAGTGCTAATGAGAAACTTTGCTTGACCTAGATGGGTAGCCTGTTCCAGAGTAATGAAGTCTCTGGGACAGGAATCTATCCCTCCAGCATGTCCTGTTTATTGTGGTGACAAGGTTTAATTAGAGCGTGTAGCTCAGCGGGATTGGGATTTCTTTAGGTGTAGCATGTCCAACAGCTCTGGGTTTGACATAGCTTTATATGTTAGGCACAGATCACCTCAGAGTAGGTGATATGCTACGGAGTAAAGCTGGAGTTTTTTGAAACGGTCAGCGTAGGGCATCTGTTTGACACCAGTAATCCTCTTTGTGAGGTACTTCTGTGGCCTTTCCAGCTGCTGCAGATGTCTTGTGAGGTACATTCCAAAAGGGGCATTGTACTCTATAATGGGTCTAATGAGTGTCGAGTAGAGGGGAACAATAACCTCTTTTTTCCTAGATGAGAACCCTTTTGTGATAAGGTGTGCCACGTAGAAGGATTTCCTGACTACTGTGGCAATGTAATTATCAAAGGAGAGACTACTGTCCACCTGGGTCCCCAGGTCTCTTATCACACATTCGGCATTAAGTAGACTGCTGCCTATGTGGTAGTTCATGGGTGCAGAGTTTTTACCAAAGGGGATGACAATGCACTTCTTGGCATTGAGCTTGAAGCCATGGCTCTGACACCAGGCATCTGACTCAGTGAGGCTTTTCTGTAGGATGTCCACATCATTTGGGGACTCAGCTGTGGTTCCTAGTTTGCAGTCATCTGTGAACTTCATTAGCCAAAGGTCTTCTGTGTTAGCCTGTACTTCAGAGAAGTAGATACCAAACAGGAGAGGTCCCAGGACTGAACCCTGTGGTACTCCAATTGTCACTGGTTTGAAGTCAGATTTTGAGTCTGCAACTTTTACAGTGTGGGTTCTGTCAGTGAGCCGCTTGGCAACCCATCTTGTGACGTAGGGATTTATACCTAGTTTAGTAAGTTTAGCTATAATTCCAGAATGGGGGATGGTGTTGAAAGCCTTGGCGAGGTCAAGATAGGCTGTGTGAACCACCTTACCCTCGTCTACAGCTTTGGTGACTGCCTCAAAGAACTCAGTCAGGTTCAGGAGGCATGATCTGCCTTTCACAAACCTGAACTGGGTGGGGTCCAGAGCTTGGAGGTTACCAATGTCTTTGTTTATGAGTTCCATGATGGTACGTTTCATGTTCTTCATTATAAGGAGTGCCTCGAGGGAGTGCATTTTGAGATTTAGCCTTCTAGCATTGAGTAGCATTACCCTCAGTTTTTGCTTGCCTGTTCCTGTTATGGTGGTGAATTTGTCATTTGAACCTTGCCCAAAAAAGGCACTATAGGGACAGCAAGAGCCTTAGTCAGTATCCAGAATCCCAAAGGTGACAGGTGCAGGCCATCTCTGGCAAAGCATCGTGGTCTGTTGAACATGTCGACCCAGGCAGATAGATACTGGATCCCCTTAGAATGACACCAGAAGCTTAGCCAATTGTTGAAGTCAATCATTTTGTCCTTGTATTGTGGTATCATTCTGAGCAATGGCAGGATGCTACTCAGGGCTAGGGTCATAGTGGTCTACAAGATCGGAAAGCTCTTCCATGTCTCTTTTCATGTAGTCCAGGGAGGTACATTTCAGGTCTTTCACACCAACATGGACAATGACAGAGTCATATTTGTACTTGTTGTGGAGTGACCTGAGTGCGTGGATTATGCGGCAGATCCTGGCACCTGACAGGCAGCTGACAGTAACCTTCTCCTTGTTTAGCCTGGTGAGTGGGACATCAGTGTGCCTGACTACAGAGTCACCTATGACTAGTGTGTTGGGTATGTTGTTTTGCCTTATGGGCTGTGGTTGAGTGGCACACTGAGTCTGTGGGTTGTGTGTCATTTGGGTTGTGTTGGCGGGGTGGAGGTTGCTTTGGTTTCTGCTTTGGAGGTCTCTTTTGCTTGAGCAGATTATTATTGAGAGCCTCCGTGAATGTTTTTGTGTTTCTATGTGTGGATTTTGGTGGTGTAGGTTTAGTGGGACTATGTGGTGAGTGTGGTGTGGTGCAAGTGTTTACCTTCTCCTCTTGACTGTCAAGTTCAGTCTTGGTTGGAGAGAGCTTTACCTCCAGTTAGGCTAGATAAGTGCATTTCTTACAGGTTGTGGTGTTGGGTGGTAGGAGGAGAGGGTTGTCTGTGTATATGAGGCAATTGCTACATTGCCCCAAGATGCCCAGATTCATCAGATAGACAGGAGAGAACACTGCGAGCTGACCTTTGGACATGCCTGAATAAAAAAATTATTTACCTCTAGACAAGTGAGGAAAGTGAGTATAAGAGCTGTTTTTCTCTAAGCAAGTGAGGAAAGTAAGTACAAAAACTGTTTTCCTCTAGGTAAAGAGGAATGATGAGTGCTGTAGTAATTTGTAGTCTATTTAGTGCTAACAACAAGTTCTGAACAAGTGCTGAGCACGAATAAGCAAATTCAAGTGCTAAAACTAAAAATCTGTACCTGGATCTTGTGGAAGATAGGCTGTCTAGTGCTTATCACTCCCACTGATAAACTAGAGTGCTTCCCTCCAACACAGAAAGGCTTGGGGAGCTCAGAAGCTTACAAACAGTCCTGAATACAGCAAATCTGTATCTGGACTAGACTGATTACAGGAAAGGTGGGAAACAAGCACAAACACAGGTTTTTAAACCAGAAAGTTGAAAGAGATGGAAAAACTGCCCAAACAGCCAATAAACTACAATTTCTGGGCCAGAAACCACTCTTGTGGTAGATAGGCTACCTAGTGCTTACCACTCCCACTGATAAGCTAGAAGGCTTTCCTCCAACACAGAAAGGCTTACAAGCAGTCCTGGATGCAGCAAATCTGTATCTGGATTAGACTAGTTACAGGAAAGGTGGGAAACAAGACCTAATGCAGGCTTTTAAACCAGAAGGTTGAAAGAGATGGAAAAACTGCCCAAACGGCCAATAAACTATAATTTCTGGGCCAGAAACCACTCTTGTGGTAGATAGGCTACCTAGTGCTTACCATGATGAATGTCAAAAAATTTGAAGTAATGACATTGTATGGAATTTACAGTATGATAAGTGCTCATTTGATGCATTTCTTTTTAAAGAGAGTATGAAAATGCTATATTTATTCGATAATACAGGCTGATGGAGGTACAGTGGTAAATATAAGGTATATGACAGAGGTGTATCTGATGATAAGTATTTATGCTCCAACAGAGATGAAAGAAAAAAAAAAGTAAATAATGTATTTGAAGCTTTAAAGACTTTCATTATTGTGAAAATGAATTCTAATGGGAATTTTAATCGTAGTTAAAAAGAGTGTAGTGACTGACATAAAGAAATTGAGAGAGAGATGAATAGGTGGGGACATTTGAGATTATGGAGTAAAAAGTCAATGCACGTATACAAAAGAATATTGTAAAATGTTAAAGACGTTTCAGATGGATGACAAGTTTCATAGATCACAGAGTTGTATACATTTGTAGATTTTGTGATAGTGAAGAAGTAATTAATGTCAGAAAGGGAATAAAAACACTATTAGTAAAAAGTATGGATCAATAAAGGAAGTAAATCAGTTATGGAAATATCAAATTACTATGACTGATTTTTCTATCCTGCACAGAGTGATAGGTGATTTTGAAGGAGAAATATAAACATATTTATTTGGAACTTGAATTACAAAATAGAAAGAGGAAAACACTTGAATATAATGAACTACAAAAGGAAATGCACACTTTAGGAAATTATAGTGAAGTATCTTTTATTAAAGAAGGACAGTTGTATGAAAGAAATAAAAGAATGCCCAAAACTCTGCTGTATAAACACTGATATTATTTAAAAGGAAAATGAAAGTAATTTGGCCTTATTGGGCTAAATTAGTAAAATTAAGGTTTAATAAAAAATTAGAAGATAATACATGTTTAGTGTTATGAACAGGGAAGTGGGCATTAAACGAGTTGCATAAAGGAATCATTTTAGAATTATTAGATGTGGTGTTGAAGACAGGAAATTTCCAGCTGAGGTGGTGTTGGATATGTAATGTATAAAACTTTAAAAGTATGACAAAAGAAAATTCTGTTTGAAGTATTTAATGAGTAGTTAGACAAATGTGAATTATAAGAAAGTATATATGAATAAGTCATTAAATTCATCTGGAAAAAAAGTATGAAAGTGATATTGGGAATTAAAGTCCTATCACATTAAATAATGCAGATTATAAAATGTTTGTGAAAATTATATAGATGCAGTTCGAGAAAGTAATGCATTAAGTGATGGCAGAAGGTATGGTATGGTATCAAAGGAAGGAGTAGTCAACGTGGGGTATAAAAATATCTATGTAAACATTACCAAGCAAAAATCCTAAGAAGACTCCTGAGATTTTTCTTCAGGTAGACAGCGAATTCTGGAGATGTGATGGGGAAGAAAGAAGTAATGGGTAACATATTTTCAGGGAGTGTAATGAGTTGGCAGACTTTAAAGATTCCCTGCAGATACTCTGCCAGAGATACTGTGTGAGTAAATTAGTGCAACTAGGGAAATGATTTTTCTGAGCTGTGATACAGAATTGGACTTACCTAGACATAGCAAGGCCTTGCTAAGTCTAATTATGGTTGCTACCAAAAAAGCAATTACTAGAAAATGGAAATCAAAGTCTAAACCAACTGTACTAGAAGTAGTGAATATAGTAACAGAGATAAAATAACTGGAATTGGAAATCTTTAAAAAAAAGGTTGGAGCAAATTACATAGGAACATGGGAATTGTGGAAACAATACATACAGGGGAGAAATGAGGTTTAGAAGAAGGCAGGACTTGAATGACCTATGTAATATTTGACAATGATTGGGTAGATTATAAGGGATGTATAATGTTTGCAACTAGGATTATGTCAATATGGTTTGTGATGTAAAATGTTTGCAGCTGGGATTATGTCAATATGGTTTGTTTTCTTTATATAAATATATGATTGCCTATGTCATAAGTCATAATTTAATAAAGATGTTTCTTGTTTAAAAAAAGGAAGGAGTAGTGAAGAATTAATGGTTAGCACCAGAGAAGTTATGGATGTTCTATGGAGAGAAGAGTCGAAAATTATGGTTGGAGATATAAAAAAAGGTTTTGACTGTGTGGATAATGAGAGATTATAATATACTTATAACAGTATGGATTGGAAGGAAAGAATTAAAAAGTGCTAAATCTGCATATAAAAGTAGTTATGCAGTAATTTTAGTGGATGGATGTTTTAGCTCAAATATACCTATTAAAAGTGGAGTAAGGCTGGGATGCCCAATGATCATTTTATTATTTTCACTATTAATGATTTCAGTGGCAAGCAAGATGCGATATGTAATGTGAAAAGGAGCATTTTGAATGGAAGCAATACCTATTTTATATAATTTGCAGATAATATTATTATGGCTATGAATAGAGCTTGGATGAAAGAAATGCCAGCTGGGTTAAACAAATTGTTGGAATGTGTGGGTTTACATTTAAAAAAAAAGTAAAATAATGGGAGATATAATATGTATATAAAGTATACAGTTTTTAAAATTTTGGAAATATGGAAACTGCTAAGTTATGAGAATAACTGGTGACTGAAAGGAAAATATATATTTTATGGAAAACCTTTAAACTTTCTGTTGAAATGAAGGCTTGCTTGATAAATTCTGCAATTATAGAAAGAATTGCATAGTTGGCAAGAATTTACATGATACAATGCTATAAATATACATAAATTATACAGTAGGCATTTTCTGTAATTTGACTCCCTCAACAAAATCCTTTCAAAAGAAGTATATTATATTTAAAGTGATTATGAAGGAGGGAGATTATTTTTGATTAACCCAGTAAGAAAGTAGTAAGACATGAGGTTTGTAGCTTTTATGCAGCTAAACTGGGTACTGAAATGTAGAAAAAAGTGAGGAAGACAAATTATGAGGTAATATCTTGGACAATAAATATAAATATGTGTGGAAATGTATAGAGAAATACAAAATAAAGATGAATATTGTGAAATGGAAAATGAAGGAATAGCAAAATAAAATTATATTGTGGAAAATAAATATTCAGAATATTAAAGATAGTAGGGATGAATGGTATAAAATATTGTAAATAAAGTTTATTGTATGAATCAGTTGGGAAGATTTAGACAAAAGTATTACATTAGCCATAAGGAAAAGGGGAAGAAAGTGTAAACACTTAGAAGATTGTCAAGATAATGTATGTACTCTGAACATCAAGAGAATACCTGTTAAAGGAAACATGATGTATAAAGAAATGTCTGAAAGGTTATGTTTGTTTTCTAAGGAATTGGAAACAACAGAACATTTTTATTCTTGTGAAATAGTAAAAAGGTATGAAAAGCAATATTTAAATAAAAGCTATTAGAAAACATGCAAGATGTGGAAGATTTAAATATGAACACAGTATTGTATGGTGACTATGAAAGAAAATTTAAGAATATCAGAAAATTGGAAATGAAATTATTTTGGATTATATGGGAAATTTGGAATGCCAGATTAACAGAAGTTTTGTTTAACAGAATTTAGAATTTAATGGACATTTAAAAAAAAAGATTATGGTTGTGGCTGCAAGCATGGGGAGGAGGTTGAGAGAATTTAAAAGTAAGGAAGTATTTGGTTCATTGACTGAAAAATACATACTAATATAAAGCATAAAAGAAAGTTTGTAAATAATGTGTATAACTGGCAAATACAGTAATACACATAAAGAACCCTACTCTTTTCATTAGGGGGCACTGGATAGTAGTTCCTGTCAGTAGATAGAAAGAGATGGTGGCTTCACTACAGAGTGTGGTATTACCTGTCTTCATTACTATGGCTTCTGTTTCTGCAAAGACATGACAAAACAGTCCTTTTTATAAATAAATTATGTCGAAGAAAAATGGTTTGCCTTCAGAGACATTAAAGCTGTTTATTAATGCAGCTGACCCTCTTTAGTCACAGAATCTTTCTTCACTAGACGATGTGGATCATTTGTTTAGGAGGGAGCTTCTTCTACTATTTAGCACCAGAATGACACTGCATGACTGGTGAAAGTGCTTCCATTGATGTTAATGAGTGAAACTACTGAAAGAAATGAGGTTTGGAACAGACCAATTTGTCCAGGGACATCTTGAATGAGGGCTAGGCAAACAGAGTAGTAGGAATTAGGAGGATAAGGGGAAGATAGGGTTAAATAGGAATGAGAGATGTGTGGGAGGAAATGATGTAAGGGAAGGGAGGGGCTTAGAAGGTTTTAGGCAAATGTAACTGGAGTAGGAGTCACATCTTTGGCGTAAACTTGCTATATTGCAGGCTCATGTCCGTGATGACCAGTGGGGGGGGGGGGTATGTGTGTGTAAATTCTCAAATTTTTTTTTTCTTTTTTCCATGGATGTGTAGGGTTTGTTGATCCACATGGTTGAACTTCATGCCTCTTGGGCCCAGGGTGTGGGCTCATGCCTGGGGAGTGTTTGGTTGCTATGGTGGAGGGTGTCGGTGGAGTTGAGAGGAGGTGCAAATTCTGTGGGTTGTTTGCCTTTGATTTTGATTTTAGTGTCATCCAGCTGATGGGCCACAGAGGACTTTAGTCGGGCATGTGGTTAGGCGTCTTGTTGGCCGGTTCCCTGCTTCTGGCTGATTCTGGAGGCTCTTTAAGTAGAGGTTACTGTGCATATTTTGGCTTTATGTTTTTGCTAATGCAGGTGTGTGTCCGAGATGACCAGTGCATCTTTGCTGTATGTGAGGTGCTTCTGGTCTTTGTTTGCATTGCTCTGTGAGTTTGTAAAAGGTAATAAATTGTGTGGGAAAAGAAAAATAAAAAAGGGGAATTTTGTCAAAATTGCGTTCTGGCCTTTGTTCTTGTCTTTGAATGTGTTTCTCAGAGGTGAATCAGGAGCTGCTTGTTCATGTCCTAACTGAAATGTTCATTGCCTTTCCTCATTTGGCTTACACAGATGAGATGGAATGGCTAGCACTGATAGAGTAGCTAACAAGTTGGATGTATGGCAGCTATGAGGGTGGAGTCAGAGTGAAACATGTTACTGACTAAATTTGGGATGTAGTGCAGAGTGTGGAAATTTCTTGTGGTGTGCTGCAGGGGTCAGTGTTCCCCCCAGGATCTGCTTTGTTTCATATTTTGTTGTGCAAGGCCAGGGAAAAGAACATGGGGTCCGGCCCATTGCCGGGTATTGGAGTTTTTGCTTGTCCCTGTGGTGGGCATCTGGTCAGGCTGTTTGGACTTCTTTGTGGGCCATGTGGTTTGTTGCTGCCATTGCTTCTTGAGGGGAGGGGGTGATGTGGTGGTCTGGTGACATGTGGCATGCTTTTCAGGGAGTCAGCTTTTGAGTTCACAGACTTGTGCGGCAGTCTTTGTTTGACTGGTGGTGGTGGTGGCTCCACTCTTGGTGCTGCAGCGGTTGTGGGGGGTTCATTTGGGCCTCTACATGTTTTTTTCCCAGGGTGTTGGCTTGTTGGTGTTGCCAGGGCTTTGGTGTGTGGGAGTGGTATGTGTTGGAATTGGGTCTCATGGTTGGGACCGTTTCATAATTGGTGGTGGGGTGATGGATTGTTGGTAAATATTTACACTGCATTAGTTTTATATATAAAAAAAAAGAAAAAAAAAAGGGACGGGAGCAACACTGGAGTGCAGGCTACTGACCCTTTTGAGACTTGTACTGCTGCAGGCAAGTTTAGCATCCCTTGCCACTCCTATGACTCAGAATCAAGAACACCATAGTTGTGTAACTGCTATGGGTTGTTTAATGAAGGAGGTTGAACACACATGGTCCCTTCAAGCAGCAAAATTGCTAATTTCATTTTTTCATTAATAAGCTTATGAACAGCTACATCCTTGAGATACAACAGGTAGTGCTGTCTCATGGATACAGCTGTTTGGTCTCTGTTACATCTTGGGCTTTGATAGTTTCACGTGACATTGATATAACTGGATTGTTCTCCTGGCAGGTGTTGCTGATGGTTTTAGCAACCTTGGTTTTGTCCCAGGTTTTGTTCTGATTGGTGTTCATGCAGGTCATCTTGCGGTTTACAGTGGGTTGCTCAGGGCAGACTTTTACCCTGCACTGTCAAGGGAATTTGCAGGTGGCATATTTCTTTATGGTACAGGATTTGCGGTAAGCTAACCTTGCATAGAGTTTAGCAGTATGTCTGGATCTTCAGTTGTTGGCCTGTTTCTCATGGAGTCGTGGTTTTCTGGCAAGTCATTGGCAGATTATTGAGGGTTGAAGTCATAAAGGAATGACATACAATTGAGTTTCAGACTCTGTTCCCTTTGGAAGATCCGTGCAGATGCAAAACCTGGTATTCTGTCAGTTTTTCAGTTGGTAAGAGCAATATTGGAAATTGTCTTTAATTTGGGGTCCTTTTCCCACTGTTATGGCTATGTCTTGATTTCTTGCCATAGAAGGTTGAGAGGTATAGTGGTTGTTGCCATACTCTTATCAGTAACCCCATTTATTGTACAAAATAATTTCTCTAGTTAGTGGGCCTGTGTCTGAGTTACGTATGGCTTGTCCTCGGCATGGAGTTCATTATTTACAGTGTTTAACTAAAGGTAGTGGCAGAGTTGCTGCTAGTCTGATAGAGGGGGCATGCTTGTTGAATGATTCTGGGAGTGGTGTGTAGTGGTGTGTAGTCCATACAAGTACCAGTTCTGTGGGCTGGAAGGCAGTTGGGGAGATATTGGGGTGTTGTCATACCTTTGAACTGTAGAGATTTTCATAGAATGTCCAGATTTTGCTTCATATTTGGTTGGTTTTCATAGTTTGTGGTTTTTGGCAGTTAGTAGCACAGTATTAAAGACTAATTTAGGAACAGGTTAGACATTTGAGTTTCTTATGTTATACCATCAGAGGATACCTCAGTTCCTCTTTATTTATGGCTTGTGAACACTTATCATTTTAAGAGGGTGAGAAGCATGGGCTTTGTCGATATCACCTGGGCTAAGAGGTAGAGAGGTATATGGGGTTAGAGCTTTTGAAAGCTAAAGGGGAACAAAAGGAGCAGAATGTGGTATACATACTAATGGCATATTATGGCATATTACAGCCTCAACTGGGAAAATTAAGCAAGCTATACATATAAAAAAAGGGAGGGGGGATGGTGAAAGAGTAGAGGAGCCTTAAGTCAAGATTACATTGGAAAAGTTGATGGGGGAATATGGCGGTGGGTTCCCTTGATAGCACTCAATGTTAAGATATTTTGGTTGTGGCAGTAAATTTACAGTTTCCTTTCTTTTACAGATCAATGAGGCATACCCACACAGTGGACATTGTGCCAGTAGCTGCAATGATGGAAAAACATCCATCAGTGTCCTGAAGGTGATGGAGGCCACTTGGTTGGAGGGCACAGATGTGTTGTGGTCAGAGGATATCAAATTTCCATTTATTTTACATGAAGCATGTAATGCTCTATTCCAAGACAGACATGGGTGAACACTGGGTTGAATTTACAGTTACCCATCAAGTTGTTCAGAATGGGTTTAATGGGGTGTTTTGGTTGACATGCAGTGGAATTCATACAGCACGTATGGTACTGTCTGGGAGACAAATCTGTTCCTCAAGCAGTTTCTATGAATGTCTCATAGAGATTAAGGTCTTTACACCAGGTAGCAGGGTATCAATTTGTCTGGCACTCTGAGCCGAGGAGGTGGTTCGGTATATGTATGATTTAAGTGTAGGTAGGGTTCGATGGAGCACTGAAGGTATGTAGGTGTTGTGGGGGATAGGTGAGGAAATGGGTGCTTGGTGGGCATTTGTTAAGGCTGTAGTTAGTAATTTTGAAAATGTTTTGAGAAAGTTTTGAAATCCTTTTACAAATGTGGCAGGAGGTTTTGGGTTGGGGGCATAATTTGGGGGTTGGTTGACAGGTTTTTGGATGGAAGGAAGGCTGATTTTGGGAAATGATGAATATTTGGAGTTCCAAGTTAGCATGGCGTAGGTGGTTTAGTGAGAGTGATTGGGGGATTAGGATTCAGTTTAGCCAATCAAGATGGCTGGGCATGGGTTTTGTTTGCATGTTAGATGGAGTGTTGGGTTGCATTAGGATTAAAGGTTTGTTTTAAGGAGTTTGGGGCAAGTTTTTATGGGAGGATGAAAGCAGGGCATTGTTAGATTGGGGGTAGGGTGGAGATAGCTGTATTTAGTCATGCTGTTACTATTTTGTGGGACAGCAAAGGCTAGGATGGTCATTATGTTTTGAATTTATAAGGGTTAGTAGGTGAGATGGCAGGATTGCTTTGGGACATTATATAGGGCTGCTGTTAGGATGTGTATGCAGATGCCATTCAAATTTACATAATACCAAACCTAACATATAGAGTAACATAGTTTCAAGCTTAATTCTAACTTACATGGATAGTATCAAACTCAACACTGACTAGTAGCATAGCACTGAAGCAAATTTTAACATATTTACATAAAGCTGGAGGATTGGGTCAGTGGATTGTGTGAGAGAAGGATAATGCATGAAATAGTGTGTGGTTGTGGTAAGCTGGGGAGGAGGTCATTTGGGTGTTGGGAATTTCGGTTCATTTTCAGCTGTCAATATGAAATGTTCATAGGGTTTTGGTGTTTGGGTTGCTAAAATGCCATGATGGCCATTTCGAACGGTTATGTTTATAACGCATAGTTGGTGTGATCTCAGGATTGTTGTTCTGCTGACCTTAGAGATCTCATTTGGATATCATTGGCTTATTATATTAATTGGGTGGTAAATGGGGTTTAATGTGACTCAATGGTATGCAACTGCCTTTGCATGGTGTTTAGGAGAGTGGGCGTAGTGTTTGGTTATCCAGTTGGTTGGTAATGCCCTCTGAAGCTTGTTGAGGCTATTGGTTGTGAGGTAACGCTTATTTAGTTTGTGCACAGTGGTTATGCTAGATTATGAGGCTACTGTCACTACCTTAGTATAGGAGAGGTATTTAGAGGCTTGTTTTTAGTTGGTGAGGTAATTGGCTATTTTGGTAGTTATGTAATGGGGTTTAGGAGGGGATTAATCTGACCCAGCTTGGTTAGACAGGATGGGGTACACCGAATGATGTTTGTCCTAATGTCGTAATTGTGGTTACATTGTTGAAAGTTTGTTGGTAAGAAGGGGGCAGCCTGGTCAGGCTGGTGGGCAGAGAAGAGGGGCAGGCTTGCCCTCTTCTGTTTCCCCTCTGGTTGTGATTCAATTCAATAAGTTGAGAAAGGCAAGTGAGCGGTTATGCTGCTTGATAAGTAAATAAGCAAGCGGAGGTAAGCTGCTTATTTGGTTGGAAATAATTCAATAAATGGTATCTAAAATGAGTGGTACGCTGCTTCATAAGTAAGTGAGTGGAGGTATGGACGCTGCGTACTGTTTAGGATAAGTGGGGATGCTGTCCTATGGTAATGTTACATGGATGTTATTTTCACCTATTGAAATTTATGAATATTGGTTGGAATTTATGAACATTGGTAAACAATCATGTTTATGGAAGTTCAAAAGTCAAATGTCATTTGGTATGATGTTTTTATTGAAGGGGACCAGGACAAGTTATGTTTCTGTGGCTTCAGCAGTGGAGAAGAGGATGAAAGACAGTTTTTGGCTGAGAAAAAAAGCCTTTAGTTCACATTTCAGTTAATACTGCAAAATAAGGAGGATTATTATTTTGTGTGGAACTCTTTGGTAAAGTCATTAGGATTTAAGGTAACTAATATTTGCTCCTTGATTCAGTTGGGCACTGTACATTTTTGTGAATTGATTTTGAGACTTTCAGTTTGTTGAATTCTTTCTTAGTGAAATTGTATGTCAAACTGCATACTCTTCCTCAAAATGGGTAAGCTTTCATTGAAAATGCTTCTATTTTGAAGAAAAGATTATGCAATTTTTAACTGATATACTGCAGTAACAGTTGCAACAGCTAGGAAAAGCATGTTCTGGTGGTAGTCCTGGAGTTCCAGGGGATGATAGATGGGTGGGAGCTGCTTGTGAGGATTTACCTGTGGTGCAGGTGCAGCTGCTGGTGGAAGTTTCCAGTGAGGTGCAGATAGAAGTTCCTGTTTCGACTACTGACAAGGGAGAAATTGTTCACGTTCAAAATATTCCCAAAATGGACCTAAATGCCTTAAGTGTCAAGCAGGCATCTTTCCAGAAATGTCTGCTTCTTCCCATGTCCAGGATACTATTCCTAGAGATGTGAAAGAATCCATCATGTTAGACAAGCCTATTAGGGTTCCTACTGTGGACCAAGGTTTAAGAGTGCTAAAATTAAGGATAAAAAGCGGAAATGCAGTGTTGATATTAATGCAAAGGAAGGCATGTAGGTGGATGCTTGTAAAGCTGATAATGAGATGGAAGGGGAGAAGGGACAGGTGTCTATTAGTAGTCAGTGAAAGAAACATAAAAAGAAATAGCTTCACTATGTTTTTCTCTGAATGGTAATAGTTTTGTTAAAGTTACATGGTGTTTGGTAATTTGTGACTACTAAAAATCTGTTAGGTCAAGTATTATCTGTGTGCTGTATGTTTGACAATGGATATCAAGTGAGAGAGAGCAACCCGCAGTGTGTTGGAGTTGAGATATTTTTTTCAAGGTTGGGTTTGGACACTTTTTTTCTTTTCTGCTGTATTGAAACTAACCAAATATTAAAACAAACTTCAGAAAACAAAAAAGATGATGATAGTTCCAACAAACACAATTTATTGTTAGAGCTTTCATCTACTACAATCAGTAAACTTCTTCAGACATCTACCATTCATTCACACAAGTTTAAATAACATATGTAACCAAGACATCACTTCCTGACATTCTTAAAGCTGCATTCCACATAAAATTCACTTGTCAATGCAAATGTTATAAATGCATTTAAAATATAAGATAAAAAATTCAGTGTTCAGTGTAAATGTAAACATATACATAGAGTCTCATACAAGACATTTATTATCTGCCTAGTAATTTTAACTTTAGTACACATTTCAAGGAATTGTATTCATTTAGAACCGGGAAAGCTTGGGCATTCAGTCTGAGCTGCCACAATAATTCTCTCTTCTCTAACCTTAATGGTCAACTCCCCCCTAAAATCTTGTTGTACTTGATCAATTACTATATACTGGAATTTGTGATTAGGGTACTCCATAACATGTCTAACCAGGGCATTAGTATGATTAGCTATAGATATACTATACTGGTGTTCATAAATACGTTGTTTTACACAACGTTCCATTTTTCCTATATAGAAACTTGGGCATACTTGGCATTGAGCCAAGT
This sequence comes from Protopterus annectens, assembly GCF_019279795.1. NCBI lineage: Eukaryota > Metazoa > Chordata > Ceratodontiformes > Protopteridae > Protopterus > Protopterus annectens. Next base: position 520,660,804 of record NC_056728.1, on the reverse strand, counting down.
ACACCACACCTTTTGTTTCACATGTGTATTTCCCATTGATGTTAAAAATTTTGCCACCTATTTTAAATGTTGTTGTAACTTCTATATATTTACAATAGTGGCAGTGCCCACATTTTTTCATACCCCTATTTGGTATGTAAGATTTTCTTCTGGACTCCAGTAGATTTTTCACATTCAAGTCCTATTTGAAAATAATTCTAGGTGCACCACCCAGTTTTTGATTAAGTCCAATATCTTCATTTATTAAAGACCAATTTTTCTGGCCAAAATATTCCTAAGTGTCCTGGCATCATTCAAAAATGTGGTAATGAAGCTCAAATTATAGCCAATATTGGACATAGTATGTCCTATAGTAACATCCACTGCTGACACACCTGATATTTGGTGTCTAACATTTACAGTGCCCAGGTTGAGTATTGCCATGAAATACCCCGCTTGCCTTTTTTCTGGTGACTACCTTTATGACATCATCCAACAATGTTGTTGGATATGCCCTCTTAATAAACATCTGTTTTAAAAATTCACATTCTTGATAATCATCCAAAGTCACCATTATAGCAGCTCTAACTATTTGCCCCTTTATCACAGACCTTTTCTGGTGGATGGGGTGAGAACTGCTGTAATGTAGGAAGCTGTTTGAATATGATGGCTTTCTATAGATGTTAGCAATATATCTACCATTGCTGTTGCCCTTGGCTAGTCTCACATCAAGATAGGGGATGGAGAACATATTAAATGAGGATGTAAATCATAAAAAGTTTGTTAATGTAGTAATTTAATTGACAAATTCATCTGCCACCCTCTCATCACCTTTAATGATGACAAAAATGTCATCCGGGTATTGTATGTACCAATGGATCTTTTCTTTAAACATGTGGTTTGGAAAAAGTAATTCATGCTCCCAATGAGCCTTGACACAATTGGCAAAACTGCCTCCACATGGTAAGCCCATTGTGACACCAATTTTTTTGAGGTAGAACTGGTTGTCGAACAAAATAAAGTTGTTTGAAAGAACGATTTCCAACAAACATTCGATCAAATCAATTTCTTCAAACTCTACCCCTTTCTTAAATAAAAAATTCTCTAGTCCAAAAGATAATCAATTCCTGGGGTATGACTGTATAAAGATCACAAATGTCAATAGTAAGAAAATTGTAGGTGTCAACAAACTCTAAATTATTAATAGCTTCCAAAAAGTTCTATGAATCAGAACATATTTGCGATTCCCCATTCAGATATTTCTTAAGTTTGTAGTCTACAAGTTTAGCACATGCATGGATCAATGACCCCCTCCCATCCCCAATGGGTCAGAGGGGCAGGTTACTTAGATCGTTATGTATCTTTGGTGCTCCAAACATAACCGGGTACCTAGGTGCTGTCATATTTAAATAATTAAATGTGTCAATATCAATAGTAGCTTCCAGAAATAAATCATTTATTGTTGTTTTAACTCTCTGGTAAGCTATATTTACTTCATTCTTAGATGCACCAATATAAGCTTTGGTTTCCAGTATGCTTTTTACTCTAGTCTTATAATTATCATCATCGTTAAAAATCAACCCACCCCGCTTATCTGGTTTCATTACTCTTACTCCCTGTAATTTCAAAAGTTCTAAAGCTTCTCTGTCACTATCCATGATATTTGATCTAGTCAGGGGATGCATGGGCTTATTTAAAGCTGCCATGATATCCATCTTGCATATTTTTTCAAAAAGGCTTAGGGTAGTTTGTAACAGTCGATTAAAAATACTGCTCACTTTACAGTCTTTTTCAGTATAACCATTGTTGCCCAACAATTCCTTCACTATTCCATGATTCAGTAATTATAACCAAGGCATAATTATTTACTGAACCAACTATATTTAGGTAATTTATTTTTAGTCAGACTTCCAGCATGATATACTTTTAGTAACCTGGGGTGTCTAGTATGGTTGTAACTAACCTTAATTCCTGAGTAAAATCCAAAAAATGTTTCTCAATATCAACCAACTTTGAACTTAACAATTTACCACCTAAATAATTCAAATGATGCCTATCTTGCCAAATAAACGTGTGTATTCATAAAATCATCCCAGGAATTAATAAAATTAAAGTCCATTTGAATACATCAGTTATGTAACCATTTATTGAATAGCATTGCTATTGTAAATTGGCAATCTGATAAAGCTAGTGTAGGCAAATTTTCTGAAAAGCAAACATCGATTTTTTTTAAACAAACCTCTGAAAACTCTCAACAATCCTCTACGTGTATAAGAGAGGGGTCATAGACAGATCATTTACATCTGCATGTATAATTACTGAGCTAGAAGTACATCTTTCTCTATCAATCTGACAAGGCCAGCATAAATATTTTGGAGTTTACATCGCTCTAAAGTAGAAACTGTCACATTCTCTCTATCAGCATTGGCAAGTGATCTAATACTTTTCCTGATCATTGAGTTACCTATAACTAACACACCAGGAGAATGGTCCACGTTATCCCCTGTATTTACCATATCGGATCTAAAGTTACCTCCAACTGCTCTTCTCCTACTACATTTATACATAGCCTTAAATAGGCTGACTCAGACTGGCTGGTGTCATCACCATCACTGCTGTCTCTTCATCTCTTCTTCTCTTCTTTATATTAATGTCATATACCTTTCCTGAATATCTAATTCCGTCTTCAATAAAGATTTTTCAGCAAGGGTATACTGTTGTTTAGTAAACTCTGTCTGAACCCCTATGTCCACTGTGAGCGGTTTTCTGAATAAAATGCATGGTTCCCCAATGTATCTGCATTATAAATGGAATTATTCTTCTCCATAAAGGAATTAATATCCATTTGAGAACCCTCAGAAAACAAAAGAATCTCTATATTAGCCTTACTTTGTTTAGAATGATCTTTGTGCCTTAAATCCAACTTATCACTTATTAAAAATTCACAATCAGCTATTTATGATTAAATCTCTTTCCTTAAACCATCCAGTTCCATAGCTGTCAGTCAACTTACTACATTTAACACAATTATTTATGTCTGAGTCTATTACATTCTGTGGGAGTGTGCTATACATGAGACAATGAATGCACTGGAAAAATGTTTTTTTTTATCAACAATGAATGCAAACACAAGTTGTTTTCATATTTTCATTTAACCCAAACTTATAATTAACCAGAAAGAAAATCTAGAAGCTCTGCTGCTGCATCTCCTGTGCCTGTCACACACATTGTGCTTCAACACAAGAAGATTCATTGCATCTCCGTTTCACATGCATAACACACAGCTGCTTTGCTCACAGACACTCGCTGATACACTTGATTAAATAGCAAAAATGCTGAAGGATAACTCTGCCCAAGCTACAAAATCCTTTACTAATGCATTCTATGGGCATCTACAAGAATGCATGGATCGTGCTATCCCAAGCAAAACCAAGACTCACTCCTCCAAGAAAAGGAAACCAGTCTGGTGTACCCCTGTCATAAACAAGCTATACAACAGAAGGAGGAAACTAGTACAGAAAAGAGTAAAATTCCAAGAAGGAAAGACATCCCTGATCAGTATCAGCAAGAAACTATGATCCCTCATAAAATCATCCAAGGTGAGCGTCAAAAGAAAAATTGCCAAGGACTCCAAAGATAACCACAAGGCATTCTTTAGCTATGTCAAGAATCAAAGTGGCAATGCTCAGAGCTGCTCGAAGTTAGTGCAGAATGCCACAAAATACACTGAACCGACTGATATTGCCAACATCCTGGCAGACAGGTTCAGTGCAAACTTCACCCCCCCCTCACCCCCAAAAGGGCCCATAACCATACCAGAAAAATGTAGAGCCCTTGGAATCACAGACACTCAGGTTAAGACAGCCTTCTCCAAAGCCAAAAATGCAGCATCAATGGGACTGGATGGTGTCACAGGCTGCGTCCTACATAAGCTCAAAGATGAACTAACCCCTCACCTAAACACACTGTTCAAACTCAGCCTCTCCACAGGCTACGTACCCATAGAGTGGCACACAGCAACTTTATTCTGCTCCTCAAAGGTGGAGCCACAACAGACCCCAGGAACTATCACCCTATAAGTCTGACTAGCTTGGTCTGCAAGGCTATAGAGTGCATCATCATGGAACTCATTAACAGAGACATTGGGAACCTCCAAACACTGGCCCCTACCCAGTTCTGCTATCTTAAGGGAAGATCATGCCTCCTAAACCTGGTGGACTTCATTGAGACAGTTACCAAGGCTATAGACAAGGGAAAGGTGGTACACACAGCCTACCTAGACCTCACAAAGGCCTTTGACACCATTCTCCAGTTTGGTATTATAGACAAGCTCCCCAGCCTGAACATAAACCCCTATGTCACAAGATGGGTTGCCAACTGGCTCATGGACAGAACCTACATGGTGAGAGTTGTGGGAGCCAGATCTGACTCTAAACCGGTTACAAGTGGCATTCCCCAGGGCTCAGTCCTAGGACCCCTCCTGTTTGGCATATACTTCTCAGAGGTACAGGCAAGCACAGGAGGACTATGGCTGACCAAGTTCACAGACAACTGCAAACTAGGGGCTATAATTGACTCTCCAGCTGACACAGACATCCTCCAAAAGGGTCTCACTGAGACGGATACCTAGTGTCAAAATCATGGCCTCAAGCTAAATGCCAAAAAGTGCATAGTCATCCCCTCTGGAAAAAACAAAGTACCCAGAAACTACCACATAGGTGGTAGTCCCCCAAATACAAAAAACGTAATAAGGGATCTGGAGACCCAAGTAGATAGTAATCTCTTCTTTGATAATCACATTGCTAAGGTGGTTAGAAAATCCTTCTATGTGGCCCACCTAATCACAAAAGGGTTTGCATCCAGATCAAAAGAGGTCATTGTGCCCCTCTACTCATCACTCATCAGACCCATCATAGAGTACAATGCCTCATTTGGGATGTACCTTACAAGACACCTGCAACAGCTGGAAAGACCACAGAAGTATCTCACCAAGAGGATTACTGGCCTCAAACAGATGCCCTATGCAGCTCAACTGAAGAAACTCCAGCTGTACTCAGTTGCATACCGCCTACTCAGAGGTGATCTCTGCCTGACATACAAGGCCATGTCCAACCCAGAATTGATGGACATGCTCCACCTAAAGAAAACCTTAGCCCCTCGAGCTACATGCTCTAGGGATCTAAACCTCACCACAACAATAGATAGGACCTGCTGGAGGGATAGACTCCTGTCCCAGACACTTCCCATGCTTTGGAACAAGATTCCAATCTACATTAGGCAGAACTCCCCACTAACACTCTTCAAGGGAAACCTTGACGAGTGGATGGGAAACAGAAAGTTTACCCCGGGGATCACTTCAGTGGCTGTGCTCGACATAGGCACAGGGAACTAATCTAAGGGGGCAGCGAAAGCCAACACATTCAGGCTAGGCTTATAAATGCCTTCGGGCAGATAGCCTAGTACCTACCTATGAACCTATGAACTCTAATCTCTGTCTCACAAGCGCACACACACAGACACACACACACACACACACACACACACACACACACACACACACATGCAGTAGTAGCAGGGAAAGAAATTTTGTAATGAGTAAAATAAAATACAATAAAAGTCTCAGCTATGGCTCCTTTCTGGTGCACTTGCTTAAATAGCAAGTTTAATCTCTCTGTTAATAAGGATAAATGTTCTGCTTTTGGTACTGTTGGGGTGTTCATTTTTTTATATATTCCTTTCTCTGTGACTTCTGTTAAGGTTCACTGGATTCTTTTTGGACTAAGAAAGAGATCTTTTATCACTGGGTGAACTGTTTCGATGTTATACAGGTTATTGTATCTCTGTGCAAATGTTTAAGGTTACATTTTGTAAAATAACTTTTTTTTTAAGGTGGAGGTGAATTGTAATACTTGGAAGAATTTTCTTGTGTCCTGCTGTTTTGGGGAAAAAAGTTAACTGAAATTTATTTTTCAGTAATTTGGGGATCTTATTTAAATCATGTGTAGAAAAATGCTCTATATAATATGGTACACCAGGGAGGGTGTGCCTTCTCCATCCATTTCCTTTTTTTTTTGACATTCTTTATTTTTATACTGGGTTACTTGTGTTTATGTACCACATTTTCAGACTGTAGTTCAGATGTATTAATAACAGAAAGTTATGGTATTATTATTATTATTATTATTATTATTATTATTATTATTATTATTTTTGACAGGGATAAAAAACAAAAGAGATCTTCATGTACAGGCGAGCATTTGGAAGTTTAAAAAAATAGGGACTCAAGATTGTCTTTAGATCCTTTTCCTAAAATGATGAAGTGTTGATACTTAGAAGAAATGTTGGTACTTAGAAATCTTTGGGAATGTATTTTAATTGACCCCATGGGTGCATCTCTCTATCTCTCTGGCCCTACTAAACAGAGCATAGCTAGTTTTTGCAAAACTTTGCCTTTTGAAGCGATGACTTACGAAATGATTACATATGGAAATTATGATGCCTTGGAGGTACAGTGGGTGAATACTCATGATAAAAAATACATTTCCTGTGCATGTGTTTTATGGAAGGGTCAGTGTGGAGAGGTATTGTATAATCTGATTTGAAATTTGAAAGCTTGATTTAAGAAAATTCATTTTTGGCTATGAGTGAAAGGGTAGGGTTAATTTTGCAATGTAACACCTTGTTTATGTTACTATTTACCTACCTTTGCTATTTCATTTTTCCTTGTTTATGATAGTTTCTTGCCTTTACTTAAAGTCTTTTGGCATTTTGTTTTTATGTTTTTCTTCTTCTGATTTTAATATTGCCTTTACACTTTTTGATAATTTTTGTGGGGTGTTTTACATCCATAGCAAGAAAAGTGAGCACAAGCAGAGCTTGTGTAAAAATGTAAAAAAAATCTGTTCTTTTTCCACAAGCCGCTGTTTTACAATGAAAACTGATCTGAAGGTCTGAAGAAGTCTTTGAATCAGCAAAGATGAAAGCGCTTATCTGATTGTGTGTATCTTGTTTAATAAAAGTTTTCATTGTAATACAGCGGCTTGTGGAAAAAGAACAGATTTTTTTACATCATTGTGATCCCCAGCTCTGCTTGTGCTCACTTTTCTTGCTATTTTTGTGACTTATTCGATGTCTTACATCCACCTGAGCTACCAAATACTCATGCAGTTTGGGCCTCAGATTAACATCTCATCAGAAGGATGGCACACTCAGGGGTGCACCAGTCCCCTTATACTGCACTGCATCACTATTAGAAAAATAAATACTGAGGTCAACTGAGTCGGGCTACTAGTCACAACTCTGAGCTGAGATACAAAATGACTAGAGGCTTCCAAGTTTCCAAAAAAACATAAGTTGCCTGTTTTTTTTTGTTTTTTGTTTTGCTTATGTACACTATTTATTGCAGTTTGTATTGTCTGCTGCCTACTTTTATACTGTATTTATTTACTGTATACTAAACTACACTGTTGTAGTGCAATTGTCTGCATTACTGTGCCTGTTAAATTGAATTTTATTGCTGTTTTCACTGTTTACTAAGCTCTTTTGCTATGTTCACTGTTTGTTAAGTATTTATTGTTATTTTTCACTGTTTTAAAGTTATTCATTCTGCTTGTTATGGCTTTCTTACCAACTGATGTTTAAATAACTGATCTATTAGCTGTTTAAAACATTCTTTAGAGCCTCCTTGCTGGCTTTCTGCTGTTTTAAACTTTTTTTATGTCTGACTTCTACTTTTCTGCTGTTTTAAACATTCTCTAGATTTTCCAGTTGAAACTAGGGTAGCTAGTTGCTGTAGCATAGTCCAGATACAGGCTTACTGCATCTGTATCTGTTTGTAGTGTTTGTTTATTCTGAGCACATTTTCCAGGCCATCTTGGACTAGAATGGACCTATCTGCACTTTAGTGAGAGGATTGTGCTGACTGGAACCTGTCTGCTAAAGGGAGTCCAGTTTAGGGCTTGGAATAAGCATCCTCATTGGTCCTTTTGAATCTTTTTAAAGTTTTTTTTCCAAGTTTTTAGCTTCTGGTATTTAGGCCCTGTATTTGAGTAGAAACAGGTTTCTGCTTATTTGCACATCTCGCAGCACCGTGCACTGCCATGCAATTGTGCACTTAAGCTGGGCAGTTAAATTTAAAAAGTTTTCCCTAAAACCCAAGCAGAAATATCCATCCACTGAGTTCCTCTGTGATTGATTCTGAAAAGCCACCCTAGTGACAACAGTCTTCAGTCTAGCATTATGGGCAGTGTGACTACACTTATTTCTCCTGCCAACCTTGTTGACTTGGGTCTCTTGAGGCAGTATAGCAATTGCTTCATGAACACTGACAACCTTCTACTAATAACTCACTCTAATACAGAGTGCAAGAGATGTAGTTACACCAAAAATCTTGAATCCATGCTCTCCCTCACTCAAAGAGTAACACAGAAAAGGTTGTCAACTCACCCACCACTACATATGCACGAAGTATCACCAGACATACATACAGTATGCATCAAGCATGAAAATCTACAGACGTGGAGATTCTCTCATAAAAAAAAATTACCAAAACACCAGAAACCTCCAAAACACAAAACTGCTAAAACTAACACAGTCCCCAAAGCACCCATGACACATAGCAACACCAGTGTCTTACCCATCAAGTCTGTACAGGTGTAACACTCAAAAAATAAATTTTCTTGTCATTGGATACTCAATAGTGAGACACACGGATGTCCCACTCACCAGGCTGTACAAAAAGAAACTCACAGTCTACTGCCTGCCCAATGCTAGGATTCATCAGATCATGCATACACTCAGGTTTCTCAGCAACAAGTACCATTATGACTCTGTCATAGTTCATGTTGATGTGAATGACCTGAGACATTCCTCACTGGACTATATGAAGAGAGACATGGCTGAGTATGTGTCCCAGGCATGTATGTCCCTAGTCTTGAGCTGCATACTACCCTCACCTAGAATGATGCCACAGTATAAACAAAAAATAATTGATTTCAATAATTGACTTTGTTTTTGGTATCATTTAAAGGGGATCCAGTTCCTATCAGCCTGGAAAGCCATGGCTGACAAATCTGGCTGATTTGCCAGAGATGATTTGACCTGGCACCTCTAGGCTTTTGGCTGCTGGCAAAGGCTTTTGCCTCCCCCCATAGTGTCTTTTTTAGGCAAAATCTCGAAAACAACATTACTGACATGAAATTAACCAATCAAAACAAAATAAGGGTCATGCTGCTAAATGCTAGGAGCTTAAACCAAAAACTATACTCCCTGGAAGCACTTCTATCACTAGATGATGTAGTTGTTTGTGAAGTCATAGAAACCTGGTTCAAAGCCTCAGAGAGTACCCCAGCCTTGCAAGGCTACAATGCCTTCCACACCTTTTGACTACAAAATGAACTTGTGGAAACCAAAGGAGGCAGTGTTTCAGTCAATATTAGAGATAAATTCACCTCTGGTCTAGCTAGACTGGACAACTCCAGGTTATGGTGAGTAAGACCCCCATTCAAGTCATAGCCAGTTATAGATCCCCCTCCATGGATCATAATGCTCATGAAACCTACTTGACCAAACTGGAGACAATCGAAATTTTACCAAATACATAGGTTATGGGGGATTTCAGTTATCTCACCATCAACTGGGAAACCTACTCTAGCCCTAACTCGCTAGCGCAAACGTTCCATGACTTTGTTAATTCAAATGCCCTGGAACAAATTGTCCATACCCCAACAAGGGGAACAAACATTCTAGATCTTGTCTTTGCCAGCATGTCAAACAGATGCACTGCTGCAACTGTCAGACCCTCATTAGTTAAAACTAACCAAAAATCAGTCACTTTCGAGTAGCACTAACACCAGAACTCACAAAGGATGAAATCAGACTAAAAAACATCAACAAGGCAAGCTCTACCCTCCTAAGTGAAGGTATAAATGCATTCCAAGCCCCACCCCTAGCTGGAAGTGGAAGTTTACACTAAAGCTCTGTATAATCACTTGCATAAGTATATAAACTTGGCCGTATCAAAAAGAAACAAAGCCAGTACCCCAAGTAAAAGCAAGATGCCACGGTGGACATCCAGCATCAACAAACTTTACAATAAAGGCATAAAGTTGCTGTCCAAGAAAACAAAAGTGAGGCCTCAGCAATGGAAAAGCACCTTGCCCAGCCTCAACAGGTGAATAAGACAATTTGCCAAATCCTCCAAGGGTTTCTTTGAGAGGAACTTAGCAAGTACAGCCAAGGATAACCATAAGTCCTTTGACAGTTATGTGTGTAGCCTAAAGGTAGGACCCAAGCATGTGCAGAACTAGTGGCCAATGGCATCACACACACTGACCCCACAGAGATAGAAAACCTGCTAGCAGATAGGTTTGGCAAAAATTTCACTCCCTTATCCCCTTCTAACTTATCACAAACCTTCCCCCAAATCCCCCCCTACATATCTGAAGAGTAGGTCCTCAAAGCCTTGTCCAAGGCAAAAAGTACAGCATCTATGGGCCATATGACATCCCAGGCTGTCTTCTAAACAGGCTAAAACATGAACTAGCATCACCACTACGTATCATTTTCAATCATAGCCTAATCACAGGTTTTGTTCCTGTGGAATGGAGAACATCAAAAGTTATTCCCCTCCACCAGGTGGTCTAGCAACAGCCCTGGGGAATTGCAGATTCATAAGTCTGATCAGCCTCATCTGTAAAACCATGGAACATATCATTATGGACCTCAAAAATAAGGACATAAGTGACCTCCAAACCCTGGATCTTACCCAATTTGGCGTTGTCAAGGGCAGATCCTGCCTGTTAAAATCTGTATGGATTTCTTTGAAAATGTGATCAGGGCCATTGACAAGAGCAAATCTGTGCACACAGCATACCTCGACCTGGCAAAGGCTTTCAACACAATCCCACATTCAGGCATTACCAATAAACTTAGCAAACTGAATGTAAACCCCTTTGTTGTAAGATGGGTTGACAAATGGCTCACGAACTGGATACACACTATCAAAGTGGGTGACTCCATATCAACCAGCAGGGTGCCACCGGGGTCAGTGATGGACCCCTTATTGTTTGGTATATACTTCTCAGAAGCTCAGGTCAAAACTAAGGGATTGTGGCTGACCAAGTTTGCAGACAACTGCAAACTAAGTGCAATCATTGAATCCCCAAATGATGTCAGTATACTCCAGGAGGGTCTCATGCAGACCAACGACTGGTGTATTAGTCTCAATCTGAATGCAAAGCAATGCATCATCATTCCCCTCAGCACAAACAATGTTCCTTCACACTATCAAATCAACAACAATACTCTAAGTACCCATGAATTGGTAAGGGACCTGGGGTCACAAGGTGATGCGACCTTAACGTCAACCACCATGTCTCTAATGTAGTAAGGAAAGCTTTCTACTTAGCACACTTGATTAGGAAAGGCATCACCTTGAGAGCAAAAGAGGCTATAACCTCTCTATACTTGGCACTTATCTGGCCCATAATTGAGTATAACACCCCATTTGGCATGTACCGCACAAAGCACCTGCAGCAATTGGAGAGACCTCAAAGGTTTCTCACAAAGAAGATCAAGGGGCTCTAGCATGTGCCTTACACAGACCAACTAAAGTCCCTGTCACTATACTCCATATCATATAAACTTCTTAGTGGAGACTTATGCCTGGACTACAGATCAATACAAGACCCAAACTTAATGAACTTGCTGCATATCCATAAATCAAACGGGACTAGGGCTACCCATTTCAGGGACCTAAATATGGCCTATGACTTAAATAGGACATGCTGGAGGGCAGATTTATATCCCAGCAACTGCCGTGTCTTTGAAACAGGACACCAATTCATGTGAAACAAAGCACCTCTATGACACTGCTCAAGAAGAACCTGGACGAGTGGATGAGGTGCCGTAAATTCTTACCAGGGGTAGCACCCACAGCCCTCCTGGACATTGGCAATCATTACTAAATGCAGTCTTGGGTATTGACTAGCATTTCTATGATATTATATTGGGATGAAATGGCTAGGCTTAAAATGACCTCCTGGTCAATAGCCTAGCAATTTCCTATGATCCTAAACAATCAAACTATCTGTTGGGGGAATAGAACCCACAGCCATGAGGTCGATATGAGAAGAGCTGGCTATATTGATTTCTATCCAGCTATCTGTTGGGGGATAGAACCCACAGCCATGAGGTCAATATGAGAAGAACTGGCTATACCGATTTCTTCAATCGGTTATGCAAGTCACTTTAACAGAAAGCACATTTACATCATAATATCACAGCTCATACTGTCTGTAGTGCACCTAAAAAGTCACATTGTGAAAATAGTGAGGTTTGACACCCTTTTCTGTACTACCTTTTGCACGCACTGCTTCAGGAATTTCAGTGTCTCTTGCACAGTGTATAAACAACTGTCACTCTGGTACTTGCTCAGGATGCATATGACCTTGTGAGCAGCAAAACGGTTGTCTCCATATTAGTTGCTATAGTGCACCAGCCACAAACAGCACATTTATTTTTGTCATCATGTTAATTGTTGTTCTTGCTGTCGCTTTGTGGTCTGATTCTATATGTCCGCAAGGACTTTAGCAGACCAGACTTGCTAGTGTTTTCTTACACTTGTCCATGGGTTTTCTTGTTAAAACTACCAGACTGGATTGCCAGTTCCTTCTCCAGTGGACCATAGCCAGTTTATCTTTCTGTTATAACCTGTCCATCTTGGGTATCCCAATATAGTACAGGTCATACCTTCACTGAGATGCACAAACCCTTTCACTTTGATGAGGTAACAGTTTAAAAGGGGTTAATGTCAGTACAGGCACATATTTCGTATATTTCAGCTTCCTGAAACTGAACACATATACCAGTGTCTAGCTGCAGTACCAAATCCTAATATACGGCACATTTTTATATTTTCACTGAAAGGAGACAAAACAGTTTCACAGCACAATGCTAAATGAAAATTAATGTGTTGCAATGTGATTTTTAAGGCATACCATATCAAGCATATTCTTGAGGACTATTAACTCCTAATTATTATTGATTCAGTTTAAAAATGTATTCACTCAAAGTGGTGTAAATTAACCTGAATGCATAGTGATACAACTAAAACAACAATAATCCAACAATGAGAATGAGGAAAAAATAATAAAAATAAAAATAAAAAACACTAGCGGCATTATTCTCCACAGTATTTTCACAACACTCTATAACATTAACATATATGACTCTTAGGTGTTCAAAAAAAGAAAAAAAAAGTTTATTATTTTCTTTCAATGGAAGGACTTCTTCAGAATAAACATTTTGAAACACACCCTCATCTTAAGTTATAAAAGGTCATGTGATAACTAAAGTAAATCAGGTGACAACAGTCATCTATTAATATAACTAATGATAAAATTAAGTATAACAATTATTTATCATTAATTATCATTAAGTATTAATATTTTTAATTGTAATATATGTATAATTTATAGTTAATTATAATATAATTATTTATTATTATGATTATTAGTTAAATAACTGCCCCTTCTATGTAACAGGCTTCTCATCCATGTGAAGCTGAGTTTATATATTACTCAGTTTAAGAGCAACCTAGACCAGTGGATGGGGAATAGGAAATTTATATAAGGCCTGGTACCCAAGTCCCTTATGGACAATGGTAGTTTATAAATGCCTGGCCCTCAATGTCCTGTTTAGATACAGAACATCATTATTCTTTCCAGAAATCATGGATAGGCTTAGAAAGGCCCCCAGGTCATTAGCCTAGTAACAGTCTATGAATCTACAGTATGTGAAAATACATCAAAATAACAATAAACATAAAACAATAACCATAAAATACATGAGTGGAATTGTACAAAATGCATTTAATGTTGCTTAAAACACACAATAATAAAAACTATTTTTATAGTTTAGCTGCTCTTATAGTCAAAGCACTACTTAGAACAACACTTTCATTAAGTCCAGATAAACTGGTGACATTTAGAAAAAGTTAGAAATGTAAGTTATAATAATAGATTTTTAATGGCAACAGCTGATGTTAAGGATCCTTTGCATCTATCCCATGGGACAAAGACGTGGGGCTTGCGAAATTTTTGACTTTTTTTTTGAAAACATGCCATCAGAAAACATTAATATATTAACTAACTTGATGGATTTTATTCTAACCAATAGAACTATCATATTACACATGCTTACATTGACTCCTTCTACATAATGCTTTGTCTACCTTAGTGTAACTGGTTAGGATGATCAGCTGACATGCCCTCATTGATGTACTAACGAGTATTCTACATATGATGCACAATTCAAAGGCTGAACTAATTCACAACATAGGATCATTTTTATGTGAATCATACTATCTTCCAGTGTCTAAAGATAGACAGATACTGTTGTCTTTGTGATCCAAAGTAGAAAGTAAATTAAGTATTAGATCAATTTGTCTGAGTACTGAGAAAATGTGGAAACCAATGTTTTTATGTTCATTCTGGACTTTTGGTGCAAATACTGCAATATCTGTGGTAAAGCTTCAACTTGAAATGTTCATGTTTGTCCCAAGACAGAAAAAGTATATACACTTAAATATATGTTAAAGTGCTGTAATTATTCTCCTGTTTAATAATATACACAATGCTCAAGTGTCTTTTTAACTGTGGTTAAGTATTTGGATAGAGATGTTTAATCAATCAGCACTCTATGCACATGCAGATAGGATGTTAAAACCACAACTTTTAGTGCAAGCCATGCTGTTTCTCTTAAAAATATTTATTCTGCAATACTACTAACTAGAGAAATCTATACTTATTATGTGCCACAGAATATTACTAATTTAGGAAAGCCCCTTATTTTCCACAGTAATATTCTGGCATTTATTACAAAGCACTGTGACTAAATTACAAGCAACTACCATCAAAAATAAATATTTTAATTGCAGTTGTCGCTCCATTTGCATTTTAAATGGTGCTTTCAGAGATCTGTTACAGAACTAAATTGTTATTTAAATTTCTATTTATGCTTTTCTGCCAGAACCATAATATGCAAACTACTATAACTAGCTGCAGTGTATTGTGGGTAATATATATTATGGTACACTGTTGGGAATGATGTATTTGTAAATGTGCAAGTAAAGACAATCCAAAGGAATTACCACACAGGAAAATAGTTTAGTGTTTTAATTAGTGCGTAGTCAGAAGACTTCTTCAGAATAACAGCTGTCATTATTAAATGGTTTAAGAAAACAAACACCCAAATCACATCTTCTAAAACTAACCTATTACATTCAGATTCACAGTTTTGCTGCCTTCATTTTAAAATACTCTTACTATTGATAGAGTAATTTAGGCCAGGAAACTGGTTAGCCCCTAATCTAAATAATTAATACACTATTTTGATTTCCAAGCAGTTATTTACTTCATCTTGTAAAGTTACTCACTCCATTTGATCTAATACAAAAACATTTTTTTTTCAATTAGCAATATTCTTCTAAATAATGCATTTTAAATCATTCATTCTGATGTCTAGCACATGCACATATAATATTTGTGATCTTTTTTTTTTCTGGAGGATTCATTAAGGTTCCCACAAAGTGTACACATGTTTTATGTCACTTGATATATAGATCCACGTTGTTGCAATCATAGGACTTACTTTCAACAAAGAGTTTGTGGAGTAACAATGGAGCAAGTAGTTGCTCCCATGTTTTGCTAATGTGTTATTAATTTCACAGAAAAATGAATAAATTTCAATTTATTCAAAAACAGCACAAGACTGTACTGTAAATATATAGATGGCGTATTACTTGTGCAGTAGTAAGGAAGATTTCATTAATTTTATGCTACATGTAAAGAAGATGACGACTTGCGCGTGGTGTTTTTGGGTGTCTGGGCAAAAACCTATTTCAATTTTATAGATATTACCATTAGTAAGAATAGTGAAATAGGCAGTGTACAGTCCATAATCTATTGAAAATCCACCTTTAGCAATACATATTTGCATGCTAAGACTTGTCAGTCAGTGTATATCAAACAATGTAAACCTAAAACTATAAGGGTTTCAAGATTAACAACAGTGTTAAAGTACACCACATTGTACATTACAACCAATATACTAATAATTCCAAATATGTATTAAGTCGATTCAGGAGCCTTTTGTATTACTGTCTTGACTTACTGTATATGTCTTACTATTAAGTACAAATCAATATCTTATTTATTATTATTATGTATATATAAGGTCTTAGTATTTGTGTAAAATGAGAAGTTTGCAATTGCACAATTTATTGTTCTTTAACTTTGTATGTATTGAGCCTTCCTTCCAGGCCTCTGCTGGAAAAGGGCTTTGTGCCAAGCTGGATATTCCTGGCAAACAAGAATTGATAAATAAATTAATTAATTAATTAAAATAGTACAGCCCCGGGATTCATGAAAGCTAGAATAAAGTGCAGGAACAGTGTGGCAGCTCCTGCATGGAGTTTGGCCGCCGAGCGATTCAACAAACAGCTGATCCAACGTGCATGAGCCTGTCTACACTGTTCCTGTATGGAAGACCACACGGCATGCTAATCATCTCATCTGCTGGTGAAAACTATGCAAATGAGGTGAATTAGCAATTCATAAAGCTGCCAGGTCTCCATGCAGGAAGAGTGTCAATGCAGAAATGTGTTCAGTTACTACCTGAACACATTTCTGCAAAAAAGAAAATGGAGGCATGATACACAAATAAAATCATATATTCACATCTGTAGGCATGCCAATGGCCAAATATATGGCCATTGGCATGAATAAATGTTTAATTTTGATATAATTTTTTTTAGCCCGATCTCGGCCATTTAAGTATAGTGCAGTGGCACGCAAACATGATCATGCCGAAAATAAAAAAAAAATGTGAAAACCCAGATTTAAAGAAAATCTGCATTTTGCCATTATAGTCTATGGTATGCAGAATCAAAACAATACCAGGGGAAAGGCTCTGTGTCAGTGCAGTATCTGTGGGCTAAGTTAGTGGGGTATGCAAATGATGGGAAATTTACTGAATCACAAAATATTCTAAGTCCAAAACCTGCACCTAACCGTGTAGGTACTAGAACAAGCTCATGTAGGCAGGAGGAGCAACTAACATGAAAAAGGGGTGTGTCCTGCTTGCTGTAAGCACATTGGAGCTCCATTGACTTGGTTGTGCTTAGCTAAGTACAGCTAAGTGAGGGTGTGTGTCTGATGCTGAAATATCTTACACCATGAAATGAAGAGCGTGTTCGGGTCCAGACAGGGATATTTCTGCTAAAATGTGTTTAACTTAGCTAAATGGGTTTGCGCACCATGCACTGGGACTTAAACAAACCAAAAAAAAAAAAACACATAGGAAATGGCAGCACTGTGTATATGTAAGCAAGGGGGTGTGTCCAAGGCTGTATGTCTATATAGGTTTGCACAATGTGCACCGGGATTTAAACCACAAAAATAAAAAAAATACAGAAAATGGCAAGTAGAACAAGAGTAGATGCACTCAAATACAAGTAAGAGAGCTGGCAAGTGGAATGTATCATACTCAGCCAATCACACAGACAGCATCTGCAGCACACCACTATAAACAATGCAAACACCTTTCAGTCTGTTTTTTTCCCACAAACTCTACACCACCGGTGTACACAGGTCAAAAGAAACAAAATTTTAGGAGCTGCTGTTGCTCTCATACATCAGTATGTGCAAGAGGCTGAGGGTGGTGAAGAGGACAATGCTGACACCCCCCCTCCAGATTTATGAGGAGGAGGAGAAGAGTGTTCAGGCCCAGGGTCACCTACCAGAGGCTACATGATCTGTAAATAGTAGAGTGATACAGGGTGGACAAGTACATACTGCAGCAAATTGTGGAGCTGTGCTGGGCTCGCCTCACATCCAGAACAGAGGGGGACCCATCACAGTGGATACCAAGGTATGTGTAGCTCTAAGAATACTAGCTACAGTACTTTCCAAAGACCAACTGGGGAAATCATGTGGGTCTCACAGGTATCTGCATTCAGGATACTGCGACCACATGCCGAGGAGTACATTAAATTCCCCACCACCCGTGAGGAGAGGACCCACAATATGCGTCTCTTTCACTGTGTAACAGATACCCAGAGGTACAGGGTGCCATAGGCTGCATGAACATCCACATCAAAACACAACCTGGTGATCAGGGTCGGGTCTACATAAACCACAAAGTGTTCCACTCCATCAACTACCAGGTCATGTGCGATGGCCAAGGCATTATCATGAATGTGTGTGCTGGCTGCCCTGGAAGCTATCATGATTCCCACATCTGGCATTCCTCACAGCTGTATCAGCGGTTTGCCAGGGGGGACATTCTGTATGGCCATTTAGTGGGGGATGCTGGCTATGCACTAGAGCTGTGGATGATGACACCCATCAGAAATGCACACACACCCACACAAGAATGCCGTAATGAGGCACATGCACAAACCAGGATCATTATAGAATGTGTGTTTGGGATGCTCAAGTCATGGTTCCACTGCCTTGACATATCTGGTGGAGCCGTGAAGTACTGTCCAGCCACATGTGCACACATGTTCATAGTATGTGCCATGCTACACAATATGAACCTGCAGAAACAGCTGCAGCAGGAACAAAATGGGGAAGGGCCACACAGCCCCCCACCATTGCCGCCTCCACAGGCACAGAGGGACTTGGAGGAGGAACATCCTGCCACTGTAGACAGATGGAAGCATGCCCAGTATGCCCTGGCCTGGGCAAAGAAGCAATGCATAGCACATACACTGACACTGTAGGAACCCAGGGACTGATCTCTCAATGTCTGACTCGCACACACAGTAAAATTGATGTCAAACATCACACCACCTATATCTGACCATGTATAGGCAATGTATTGTGTGCATCCAACATAGACAGCCCTCAAGCACCACCGTCACAACAGCTGCAGGCACAAGGTAAGCCAGTCTCTGTAACAAATTAAGCAAATGGAGTGGAATTTACTGATAGCATATCTATGCTATTGGTCAAGCATGTAAAGAAATGGGGTGGATAACTGGGATAGCAACAGATAACTGATACCTCTGTGGGACAGCAGGATGTGTATGCCCAGTACTGCCCTACCCACACTATGCAGTACCACCCTAGTTGACAAGTACCACTGCAGTATATGTGGTAAGCCAAATAATTGGGGGGGGGTCATAGGACACATGCATGGATGTCAGAGTGGGAGTCCCATACCCGCCACCAATACCACACAGCAGATCAGCTGTAGGCAACCATATGGAAATGCCTGTCAAACACCCACACATGGCAACATCCATGAAATCCCCACCCACAGACCTTTACACAGTGATATCACAGAAGGTCTGGCAGTGGCAGTATGGCTCTGAAATATAAGAAGTCTGAAACTACAAATGTCAATGCCAGAACAATCTGACCTGTGGTTGATACTGTTATGCCTGTAGTCTGAAAGATAGGGCACATCACTATGCTACATGGGACCAAAATGTTAAGCAAATAGCAGCACAGTCTGTGTAGATGTGTATCATGTACAGTCTTGTCACTCCCCATAGTCCAATAGAAATGCAGTAACATGTTCTTAGACTTAAGCAGCATCCAGCTGTCACCCAGAGTGATGGCACAATAGTAACAGAAAGCAATTGTCCATAACACCCACATTCAACTTGCTGGGCCATTCCAGGGGTGTCACCTGCTGGCAGCCTGGGAACATATGATCATCAGAATGCACTGCCCTGCTACAGATGGCCTGCATCTGTCACACCTGGCCTGCAGGCCACTGGCAAATGCCTATGCCTTACCCACAGTGCCCTTTAGGGAGTGTCATGGGGTCCATAACACCAACATAACATGGTCCACAAAATGCAAAGAAAGGCCATGCTGACAACTGCTAGGAGCAAACCTGCCAGCCTCAGGGAGCCAGAAATTAGGACAAAGCCATGAATAATGTGGTGATGAAGGTCCAAAGAGAAGGACACCTGTAAAATACTGCTCTAATAATGTTATAAAGTTGATGGAATGATTTGTAGTAGTATGGAATGTCTGATGGGTACGAAGTCTGAAACTGCAATGTCAACTGTCAGTATTATCTAACTTCAACCTGAGTGACTTGCAAAACACTTTTGCTGGAAAACCACACTTATTTGGATAACCAACAAGATATATGGGTCATGGATATGGACATTCTGTGATACTCTGTACCATCAACAGGCAAGGCTAGGAGCTTAAACATGGGAATGCACTCACTGCCTAACACTGGAAGTTGGTGACATGTCTGCACCCACAGAACCCTGGGCCACAGGCATGGGGAGTAACACACCCCTCCCTGATCACTCATCCTATGCAACATCCTGAGCCCAACATGTGGCCATCCAAGCAAAATGAGGTGGGGTGTACATATATGTGTGACAAACACACAGCCCCAGGCTGGTCAAACAGTCTGACACACTCAAGACCCTCCAACTGCAGTCAAACATTGAGGAGAGCCCAATGTAATGTACAGGTATAGGCAAGCATATCTGCCCAGAACAGCCCCCCTACATATCCTATCCCCTACAAATCTATCTGGAGTCTGCCTGTCACCCTGATCCTGTCTGACTTATATTACCCAACTGTGGACTGGAAATCAGACCAGGCAAGAACATAAATGCACAGAGATTCCACATTGTAATATATCACCAAGGTGCTGGACCATTTCCACAACACCAGCAGTCAATTGCTTGTAGGCACACCCCTCAACAGGCTGGATTGTGTAAGAATGCATAGCATTTGGCCGATAAACCTTGTGTGTACATCATCCATCCTATATTCCTCTGCTAAATCACTGTGATGATCTCAGGAGGTATGTCACAAGGTACTGAAACAATACATGACAATGTCAAATGGCACGTATGACAGATGTCTACTAAAACAAGCCCTGTAACCCTAGCAAACCATACATTACTGAGAGAAATTGTCACAATCATTGTATGGCCCATTGTGTCCACAATTTGATAGGCTATCTCCAGATATCCTGCACCAACAGGTTGAGAGGTATGGCTGTAGCATAACACAAACCAGACTGGAGCAAAACAATCCCTGGAATGGAGTCCCACATGTACTATAGAAGGACTTAGAGAAATGTCAGTAGGATCTAGGAATGAACATGCATTCCCCACCCAGTGCACTTTCCATTGCCCACCTTAGCAGTCCTGAAGATGTCTCTCATCCATAGAAGTCACTTTTGGTAGGGCCAGCCCCATAAGCTCTGTGGCATGTGTGAAAACTGCATAACATGATAGGACAAATAACTAGTTAGGTAGGAGTTCTCATCTTAGTCCTGGCAAATGTAAAAGTGTGTGTGACAATTGTGTGTGCAAGACTGAGGGGGTTCTGATTTTCTTTGTTTATAGATGACACACTTTTATGCCATTCCCACCCACAACACTTCACAGTGCCCCCCCTTATCAGTCCCTTATCAGCAACCTTGGCCAGTTGTCAGCCCTGCAGGCTCAGTAGTGTATGTTATAACTGCTTAACACTATAGTACAAATGATTAGTTTGGCAGGGGCTCTATTCTTGTATCCAGCAAATGTGTGTGTGTGGATATGTATGTTTGTAAGTAGAAGTAATTTTATATGTTTCCCACTCACTGCCCTACTTTATCAGTCCTGCTGATGTCATTCCCCATATCAGCACCTTTGGCCAGCTCTCAGTTCTGCAGCTTGTGTGGTAACTGTGTAACTCTATGGTACAAATCACTAGTTAGTTAGGTGTTCTACTCTCACATCTGGCAAGTGTGTGTGTGTGCATGTATGTCTGTTTATAAGGCAAATTATTTTGATAAGTTTAACACCCACTGCACTACTTTATCAGTCCTGCTGATGCCATTCCCTTTATAGGTTCACAAGTGTGTAGTAGGTAATGGCTGAGGAGCCTTAACAAGCCTAGCACATAGAAGGGCCCTGCCATTGTACCACCCAATGTTACATCCCAGTGCCTGTATCAAGTATAGCCACTGCACTGATCCTTGGGTTGAACTGTCTATTACCCATCCACTCATTAAGATTTCTCTGGCACAGGGTCAGCTAGGTGCTCTGCATGACAAGTAGGAGAAGTGTATTCCAGGGCATGTGCAGTCTCTTGGCAAGGGACCTGTCCCACCAGCATGTTGCGGTGATTGTGGTACTGAGGTAGAGGTCTCTACAGTGTGTGTTGTGGATGGATTTATATGTAGCATTTCTAAACCAGCTGAGTCAGACATGGCTTTGTAAGTCAAGCACAGATAGCTGCTAATTAGGTGATATGACACAGAGAATAGCTTGTGTCTTCTGAGTCTGTCTTTGAAGGATGTGTGTTTAATGCCTAGGAACTCCTTTGTGAGGTGCTTCTGTGACTTCTCCAGCTGTAGCAGGTGTCTAGTGAGGTACATGGCAAATAGGGCATAATACTTGAGGAGTGGTCTAATGAGGGAATAGTGGACAGAAATCATTACCTCTGTCTTCCTGGATGCAAAACCCTTGGCAATGCAATGTTCCATACTGAAGGACTTCCTGACCACAGTGGCAATGTGGTGTTTGAAGGAGGAGTTGCTGTCAACGTGTGTACCCAGATCTCTTATAATGCCTACAGTGTTCATTGGACTCCCATTGATGTGGAACTTACTGGGAACTGGGTGTTTTACCAGATGGGATGATGATGCATTTTGTGGTGTTAAGCTTCTGGCCATGGTTTCCACACCACTCATTGGTCTCACTGAGGCCTCTTTGTAGGATGTTTGCATCACTTGTAGAGTTCATGATAACTCCCAGCTTTCAGTCCTCTGTGAACTTGGTCAGCCAGAGTTCCTCTGTGTTGGGCTGGACTCCTGAGAGGGTGATGCTGTACAGGACACTATCCAGTACTGATCCCTGTGGGAATCCACTCATGACTGCTTGCTAGTCTGACTTGGCGTTTGTCACTGTCACACTGTGTATTCTGTGAACCAATTTGCAAACTATGCACTGATATAGGGCTTGATGCCTAGTTTGTTTTGCTTACCAATAATTCCTGACTGAGGAATGGTATCAGAAGCCTTGACCAGATTGAAGTAGGCTGCATGCAGTGCCTTACTATCATACACAGCCCTAGTGACTCACTGAAAGACATCAACCAGGTTGAGCAGGCATGATCTGCCATTCACAAAGCCAAACTGTGTGGAGTCCAGAGTTAGGAGATCACCCATATCTTGGTAAATCAGGTCCCTGATGACGCGCCCATACCCATGCATAGTAGACTTGTCAGGCTAAGGGCACAATAATCCCCAGGGTCTGTAGATGCCACCCTATTCATTGAGAGGGTTGAATGTAGCAGTGTGCCGTTGTGGAAGGACAAAGACTGAGGTGAGGCTGTGACTGACCAGGGCACACAGATGTGGTGCCAGGTCTCTTTTTATGTCATGGAGAACACAGCTACAGATATGTTGGAGTCTCATGGAAGCTGTATCCTTGCCTGTGGACAATGCAGGTCTAACCTGGCCTGCAGTAATTCTGGGTGACTGACATTCATCTGCCATTGTGATCGCCCACTTGGGGGGGGGGGGGATAAAGCTGGCCCTGAATGTGTTGGCAAGACTGTGGCCAATATCTGTTGTGTCAGGATAGGAATCAGCATTGTGCAGTAACTCACAGCACTTGTGGTTATTGCTGTAGAGGTTGTTGATGTAACTATCAAAGGCTTTTGGGATTGTCATCAGTGTCTGCTGCAAATCTGCCTTCATAGCTGCCTGTAGATGATTCCATGAGGGATCCCAAGTTGTTTTTGAGGCTATTAAGGGGGTTCACCAGTCTTGGGACACCACCATTTTCTGGAACAGTGTCCTCCTTCTGTTGTACACATTAATAATGGCAGGGGACCATCACAATGGCCTCCAGTGTTTGGAGGACAGTGTCTGTGTTCTGTTGGCTATGGCTAGTACCATGCATCTGTGTACATGTTTGTGCGGTGCATAGGTGTAGGATGTGACAGTCATTCAGCTATTTTCCATTGACATGGGTGCAGTGAAGTTACCCACCCCTGTTTTTATGACTGCAATGTCAGCATTGGAGTGGTTTTGTAAGGTGGATACCTTTGTGGGGGGTGTGGGTGGGATGTTGAGCTCCATATTGATTACATCACATTTGGATCTGACCAGGTAGGGATTGACAACTGTGGTCGAGCAACAGTCCCATATGTAAGTAATCAACACAGGTCAAGGTTGTTGCATCCTCTACTGGCGGCCAGTATGTGCTGGTTCAGGGCATTGTAACTGATGAATTCCATGAAGCGTTGGGCCAGTGTACTGGTGCTTGCCTACTTTCCTCAGGTGATGGAGGGATAGTTGAGGTCTCCTACTATGTCAGTGTTTGGATGGACCTTCATAGATGCCAGGGTGTTGAGGAATGTGCATTGGCAGTCTAGGAACATAGCTGGGGACTGATAGCAGGCTTTGGTGTGGATTGCAGTATTCCCCAAAGTCAGTTTTACAAGAAGTACCTCTTATGCATTATGCTGGGATACTAGTCTGGTGTGCATATCCATTATGGCTATGGAGACAACACCACCTGTGTAGGTGTGGTCCATGTTTTGGCACTGACAGCTGTGGAATGCGTCATAGCCTGTTAGTGCAGGGCTGCTGTCTGCTGCTGTGAATCACTTCTCCATTACAGCACAAATGTCAATGTCCTCTACTCTGAGGAGTGATTTAAGTGACTGCATCTTGACAGTCAGATGTCTACTGTTGAGCAGCATGACCCTCAGATTGCATACATGTATAGCTGTTACGGTGGTAATTTGATTTGGAACACTGACTAATAAGGCACTATAGGGGTGGCAAGACACTTACCCTGTACCTGGAAACCCAGAGCTGACAGATTTAGGACATCTATGGCAAAGCATTGAGGTCTGTCAATCATGTTATCCCAAGCAGAGAGATACTGGATCCCCTGAGAATGACACACAATATGTAAGCCAATGTTGCAGTCAATTATATGTTGATAGTACTGCAGCATCATTCTGGGTGAGGGCAGTATACTGCTCAGGGCTACTGTCACACCTCCATGGACCACATAATCCAAGTGTTCAACTATGTCTCTTGTCATGTAGCCCAGGGAGGTGTGTCTTAGGTCATTCACACCCACATGGATGATAACAGAGTGATACTTGTAGCTGTTGTGGAGTGGCCTGACTGGGTGTGTCATGTGTTGGATGCTGGCATGTGATAGACAGTTGGCTGTTACCTCTTCCATAATCAACATAGTGAGTGGGACATCCGTATGCCACAGTACTGAGCCACACATGATCACTGTATTGTGCAAGGTGATCAGCCTTAGGAGCTCAGGTTGAGGGGCACACTGTGTAGGTAACATATATGTCCTTTGGCATGTGCTATGTCGTGGTGTCTGAGTGGGTGTCTGTCTTGCTGGTCTGTGCTGTTTGTGTAAATGTCCATTGAGTGCCTCTGTGAAAGTCAGTGTGTGCCTTTTCAGTGTATGTCAGGGCTGTCATAGTGGGTGTTGTGGTGAGTTATGTGGTCCACATAGTGTGGTGCAGGTGTTGATCTCATCCTCTTGACCATCTAGTCCAGTGTTTGCTGGAGAGTGCATAGTTCCACATTTGGTGCTATAGAGGTAACTCTTACTGGTCTGAGTGTTTGAAGTTTAGAGGAGAGGGTTGTCTGTGTACATGAGGCAGTCACAACAGTGCCTCAAAATGTACAAGTGCACCAGGTTAATTGGTGAAAGCACAGAAAACCACACTTCAATCATGCCAGGAGGGGTGGTCATAAGTAGTAAGTACTGAGGCTAATTCCATGATGAACCAGTACTGGTGATGGCTCCCAGGTGTGACACTTAGATACAATGACCTGTTGAAGTGCAAAGCTATAATGTTATTTGAAGTGCAAGGCAGAAAGAACTAGCAAGATGTATGGGAGAAACTAAAGGCAGACTTCCTGCCACCTGTAATACCTCACCTCAGCTGCACAGTTAACGGCACCTTTGGCCAGTTGTAAGTCCTGTAAGCTCTGTAGCACATACAGTAACTGCATAACACTATAGTACAAATAACTGGATAGACAGGGGTTCTAATCTCAATGCTGGCAAGTGTGTGTGTGTGTGTGTGTGTGTGTGTGTGTATATGTGTGTGTGAGAGAGAGAGAGAATGATGTACTGTGTGGGTTATACCATTTTGACTTGTTTACCACCCTTTACACTTCCCTTCACTCCAATATAGTAGTCCTGTTGATGTCATTCACCTTAGAAGTACCTTTGGAGAAAGTGAAATTGTATAAGCTCCGTGGCGAATCTGATAACTGCATAACACTATAGTGCACATAAATAGGTAGGTAGGAGTTCTAATCTCATTACTGGTGTGTTTGTGTGTGTGTGTGTACCATATCTTGTGAGGTGGATACCATTTTGATGTGTGCACTACACATGGCAGGTGACCACCTCCTAATGTCATTACTTTATATGGTTTGGTAATGACATCTGCCTCACATGCAGCATGTGAAACCACTGTACAGGCCATACCAGTCCTCTGCACAGATGTGCTCTGTCTGCCTTGACAATGGCCATGTATGTGATATAGTTGCCAAATAGGCCACAGTGAGTGCACTGACACATATGGCAGCATCACATATCATACCTGACTGAAACAGCATACTGATACAGTGTCTGCTACCCTCCAACATGCCCATGCTTGTAGGTGCAATGCATGAGTCCAGATGCTTAGTTTTACAAGTAAGCTGTTCATGTCATGGGTCTCATTAAAGGTTGCAAATGGTGTGGACTGATATATTGTGGTCTCAATCAGTATATATCAGAAACAAATGGCATCTTAACAGGTGTGTATATACATTTTATATCCACTGTATATCAGCAATGTTTCACACATGTCCCTACCTTAGTCAGTTTGTCCAATACATTTTGCTGGTGTCTGTCCAGATGTCTTGCACTGACGGTTTGTGATGTATGCTACAGGAATGTTACATTCTCTTCAGATAGGCCCCTGTGGTGACCACTGTGATGCAATACAATTAACCCCACCACAAGTGAGCATGCACATAAAGCAATATGGGTATAAGTCATAGTTGTGTACATGGTAACTTGCATGCCCTCCATATGTCTGGGGTATTGCCAAAGCACAACTGAACAATTCCATACTTACCAGCTTCAGGATGCTGTCCCATATGCAGACCAGAGTGACCTATGTAGTTGTGGGAGACAGGTATTGTCAGCAGACTCACATGTGCCCTTGGGAAAGGATGGATGCATCATGTCTGCACAGTCACAGCACAACATCCAGTACTACACAATTTGCTGCCCTTCACCCTAGATTTGCACTTCTGTGCATTGTAAATCCCCATCCACACCTGCAATTGTATCTGGCACATGCATGTAGATAATGTACAGATACAAGTATGTCTTATACAGTAGTCTACTGATCCCACCTGGGACCTTATTTGCATGCTCCTTGTCTATTATGTGGGTGCAAACCCACCTCCAGCAAGTGGGGTTTTGTACCCTGGTGTTGTACTGTGATGGGTGACCCAAGCTTGGCTAGGAGCTCCTCATTTGGTGTCATTGGGGGCTGCATGGCTGGTCTCCCAAATGTGGTTGTGGGGTCCCTGGCCATGGCAGCAGCCCTTTGCCAGGCACGGCATATGAGGTTGGTGGCATGATGCCGCACCTGCTCATATGTACGTGTGTCCAAGCCCAACTAATTTATCCTGTGGACAGGGACATCCCACAGGGTGGTCCTCTCCCACAGATGTTGCTGGCTTTGGCCCAACAGTACTGTGTGGTTCTGTATTATGGCTTCCATTATCAGGTTGTATTCCGCTGGTGAAAAGGTCTCCCAACGATGATGTGACATTGCACCTGGTAAATGCTAACAGGGAAACACATCTCAGAACCCCATACATTTGGCAACAGTATGTCCATTACCTGCACATGTACCTTGAATACCGGTAGCTAATATTCACAATCATACCAGTAGCCAACACTCACAACCAGACAATACCCCTGTAATCCATTAGCATAGTATCAGCTTGCATTGCACTCCTGGTCCTGATGAGTCACATTGCCCATAGTGAGGGCAGGTTGTTTGCATAATCTGTCATTCCTCATTCAGGTCTGTGTAAATGGATGACGTTAGCCATCTTCCATGTGGATGGTGTGTGGATGGTGCTGTGGCTTGGTGCGACTCCAGTGTGTAATGCAGCTGGGAGCACATGCCTGAGTTCATGTAGGATGCAGACAGGGATGATATGATGTCCCATGGATACTTACATTCGTTGCCTTTCAGTAGGCAATATGTACCTGCTCACTGGTGATGAGGGGAGAGGTGTGGGTGCAGTACATATCCACCTATAGTGATGCTGAGCCGGGGGGGGGTGTTTGCCCTAACCCTATCTGCATCAGGTTGCTTGTGGCTATGTTGTGTGTGTATGTGAACCCCATTACAGGTTGGGTTGGTATGTTGCCTCCGAGAGTGCAGAAATATTGGAAGATGGCCTTGTGATTGTCTCTGGTGGATGTCTCCAATTTGTAATCATAGCTGGCCTTAAAGTAATCTACCTGTGACCTTATATGCTTTTTCAGACAATGGCTGACTTGATGCCAGATTGGTTCCTGTCCATACTTTGCCCTGTACAGCCACTGTAGGGACCAAGTCTGTGGTTTGTGTAATGCTGCTGTCCAGCAAAGGGGATTACTGCACATTGGTGGAGGCAGGTATGACAAGTAAGGTATTGCTGAGTCCATACAGTCATGTATGTGTTCAATCGGTTGTTTGTAGTGGGCATGGCCACAAAGTCATAACACAGTTGGACACCCCTCCAATTTAGTAATGATAATCATGCTTACTGTACTAACCATGGCTGTGTCAGGGCAATGCAACAACTGGTAGCTGTAGACATGTCACTCTTTTGGGTGCACAGTTGCTAAGATTACACATGTATACACCATGTACAGCTGTTTAAACTGACATTTTGCATCCCATGTCTGTTTTCATGAGGTGGGCACACACACCTACTCATACTGACAGGTGCATAGCTAATACCTCACATACATGTCTGTTCTATCTAAGTACGGCACACTAAATCCACACTCTTGCTGTGCAGTCATCCCTCTCAACCTGTTACAGCAGGACATCTGTAGATGCCATGCATACATGGATGCAATGGGACAAAAATCAGTGACAGTGTCTCAGTATTGCTATAACATACTTGAGTCATTCAATAGCAGAGTAGCCTTTGCACTGACAGGGATCCCCTGGAAGATGTCCAACAGTCATATGACAGGAAGAGAGGGGAAAGTCTAGGAGGGTGGTATTGTGGGTACAAATTGTTAATGTTAGCAGTATGAGTGGTGTAGGGACCAGATTAGCTGATATGATGGCTAGGGGATGGTTGACATATTGTGTGTGTGCAAGAGACCACATGGAAGGGGATTATGGCTGGGTGTGTGATAGGCATGTCACACTTGTGCTATCAAGGTGTGTACTGGAGGTGGAAGGGGGTAGGGCTTCTGCTGAAGGAACAGTATTCCAAAAGTGTTTTTGGAGGAAGACGTAAGTGTCTGATAGAGTGATGTTTCTAAAGCTGTAAGCTGATGGTGTAATTATGACTTTTGTTAGTGCATATGCTATGCAAGTTGGTTGTGTGATGGATGAGAATGAGAAATGTAACATCAGTTGTAATGGTAAGTGGTAATGACTGTACCCAAGGGTGACAGACTAGTCATTGCAGCAGATGTAAATGGGCATGTTGGTGAAGTGAACAGAGGGGATAGGGAATTGATGGGTATGTATGGTGTTGAAAGGAGTGAGGACAGTGAGATGGTAGTGGGTTTTGCAAAAAGGATGGACATGGCTGTGGTGAATATGCACTATGACATGAGGGAGGAGCATGGTTGACATACAAGATTGGAGTAAGATGCACACAGGTGGAATATATCCAATGTAGGAGGGCCAGTTTGAAGGAGATTGGAGACTGTAAAGTGGTGACAGGGTAAAGTGTATTTAGGCAGCAGGGAATGTTGGTATGTGAGAAGATGTTGTTGATTGAGATGAGGGTGAGTGTGGGGGTAGCACCAAGGATCAAATAGTGTGAATTGGAACAGTGTGCTTGTGAGGTGGAGTTCAGGGAAGATTTGAGACAGGCACTGGGTGGCAGTGACAATCTAACAAATATCTGGTTAAGTACAGCAGAGCTGGTAAGGGAGACAGCTAGACGGATGCTTGGGGTGACATGTGGATAGAGGAAGCAGAACAAGGACACCTGTTGGTGGACTGAAGAAGTACTAGACAGAATACAGAGACAGAGGTTGGGGAAGGAGTGGGATTGTCAGATGAGGAAAGTAGGCAGGAGTATGAGGAGATGATGTGCATGACAAAGTGAGAGGTGGCAAAGGCTGAGGATGGGCATATGAAGAGTTCTATAACAGGTTGGACACTATGGAGGTATGAAAGGAATTGTACTGACTGGCTGGACCAATGCACTGAGCTAGAAAAGATGTGCAGCAGATAAGGGTGATAAAGGATGATGACGTATATGTACTTACAAGTGAGGAGAGTGTGTTGAGTACATGGACAGTGTACTTTGAGATGCTGATGACTGAAGAGAATGAGATAGAGAAGGTTGGATGATGTGGGTATGGTGAATCAGGAAGTGCAATGACTTAACAAGGAGGATGTAAGGATAGCTATGAAGAGGATGAATACTGGAAAGCCTGTTGGTCCACATTACACACCTGTGAAGCATGGGGTTGTTTAGGGGAAATGGCAGTGGTGTGTTTGGCAGAGTGTTTACTGATATCTTGGGAAATGTGAGGTTGCATGAGGAGTGGAGAGAAAGTGCTTGGGTATGGTGTTAAGAATGAGGTTAATGTGCAGAGCTGTGATAACTACAGAGGGATAATATTGACCGGTGACAACCTGAAGTTATGGGTAAGAGTAGTGGAAGCTAGGTTAAGGAGGGAGGTAAGGAGTACTGGTCAGCAGTATGGTGTCATATGTGGAAACGGCACTACTAATGTGATGTTTTCTCTGAGACTGTTACTGGTAGAATACAGAGAAGGTCAGGAGTTGATCTGTGTCTCTCTAGATGTACAGAAAGCATATGACAGGGTGCCTAGACAGGAGTTGTGGTATTGTATGATGATGTCATGAGTGGAAGACATATATGTAAGAGTGGTACAGGATATGTACAAGGGTGGTGTGACAGCATTGAGGTCTGCATTGGGATTGACAGACGTGTTTAAGGTGGAGGTGTGATGACATCAGGGATCAGCTGTCAGCCCTTTCTGATTTGCAATGGTGATGGATAGGTTGACAGACAAGATCATATGGGAGTCCCCATTGACTATGTTGTTTGCAGATGACATTGTGATTTGTATTGAGAGCAGGGAACAGCTTTTGGAGACCCTGGAGAGGTGGACATATGCTCTGGGGGGAGAGCAATGAAGATCAGCAACACTAGTACAGAATACCTGTGAGTGAATGAGAGGGAGGATAGTGAAATGTTGAGGATGCATGAAGTACAGTTGGCAAAGATGGATGCATTCAAATGATTGGGATCAACATTTCAGAGTAATGAGGACTATGGAGGACAGGCATATAAGAGAGTGCAGGCAGGATGGAGAGGGTGGAGAAGAGTGTCAGGAGTGATATGTGACAAGACGAGTACCAGTAAGCGTGCTATGTAAGGTCTACAAGAGGGTAGTGAGACCATCTGTGTTATATGGGTTGGAGACAGTGGCATTGACAAAAAGGCAGGGGTCAGAGCTGCACATGGCAGAGTTATAGATGTTATGTTTTGCACTGACTGTGACATGGGTGCACAGGTTTAGCAATGTGTATATGACAGGCTCAGGCCATGTTGGACGGATATGAGACAGTCTTGGAGAGGCAGCATTATATCAATTTAGATATGTGCTGAGGAGGGGTGCTGAGTATATTGTGAAAAGGATGGTAAGGATGTAGCTGCCAGGTAAAAGTAAGAGAGGAAGGCCTCAGATAAGGTTTCTAGATGTGGTGAGAGAGGACATGCAGGTGGTTGGTGTGAGAGAACAATTTTCAGAGGACAGGTGGAAATGGCAACAGATGATCCATTGTGGCAATCCCAAATGGGAAAAGTCAGCGGACAATTAAGGGGGATATTGTAATGTTAGTCTTCACAGGTTTGACAAGGATTTCACTGACATGACACAACTCTATGGGTAAATGACTACAAATATGAGGCACACATATGGTCAGTATATAACATGCAGTTCAACACACACATCTGCAGCAGTACTTTACTCTGCACATGCTTTGTATAGTTGTCTTATATTTACAAGACAAAATGTGTATCATAGTTATATGCACAGGTAACATATGGATATGTACAACATCCCAGTAGCTGGCCTAGTCACTACAGACAGAGCCACATGCTATGGCCATCAGTGCTACTCAGCAGTGCATCAGTACAGTAACTCTTGTTGGGGCATATGCTTTCAACCCCCAACTTTCCATTATTACAGACCACCTACTGCATTCAATTACATGCTTACTTGTTTCACATACCTTTTTTTCTGGATATGTCATAGATATATCCTTTCTTATTCTTTTTTCTCACACTACTTCAGCTTTGCACTGATGGACTGTCTATGACAGAGGTGGTTTGAATAGATGGCAGCTTGTCTTTTGTAAGTAATGCTCATGACCATGTCATGGTCTGAGCACCAGTTGGTGTTCCCCAGTTGCTGATTGCATGTGGAACAGCTGTGTAGTTATCCCAATAGCCAATGTCATGGCAACACACTCCTATAACTGAGTACTCCATGTGGGTGTTAGCCCTTTCCCTTACCTGTGAGGAAGAGATCCTGGAGGTGTGTGAGCTAATACATCTTAGAACAAGACCTGTGGAGACAAGCCAACTAAATGGTGGAGAAGATTCAAGACATGGGGCAGAATGTGAGTATTGCTGTTATATGTTTTGAATACTGTTTGTTTAACAGGGTTTCTCTGAACATGCTACTTCTGCATGGGTTTCAGTCTGCAAAGTCCTGTGTCTGCATAGCTCTCAACTGTAGGGGTATCCACATAATCACCAGCGGTTTGCCTGTTATGTTTGGTCTGTTCCCCAGACAGGTGTTGTCCTTGGCAAAGCTGTAGCCTTCTCTGGTGATTGCAATCAGTACATCCCAACATCCATTTGTCTTTCAGATGTTATATCCCTCAGAAAAGTAATGTTACAATAAACCCTTTAACACCAGCAATTTTCTCAGTGTATAACAGCAATATTTCAAGTAAGGCAGTGTTTTGGGGCCTCAGTATCACATTATGTCAGGCTTGGTACAGATGCAATACAGTAGGAGGTTGATACGTAGGGTTTACCATTATTATGTTCTGTCATTCCTGCTGAGGGGAAAGGGTGGACAACATGTGGGACTCTGTACATTCAAAAGGTTGGTGTATGGACAATGCTCTTAGATGTCCTTGGAACATATGTTATGTGGGGGAGCGTAACAAGTGTTTTAAAACTAGGCTGTTTGAACATGTGACAGATATTACTGTTGAGGAAGAAGACAGTTCTATAGCTGTACATTTCAATAATTCCCACCATGGAGGTAGTAGTCCTGAAAGAGGAATTGTTATGTACAGAATTGGTTTAAATTCTTAAATGTGATACTTTATCCCCTAGGGGTTGAATGTGTGCTGTAATTGGAGGCTGTGTATATATATATATATATATGTAATTAAGTGTAGTGGGTTACAAGGTACTGCTTTGGAAAAGTCTGTTTCTCAATTTCGTCATACAGTCATAAAATAACACTTGTTATGTACAGATTCAATGTATGTTTTTAAATGTGATACTTTATCCCCTAGGGGGGTTGACTAAGGTTTGTAATTGGAGGATGTGTATTTAAATGTACTTATGTGTTAATTGCTTCTTGTAATTAAGGCAAGTATTTCTTGTAATGTGTTACTCTTTGAATGCTTTGTCAAACACATCAGAGTAAAATGAACTTGTGTGAATTACTGGCTGTTTGTATTTTTGTTTACTATCTTCACTCATTGTAGTTGTGTTGCTAAGAGGTCACTGTATATGTGTGGCCATTGTGTATGGCCTATCATGGTTTTGTAGCAGCGTACTGTTCACTTATTATTTGGACTGAGGGGGCAAGTGTGAGTGTCATGGGTCCTTTCGCATCCAACTGTACATGATGCCCCAGTTATGGGTGATTTATCAGCAGCATATGTTTGTATGGGCATTTAGAGACATGTATGTATGTGTATACATATATATATATATATATATATATATATATATATATATATATATATATATATATATGTCAGTATTTCTTGGTAATATAGCTGTATATTGTTATACATATATATGTATCCCCACACATATCTTTCTATCGCTCGCTCTCTCTCTCTCTCTCTCTCTCTCTCTATATATATATATATATATATATATATACGTAAATATATATTTTTCATGTATATATTTGTAGATAATCATTCTCCATAGCACAGTGTATCTTTCCAATTGTAAACTGACTGTACTGCATGATATGATGTAAAAAACATCCTAACATTTCACAGCTAAGATGGCCTACTAGTAAATTACTGTGACTATGGTGTTTAGCATCCTGGGCTCAAGACTGAGCATGGCTGATTATTTTGTTGCTGGCCAGAAGAAGGGCTGCTGGATACAGCGTGATTAAGGCACTTTTAAGCAGTTGTAATCAGGTTTGCATGAGTCTGAGCAGCGCTAAGCAGGGTTAAAACAGGGTTAAGCTGATAGGTGGTTAAACTGTATAGGCTTCACTTACTGACATTTACCAGTGTGCATATATGGTTAGCAGAGCTAACTACTGGTCATCATTCACATTTAAGCAATGTGTAAACCTGCTAAGCATAGCTCAGCCCTGGTAAACATTGCTCACGTTCCAGTCTCATAAAATAGCAGAGTAATGAGATCATGTAATAAGTTTACTTACTTTCCTGTGCATAACATGCTTTTATGTGCTCCCATTACAGTAGCAAGGGGTATGACTATACGGTGCAGGACACTTGGGTATACGTGGGTAGTATCACGTTTTTTTAATTATTTTTTATGCATGGGTAGTATCACATGTTATATGCACTCACACTTGCATGTTACACCAGCTACAGTACACTGATTGACAAATATGATTCTACACATATTGTATTATAAAATTATTACTGTTGACACCTCTTTTCCATGTAAAGTTGGATTGCCTATTGTAGTACTCCAAACATGTACCTCTGCATGCAGAGCTGGGACTCTGAGTACTACACTATCTTATTCTTGGTGTTTCAGCTGTATGTTTTTATGTATCTCCTATTGGATATTATTATGATATTAACTATGGAGTACTATGTTTTTTTGGCCATGTCATTGAGGACTGCTGTCATGTAGCAATGGCATACATTTCAGTTTCAGACTTCTATCCTTCAGGACATCCATCCTAATGCATAACATGTTTGCTGTCCACTTTCTGTCTGTCCTCTGTGCAAATGTGCAGATGTCAGGTATTGCTAAGACCATACAACTATGTAGGTGCCCACATAGTTTTGTGCTGTGTGCCTGGACACTGCTGCTAGCTCCAACAAATGGAATGTCCTTCATGTGGGCCTTGGCCCTTTTACTTGCCTGTGTGAGGGGACATTACAAAAGTGGTGGGCTACAAATTCACAGACAGTAGGTGGGAATACTTCACAGGTCAGAACATTTGGAGACCGTACAACATGGGGGACATATCTCCAGAACTGTGAAAAGATTCTATGTTATCATCAGTGCTGTTATACACATGGTGGGTTGATAGATTGACAGGGTTTGTGTGTACATGCATTTAGTGAGTGTTTTCATGTCTGACAGTGATATGTCTCTGACATACCTCTCCACTGGCATCCTGTCCACAGACTGGTAACATGTTTGCCTTTTATGTTTTGTCTGTTCCCCAGACAGTTGCTGTCCTTAGAAAATCAGGCAGGGACTCTGGGGAATGCAGTCAGTAAATACTAAAATCCATTGGTATTACTGACTTCATATTCCTCATAAAGGATATGTTACAACAAACCCAGTAACATCAGCAACTGTCTAAATTTCTGATAGCAATATGTCCAATCTATGCTTGTGTTTGTGCTCTGTCCCCAATGAGATCAGGCCAGATGTCATGCACTATGAGGCTCAGACGTATTTAGTATCATTAATTCTTGTCTTCATTTCTCCTATCATCCCAGTAATGTAGTAGACCCACAGACATGTTACAGGGAAGAAGCCATAGATATCAGTCCTGAGCTGCTACATTCTGAGGTGAGCTGTACATTTGAGAGGTCTGTGTATGTCTGGCCATTGTTGACAGACTGTCAGGATTGTGTACACATGTCATGTGTACATGTTATTTGGACTGTGTATGGAGGGGGTAGATGTAAGTGTTATGGCTCCTTTTTTATCTGACTGTGCATGCTGCTCCAGTGTCTGCTGGTCTATTGACTGTATGTCTTTGTAGGAGCAGACTGGGATGTGTCCTGTACCATGGTCAGGATTCAGATTACACTGAGAATGTAACCCACTATATGTAGGGGTAGTGTGTGACTGGAAAACTATTGTGTATGTCATCACACAGTCCATATACTCTACTGTTCACCTGACCTACTGGTATGTTACTGTGGTGGAACTGGTTGCCGGTATGCGCTTTCACACTGGTGTCTGATTTTAGGTGCTGTAACATTCCTGTAGTGCCTGACATCCCAAAGGGGGATGACAACACATTCTTCGACATTGAGTTTAAGGCCATGGCTCTGACACCAGTCATTGGTCTCAGTGAGGCCTTTCTGTAGGATGTCAACATCACTTGAGTAGTTAATAGCTCCCAACTTCCAATCGTCTGCAAACATTGTCAGCCAGAGTCCCTTCATGTTGACATGGACTTCAGATAAGTTGATACCAAACAGGAGAGGACCCAAGACCAAACCCTGTGGAACTCCATTCATGACTAGTCGGCAGTCTGACTTAGGGTCAGCTACTTTCACACCGTGGGTTCTATCTGTGAGACAGTTTGCAACCCACCTACTGTTATAGGGGTTGATGCATAGCTTAGTGAGTTTATCCATGATTCCTGAGTGGAGAATGTTATCAAAGGGTTTGGCCAGGTTGAGGTAGACTGTATGAACCACCTTGCCTTCATCAACAGCTCTGGTGACTGACTCAAAGAAGTCGACCAGTTTGATTGAAGAGTCATGATCTACCCTTTTCAAAAGCAAACTGTGTGAAATCCTGAGTCTGGGGATTCCCATATCCCTGTTTCTTAGGTCCATGATGATGCATTCCATAGCTTCATATGATAGCCTTGTCAGGCTGATGGGGCGATACTTCCCAGGGTCTGTAGCCACTCCTCCTTTGAGGTGAGGGATGACTGTAGTAGTGCACCAGTCAGTAGGGACAAAACCTGAGGTGAGACTGTGATTGAACAGGGCACACAGGTGAGGTGCCAGTTCACTCTGTAGTTCATGCAGAAGGCAGCCAGGGATATTGCCAAGTCCAATAGAAGCTGTGTTCCTGGCCTTGGACAGTGGTATTTTAACCCATGCTGCAGTACAACTGGGTGCCTGGCAGTGTACTGGTATTGTGATTGGTCCTTTGGGGGTGGGGAGAAGGGGAAAGTTGCCACTGAATCTGTGTGCCAGTATATTGGCAATATCTGTTGCCTCAGTATAGCAGTCCACATTGTGCAGTAGCTCAGAGCACATGTTGGCATTGCCATGGAAATTCTTTACATAACTATAGGAGGCCTTGTGGATGTCTTTACTATGTGCTGCAATTCTGTTTTCACAGCTAGCTTTAGAGTATTTCATGAGGAATCTCATTTTGTTGAGGCTGACAAGGGAGGGGGTATCCAGTCTTGGGAATTTACCTTATTCCATATCAGTTTAATCCGTCTGTTGTGGAGCTTTTTGGGCAGGGGGCCATCAGAGTGGCTTCCCTTTCCTGGAGGGGAGCATCTTGTTTCTATTGTGTATGGCAGAATCCATGCATTTGTGTACGTGTTCATACTACATTGGTGTGTGTTTGGAGATCATGAATCTTGTCTCCATTTGCATAGGTGTCATGAAGTTAGCCACCTCTGATCTTTGGAGAACAAAGTTAATTTGGAAATGTTTTTCATGGTGGTTACCTTTGCAGGGGGGTGGGAAGGATGTGGATTTCTAAGCGATGACATTGTGGCCAGATCTAACAATGGAAGAGTTGACTATTGGTGCACAGCAACAGTCACCCATGTTAGTACTGACTAGGTAAATGATGTTGCTACATGCAATGGGCGTGGAATCAAGATGGTCCAGGCCACTGGAATGGATGCATTCCAGGCAACATTGGACAAGTGCATTGATACATGGGTAGCTTTCACAGCTAATGGAAGGGTAGTTGAGGTCAACCAGTATGATAGTGTTAGGCTGGACATTAATATACGCCAAGGAATTTAGGAACATGGGGTTTGACTCTTGGGACATGGCTGGAGACCTATAGCAGGCTATGACTTGTATTGCTATCTTACTCTATGTTAGCTACACCTGCTGTATCTGTGATGTATTGTGTTGGGCTACCAGTGTGGACATATGTGCATCCTTTGTGAATAGGGAGTGCTTAGAGTGACTGCCTTTTGAGATTTGAACATCTAGTGTGGAGCAGCATGACCCTCAGATTGCATTTGTTTGTAGCTGTTATATATTTAGGTGTATATATATATATATATATATATATATATGTGTGTGTGTGTGTGTGTGTGTGTGTGTGTGTGTGTGTGTGTGTGTGTGTGTGTGTGTGTATGTATTTATATAATTTTCTATATATGTGTGTACATACATATATATATATATATATATATATATATATATATATATATATATATATATTTTTTTTTTGTACATGTATATCTCTATAGATATATTTTGTCAATAACTGTCCACATATATGCATCACCATACATAAATACATGTATATATAGAAAACCTGACTGATTCTACAGAATCTTTTCCCTACTGTTGAATGAATCTACTGACTGTTATGTTTGAAAAAGCATGAGCATTTAATAGAACTCACAAGGTGTAGTGATATATTTCTCTGACTATGGTATACAGGGCCCTAGATTCAAGACTTGTCAGGACTGATACTTTTGTTGCAAGGCAGAACAGTTGCTGCTGGGGACAGAGGGATATGGGCAATATTTTAAAGATGTCCGTATTTTGGGCCCCATTGACCCCCATTTTGACATCCTTTGGACAGATTTGTTACAGTAAGAGGTTTGGGGTATGGATCTGTTGTGCAACTCCAATACATATATATGTAAACATATATATGTAAACACATATATGTAAATATATATATATATATATATATATATATATATATATA
Source organism: Protopterus annectens (assembly GCF_019279795.1). Classification (NCBI taxonomy): domain Eukaryota; kingdom Metazoa; phylum Chordata; order Ceratodontiformes; family Protopteridae; genus Protopterus; species Protopterus annectens. The sequence continues at coordinate 520,621,387 of NC_056728.1, read as the reverse complement.
TATATATATATATGTGTGTGTGTGTGTGTGTGTGTGTGTGTGTGTGTGCGTGTGTGTATATGTTTGTGTGTATATATATATATATATATATATATATATATATATATATATATATATATATATATATATATATATATATATATATATATATATATATATATATATATATATATATATATGTATATATATATATATATATATATATATATATATATATATATATATATATATATATATATATATATATATATATATATATATATATATATATATATATATATATATATATATATATATATATATATATATATATATATATATATATATATATATATATTATTTATTTTATTTATTTTACGTTTGTTTACCAGGCTAGTCCAACTGGATGAATATCCATTTTCAGTAGAGGCCTGGGGAGATAAGCTCCAATTTGTACAATTTGTTAATACTAACTTAAACATCTAAGCATAACATTGACAAAAATAAGAGAAATCTAAGGACATTTTTAACATTATTCCAACCTTGATAAGTCGAAAGCAAGGATAAAAAAGAGAAAGAGAAAAAAGATGAACTAGGAGTTATAATATTATAAAAAAGACCCTTGTTCATATATTGTGAGGAAAAAAATAGCAGCAAGAGTAGACTTTGAGAAATCTAATTATCTAATCAAATTCAGGGACTGTGTTTATTAAGGATTTCACCAACATAGAAGTCTGAAGGTGAAAGATAAAAGAAAAAAGGTGGGTATAACATAAATTGCTTAAGCAGAAGTTAGTCAGGATTACAACTAGGGCAAAGCCAGTGTTTTTTTAGGTATATTTTAAGTTTTGGTTTGAAGTTAGTTAGAGAGGAAATAGAGGTGAGATCAGGAGGAAGAAGGTTCCATTTTTTCCCAACTACATTAGAGAAGAGAGCATCGCCTGCTCTGTTGTTGGATTTGCTGGAGGAGATAAGTAGTTTATTTGAGGAGTGCAGGGAGTTAAGATTCAGGTAGGGAGTAATAAGGGTAGATAGACTTGGGGTCTTCTTTGGTTGGTTAAGTATTTTGTGGGCCAATGTAATTTGGTTAAACTCAAGTAGATTTTGAAATTCAAACAGCCTAGTTGAGATAGATTCTGGCAATGGTGTGTTCTAAATGGTCGTCCAGTGGCAAATCTAGCAATGCTATTATACGATTTAACCAGTTTAGAGAGATTGCTTTTTGAAAGGTGAGTATAGATAGTAGAAGCATATAGAAGTGAGGAGATAAGGTGGGAGTGGGCGATACTTGTTTTAGCTAAAGGAGTGAGGAATGGCTTAATTCTGTAGAGGGCACCCATTTTCTTGTTGACTATATTTACAGTATTGTTGATATGCTCATTGAAAGTAAGGTGGTTGTCAATAGTAAGCCCTAATAGTTTTGTTGTTAAGTCAGGTTGTATGTGAGTACCATTTTTTGATAGGACAGTGAAATCAGTAAGGGTGTGCTTTTGGGTTGGTGAAAATAGTAGGAGCTTCGTTTTTTTGGGGTTAAGTAGAAGACAGCATTGAAGAAACCAAGACTCGACTTTATTAAATGCTTCTTGTGTTTTTAGTAAAAGATCAGATGAGGTCTTAGCTGAGCATAAAACTGTCGAGTCATCAGCATATTGTAAACATGTAGTTTGCGGAATAGCTAAGTGTAAGTCATTAATGAAAATTGAGAAGAAGAGTGGACCTAAAATAGAGCCCTGAGGGACTCCTAGGGTGACAGGCAGTAGGGAGGATAGTTGGTTATCCCATAGGACTGCTTGCTGTTGGTTAGTAAGATAGGCTCTGAACCAGTTTATAGCCTGAGTATCGAATGTGAGGTGTGCAAGAATGTTTATTAATAGCTGGTGATTAACCATATCGAAAGCTTTAGACAGGTCTATAAAGAGAGCTGATGTGAGGATGTTATTGTTTCTGTTTTGGTTAATGGAGTTGCAGAAAGACAGTAGGGCAGTTGTAGTACTGTGGTGTGGCCTGAAACCATGTTGGCAATCAGCTAGCAAATTGTTTTGCGTTAGATGGTTAAGTAATTGCTTTTGAATGCATTTTTCCATTATTTTTGCCAATGGGGATAATAGAGCTATCGGGCGATAGAGTGGTCATTAGAGTTCCCTCCTTTATGGAGTGGAATGATGTGTGAGATTTTCCAGATGGTAGGGATTTCTCCCTCAGCAATAGTTCTGTTAATGAGGATGGAAATTGGGTAGGCTATAGCTTTGGCAGCTGTCTGCAAATATTCTGCTGGTAACTGGTCTGCTGATGGAGTGCAAGGTTTAAGTTTTTGGATAAGTCTACAGATATCTCGAGTGGGGACAGGTTGTAATTGAAATATAGGGGCTAAGGTCTTGTTAGTGTTTGGAGGGAATGTAATATCAGGAGAACGTTGGTTAGCTAGTGCTTGTATAGTTTCTGTGAAGTAGGTATTAAAGGCATTTGCTGCTTGTCTAGGATTTTCTCTTTGACTGCCTGAAGGGTTTGGAGTTTTGGTTTGGCCTGGGTGAAGTAGTCTGTTGATACTTGCCCAAAATTTTTGTGGGTTATTTTGGTATTTGGTTTGAGTGTTCATGTAGAATTGTTTCTTGTCTAAGAGAATAGCTAGTTTTGTTCTATTTCTCAACTGTTTATAAGTGAGGTGATCTGAAGTACTTTTAGTAGTTCTCCATTTGGCCCAAGCTTTGTTTCTGAGTAGTATGTTTTGTCTGGTGTTTTTGGACAGCCAAGGGGCTGGTTTGGCTCTAATTCTTATGTTCCGCTTTGGAGCATGGTGGTCAAGGATTGCTAGAAATTTAGAGTTAAAGTAGTTAACTGCCTCAGTGAGAGGTAGACTTATATATATATTTTTTATGTACATAGATATATCTCTATGTATTGATTTACTTTTCTATCTATATATCTATACATGTATTTCTCAATGTATATATTTCATATGGATATCTCTACATATATTATGTATTTATTTGTCTATATGTATATGCATCTCCATACACATATACATTTGTATACTTATATATATATATATATATATATATATATATATATATATATATATATATATATATATATACATATATATACAAAACTTGACTAATTCTACAGAATCCTTTCCCTGCTGTTGAATTGCTCTACTGAATTATATGTTTGAAAAACATCACACATACCTACAGCGCAGGTGGCTTAGTGGTAAATTGCTGTGCCTATGATCTTTAGGGTCCTGGATTCAAGTCATGCAAGGACTGATTGTTCTGTTGCTGGCAGAACAAGGTCTGTTGGATACAGAGTGATTAAGGCAGTTGTAAGTGGATTTGCGCTGGTTTGTGTGAAACTAAGTGATGCTTAGGTCCACTTAAACATGTGCTAATTTTAAGTAAAGAAAAAAGGGAGACAGGAACGTGGTGAAATGGGGGCAAGCAGGGGGTAAAATAAGATGAGGGGCAGCTAAGGATGTGGAGGACAGGTGTAGGAAAGGACCATAGCTCTGGATTTCTTCAACAGCAACAGTTGATATGACTTTGGGAAATTTGTAATTTAGAGCCTCACACCCCACAGGGAGGGGTGTGAGTGACATAGCATGATGATAATTAGTGGTGTAGATTAAGTAAGGGGAGCATACCTTTGTACGAAATGCAGAGCTATGTATGGGACGTAATTTTTTTTGGGAACAGATGCCTTTTTTTTTAAGGTGAGAGTGGGATGTTGGGAAGGAGTGTAGGTATGTGTGGGTAGGAACGTTTGTAGGAGGGGTTGCATTTTCAGAGAGACAAGACACACAAGACAACAGACAGGGGTGGTGTGTGACACATGGGGGAGACACCTTTGATGGGGAGGATGGTTATGAATCGGATGCACATGAGCCCTTTATATGGTAGTAGTGGGACTGATGTCCCCACACCGTGGCAGTCACCATCATTCCTTCATGGCCACAAAGGTGGCTGTGCTGGGGGCTGAGCTGGAGGAGCCTTCTTTCCACATGCAGTCTGCCCTCCACCTGGCGCAATCATTCATCCAGCTCCAACTGGAGGACACTGCTCACCATGCCATGGGACTCTTGCCGGGTGACAAGATCCTCACCTCACTCGCATGCAGGGAGAGGATGAGCCCCGTCTTCTGCAGCCGTTCCAGGATCCGCATTCCCAAATGTGGTATGGAGTAAGAATTAACAAGGTGTATTGGTTAGTCATGAAAAAAACATTTAAACGTTAGTCAACACAGCATGCATTGGTCTTATATTTATGGCAAGAAGCCAACAACAATGGTTATTTAACAAGGTATGCTAGTATGCACACAGTTTCAAATATAATAACCAAAATGGAACAAAGGTCCCAACAGTAAGTTTTGGTAACAGCATACCCATATTACATTTTGTGCAGTTATTGGAGCAGATGAGTGGTGGTGGAAGAGAAAATAATTCCATTAATAACTGCATTCACTGATACTTCTCAATACTCTACAGTTCTGCCCTCCTTTAACCTCTACCTGGGCCATGCAGCTACTACAGCGCATACACACCTGTACATATATTCACCTGGAGTACTATGGGCCAAGGTATGACAACTCTATGTACATAAGTATAGGGGACATACCTGTCATGCTCACTGGTACAAGGGATGATGTGTTCCTTGTCCAGCTGTAAGTGTGCTTTTGGCATACTAGTACTGTGATGTTATCTAGGTGCAGCTTTCTTGGCAACAGGGGAAACTATCCATGACTGTGTGACACTTGAGTGGCTTGTATTGGCCAGACTGCATAGTGTAGATGGCCAGCCTGTTTCAATTTGTAGGACTGGGGCTGCTCAACAAAACATTTGTGCACATTTTATACATTCCATTGGCAAGTCAGTGGAACTCCTGCCAAACCTTAGACTTACTACCTCACCTCTCATCATCAGTTCATACATACTTAAATAATATCTCTCCACACACAATGGATATGTCCCATTGAACCTGACTAACTATCCCATATATCCCATACCTTAGTCCCCCATCCCCCCATTCATTTTTCCTTCATGCAGATCTCAAATCACACCTAATTAATTGTAATGAGGAGGATTTTATTCCAGATTTATTTTTATTAAAATAAGGAAAATGTTTTTGATGTACCCATCATACTGCTTCTGCAAATATTTCTTTACCTGGGGGGGAAATATCTGTTCACAATAAATTAGTGCTTCTACCAATATTCAAGGTTACAGCTGTAGAACTAGAAAGACATGTTAGTAGCAGTCCCTGGATTCAAACCATAGTGTGTGTGTGTGTGTGTGTGTGTGTGTGTGTGTGTGTGTGTGTGTGTGTGTGTGTGTGTGTGTGTGTGTGTGTGTGTGTGTGTGTGTGTGTGTGTGTGTGTGTGTGTGTGTGTGTGTGTGTGTGTAAAAGGGAACTAGAGACCCAGTCCTTATCAGACTAGGATATTGGGGAAGTGGTGTCTGTTATTTGAGTTATTTCTGTCTAGTTAGTACATACTTTTCTACACACTCTACTTTTTTTATCAAATGTCTTTTTATTTGTTTCCCATAATAACTGCAACAAAAATCAGAACAAGGAACTGTTGACGTTACTGTTTACACAATATGAACAGATTATTAAAACTAGAGATTTGGACATTTTAATAAAACAGACTTCAATTTAGAATCAAGTCAGCACACTCTACTTTTGCAGTCTGCACCTTAGTGTCTCTCACTTTCCTGTACATTCAGGACTACATACAGCTGAAATGCAAAGGTTAACACAAGGCAACGCTGGCAGGAACACAGTACAATACATTACCGAAGAGAATATTTTCTTTTGCATTTTGTCAGTTATTTCAGATCCAAATTCTGAACTATGCAGACTAACAGTGCTACATCACTTCACCTCACTTACTGCATGCTGCAGCAGCTACACAATTGTATTTGTCAGATACAAGACAAATGAAAGACAAGTTTGTGGTAGTCAGCTTTATTATGTTTAACATAACAACACTTTCTATAACTCAGAAATCCACAGTTTGTATTACTGCATAATCTGCACAGGAGGACTGCTTCTCATTTGTATCTGTTACAATAGCTCTGACACAGCAGTTTCTTAGCAGGTTCTTTCAGACAGCCTAATACATATCCTACTCTTCCACTCCTCAATTGTACCTTGTTTGCTACAAAACTCTGTATTACACAGCAGCTGGCACTGCTGAGTTCTAACACTGGCAGCCTGACACATGCATTTATAAAGTAGAGTTAGAGCACAATTTTATATATATATATATATATATATATATATATATATATATATATATATAGACAGTACTACCTTTACTATTTCTGATTTATTACAGCAGATATTACAAATATTTCTGTACTCACCAAACTCTCTACGCAGTCGGACCAGGCACTGTGCATGGGCATCAATATTCACAGCCCTCTCATTGGTAGCTGCATGGGGAAAGAGCACACATTAAGCACACCTGTACAGTAACATATACACATTTTAAATAATTATTTACAAATGCACAGACTGGATACTTACAAACTTCTGGGACGTCCTCCGCTCATGCCTTTTGGATCCACTGGGCCAAGAGCTCACCCCTCCTATGCTCTAAGTCATCATAGTGATGATGCACCTGCTCACAAGTTCGGGGTATGCCAGTGGCACTGGTGCGATCATGTGCCAGATGGTCCCAGGCCTCCTCTTTGTACTGGGAGCCCTGGTACTGGCCCTTCAGCAGTCTAGCTTCATGGTCTTTGATAACGAGTCCAACCGTGACCCTGGACTCCTGGATGCCCCAGCATTGTGCCCAAAAGTGAACACCCTCTCCTACAGCTGCCATTGTTGCTGCCCTGATCAGACTCAAAAAGATATGGCTGTATTCCTGCCTGTGCGGCTTAAATAAGGCCATTTTCCCGTGCTTTTCTGTGATTGGCCAATTTTCAAATATACTAAGCTATGCTTTAGCTTCGTGCAAATCCACTTAGCAAGGCTTAAACCAGCTAAGCAAAGCTTACAGTTGCTAGGGATTGCTTATATTTTCATGCTTAAGCAATCTTTAGCTTGTTTCAGAGAGCTGCAGCAGGGTTAACTGGCCACAAACAATTATTTAAATAAAAAAATAGGAAAAAGTTTTTTATATTTCCCTATAGCATTTTCCCAGCCCTACACTACCATATGTAAGGCATATGACTTACAAATATCATTCCAATTCATACAAATTAAATTACAATTGCTTCCACACATAAAATATAATCGCCAGAGCTGGGATTTAAACCATGCATGGCTTGTATACTAGATAAGTGGTCTAACCACCAAACTACATCACCAACAAGGATTTCTCCTTCAGAATTCTATTTCTCTCTCAAACAGCATTTAAGCTGGGCTGGGAAAAGCGCGGTGGCAAGCAAACCTGCTGCACTATGCTTAAACTTCCTTTTTTATTGTAAAAAAAAATACAAAGAAATATTAACTTATGGCATATATTTATCAGCAGGTTGCAGGCATGTGGGGCAGGGATCTGGCCATTCTGGGGACAGTCATGTACTGTGCGGGCTACTTCTTAGGGACTGTGTAGTTTTTATTTTCTTATTTCAGTGTCCACGAACACTGACATGCTAGTTTTATATTTAAGTGTCTGCAGACATTGAAATAATGAATAATATTAGAGCCAGACTTTAATATTATGCTACTTCCTTGTTTGAAAGTGCCATACAGCACTTTCAGAGTGCAGGGGGTGTGTTTAAGTGTCCGTGCAGGACTGATACACACCCCCTGCACTCATACACGGATCATGTAGGTGTAGGAATACAGCAGTGCACCCTCATTAATATGTAGGGCGTGCTGCTACTGTATTCCTACATGGAACATTCCGTGCAAGAATAGACTCTTCTTGCACAGACTTTCATGAATCCCAGGGCAGAAGACACAGTGTGTATAAATGTATTACAGACTTTGAAAGAAAATATGACATGGCAGATAAAAAAGGCAGACACAATATCTACCTGTACTAACTTGACACACAGATCAAAGAGGACAGAGACTTAAGGGATGTGCAAACATTTCCTTTGGGCTGGAAGTTTTAGTAGATAGCCAAATCATAAACAGAATTTTATGTGAAAACTGGAATTTTTTTCCCCAGGAAATGCTGAAGTACTGAACATATTGGTGAAAAACCTTAATTTTACTTATAAAAGAAAAAATAACTTTAAAGATATGTTAAACACACAAAAAAGAAAGAAATGCACAAATGAACAAGAGTTCTGACATGAGAAGGATGGGTCCCTTTTGCCTGTGAGTTTTTTAAGCAATGTAGCTGTATCTCAAATAGCACATATGCTGCTGCTAAAAATACAAAAAAAAAAACAATTAGGGCTGAACACCTTTCTACTTACAATTGTGGAGTTGTATATCTTGTAACAAGTGACGTGTATGAAGCATATTGTGTGGATAAACCACAGAGACCATTATCACAGAAAATATATGAATATGTGCTAGCCATCAGAAAGAATTATCTAAAATGCACTATGCACTTTGTGCTGATTTTAAGAAGTTTTTTTTTTTTTTGCATTAGACCATATGGTTTGTGTAGCTTTAAATGGGAGTTTAAATAACCTGATGGAAATCAAAGGGGGTTAACCTGTTTCCTGTTCTTAATGTTGCTATTAATAGTAAGGGTATTTTATATATGAAAGCAGCAAAACTTTGAGAGTTTGAATGCAACTGGTAAGTTTTACAGCATGTGACTTAGGAGTATGACTTTTCCAACAGTTTTGTAATGTTGTGACTTAGGAGTATGACTTTTCCAACAGTTTTGTAATGTAAGCTGTTATTCTGAAGACGTATTTTGATTAAACAGAAGTAAACTTATTTTCTAGTGTGAAGATCCCTTATGTGGACCATCTTTGCTTGTGAATTCTGTGGGTTTCACTCCAAAGTAGTACTGTGTTTTTTCAGTGTATTTATAAATACAAATGAAGATGTTGTATTTATAAATACAGATGAAGATGATGTTCTAGTCATGATTTTATAATATCAAGTATGATACTATTGCAATGCCATACAGTATTACACTAATAAGTATGTACAACTGCACTGAAAATTAGTATTCAGATGTTAAACTGGTAAATTAGTGTAGACATTCTTGTAAGAATAGTGTAGCTTATGAATGGATGCTTCAGAATTTTAATCCTAATCATGTATGAATCTTAGTGCTGAAGCATATTCATATGTCATACCTGGAAGTGAGAGGAATACTGTGCATTGTTCTACATTTTCTGTGGATTGTTGTATACTGGAAGACATCTTTGTTTCTGAGCAACTTTCATTGAACCTTTGTTTGATATTGGGGTACACCTGAGATATAGGGAGAGTTGGACTGTAAGACATTCTGTTACATGGGTACTTTCGTGAAGTATTTTTGTGGTGGTAGTGGCAGGATGGGTTTTAAATAGACAGATAGATAGATAGATAGATAGATAGATAGATAGATAGATAGATAGATAGATAGATTATTTTATTTTATTTATTTATTTACATTTGTTGACCGGGAGTGTCCGACTGGACATAGGTCCATTTTCAGCGGAGGCCCAGGGAGAAAAGCTCCACAGTTAAAATAAACAGACAGTAGTTACATTGAATTGCATAGTGATTAACAATTTAACATAGCAATTAATTACAAACATATTTACAGATGAAGAACATAGTACATCAGTAGACAACTAGCATCTTTATCTGCAAAGTACGTAACAGACATTAACAAATGTTACAATAAGAAGTTCCTGTTCTATAAAAAGTACTAGGCTTATGAGCATCTGAGCTTGCTATAATCAAGGTAGTTAGCGGGGTGGAAAAAAAGATAGTGGTTAGATGGGGTGGGTGATATTAGAGTGGGAGTTGCAAGGGCATAGCCAGCATGTTTTTAGGCGCACTTTTAGTAAAGTTCTGAAGTGGGTGCATGATGGTACGGAGGTAACTGTGGGTGGGAGGGAGTTCCATAATTTGGCTGTGGAGCAAGAGAATAGTGCTTCACCAACAGAGTTATTGGCTTTAGTGATCTGCAAGTGATTTTTGTTGCTGGATCTTAGTGGTCTGGTGGTGCGATAGGGTTGGACTAGATTCTGGAGGGATGGGACATTTAGTGGATGGTTTACTAGTTTGTGGTCGAATGATAGTTGATATCACTGAAGAAGGTGAGGGAGTTCAAGCCAGCCCAGTTCAGCAAGTGAGAGACAGTGGTGACTATGGTAGGATGCCCCTGTGGCAAATTTGGAGATTTTGTTGTAGCAGGTCTCTAGCTTGTTTAGATCGCAATGCCTTAGGTTGGTATATATTGGAGAGGCAAAAAGTAGGGTAGAGATAAGGCAGGAATTTGCTATTGAAATCTTTACTGCTTTGGTGAGAAGTGATTATTTCTATATAACGATCCTAGTTTTTTGTGAACTTTTTTATGGTCATGGATATGTGAATGTCAAATTTTAGTTTATTGTCTATTTCCACTCCTAGTAATTTGGTGTGTCCAGTTGGGTATATAGTGGTGTTGTCGTTTGCTGTGATGTTAGAGTGAGAGTTGTGAGATAGATAGATAGATAGATAGATAGATAGATAGATAGATAGATAGATAGATAGATAGACAGACAGATACAAGCACACACACACACGCACACACACACACACACACACACACACACACACACACACACACACACACACACACACACACACACACACACACACACACACACACACACACACACACACACACACACACACATGCACACAAAACACATGCATAAGACAAGCTGGGTTACAAACATAAAACATTAGCAGTACTGGTCCAGGCAAAATCACACCATAGAGCATGCTAGGTGACAAGAGTGAACTCTAACCCATGAGTTAGCACTAATAAGCTATGTAAAAAAAACATCTGTATCATATTCACTTTACTGCCTGCAGTGGTTGGCAGGAACATATTCTTTTGCATCTCACAGTATACATGATGAGTGTGCTACCATAACAAAAACTGACTACTTCTCAAAATCATAGCAACAATATCCTTTCTACATACATCAAGCTCCCAAATCCCTCGGACTTAAGTAACCAACTCTGAGATCACACTTATTTTGGTATATGTACCACTCAAAGCATTGGGTCCCACATAAAACAATCCCACAAACTTTTGAAACACAATTGCTACAGTATAAAAGGTCACTGTTTACATGTACTGCGTTGAGAGATACCGTGTTGTGTGGTGTAATATTAATGGTATGTGATCATCTCCAAAAACATTTCTCTTTACACTTAATGACAAGCTAACACACCATTTACAAGATCCAAGTGTGTATGTGCCTAAGTCCATAAACACCATCAACAACTATACTCTTAACCAGTCAAAAGATTTAACGCATTTGTTGACTCAATGACTGAATTTCAGTGACTGGCTGTTAATAACCCAGCCATTGATTAAAAGGATGGTACCTGAAATATCTTCTTTCTGATGTAGCATAATGACAGTTAGAACTTAAAACCTTTGGCCTGATTAGAAAGACTGCATGAAATACCATAAGACATCATGTCAACAGAATGCACCATTGGGCAAGCAATTACATTTTTTTTATAAAACCAACATGCAATAAACTAGGCACAAGAAGCATGTTTGTACAAAATAATAGATATTAAAAGTGATTCCACTTGTTAATCAACAGATGTAGTTTGTAAGAATGAAAATAATAATTTGATATGCTAAGACTGGCATATTTAGGATTGCTGGTGATTAAAATATTATTTGCTTTACTCAAGAAGTGTTTGTGTCATAAGCAAAAATGGGGCTAGTCAGTACGACTGCATTATCAATGATAGAGAGATTTTATGGAACATTTTGCAGTTGTGCATCTAAAAAAAACTATGGTACTGTTCAAAACATGTATGGGGGAAACTGACACCTGAAAACAAATGAATGATTCCTGTGAAGAAATGAAAGAGCAGAGATCATATGCCAGATGTTTTGTTTCTGATAACAGAGATTTACTCTTGTTTAGAACAGAGAAGGTCAGAAAGGTTTAAATCAACTGGTATACTTTAAGAAACTGCAAACAGTAAGTCATGCTGGAATGAACAATGATACAGATGAAAAACATGATTGCATGGGAAATTCTAGACAAGTCTTTAAGAATGAAATAGGCAAAATGGGAAAAGGGGGAAGAACTGATATGAAGAGTTATTCTATCTTAAAGTTGTGCCAGTTACGTGAATAATAATTTATTTTTTTCTAGTTCAGCTTATCCTTGTGTTCACTGACCATCTGACCTACTAAATCAGGCTCAGTCCATGCGTCCTCTTTATATGGATGTGGCCAGTGCAATACTGGTATAAACCATCCAGGGAAGATTCTACTATTAAACACTGAGTGACTAACCCAGAGACAATACAGTTGAAAAAGTGAATGCCTGAAACACAAAAGGGAAAAAAATGAATCCTTAAGTATTTGTTTGAACTTTCTGTGGTGGAGCAACCCCTCCTATACCCCCTAATGATGAGGGCAAGCTCCCACTCCACCTAACTTATATAAAACACCTTCTTGGCTGTATGAACATAAAGAAGAGAGAAATCTCCTAAAACAAAGGGATCACTGCTGGCATACGCACGCACGCATGCGCACACACACACACACACACACACACACACACACACACACACACACACACACACACACACACACACACACACACACACACACACACACACACACACACACACACACACACACACACACACACACACACACATACACATGCACATACACACACACTGCATTTTTAGTAATTTCCAATGGCAAACAGCCATCTTCTGTACCTTGTGACTCAAGTACCTGAATACATGGGAAATAGAAACTCACCGACCTGTATAGAACCCATTAGAGAGACCATCCAAGCAGCCATGAGGGTTTTTTGTTCTTCTGCCTACATCTATGCCTTCAGTTCAGCTTGCTTATGATAAATTTTGCCTCCACAGACAGGTATGTCCAGCTTTCCCCATAGACTGGGGTCCTATAGAGTCTATTCAAGCTTGTCCTAGGGCTGATATCTACATGGTATATTCCCCCCTCACAGCCTAACATCATTCAGGATATGAGGTATGGGCGTGTTTCTAGTATGAGCATAACAACTTCCCTGGGTGGCTGATGTTGACACCTGCATCAACACAGTGACAGCTTATAACATGGCATGCATGTTTTCACACATATTTGCACCATAACAGCTACTGATAACAGTTTGAGATACTTAAACCAATAATCTTGGTCTATGGCTCATTACTGCATGCAAGTCTCTGACTGAATAGGGGCAAGCAGCTAACTGGCACTGCCATTTTCCTCCCTCCAGGTTAGGCAAACTGAAGGGCAACTCATTTTCCAGCCTCTCCTGCCTTGCTCTTCCAGGAGTCAAGCCTTTACTCAAGCTCAGGTCATCTGGATTATAGTCATGGTTTTAAACCTCTACACCTCAGGGACAATGGGCATACATCAGTCGAAAGCTAGTTCGCTGTTCACATAAGTTCACAAATTCCTAACAGCTCAGTAAATGCCAAACAAAAGAGGTTCCAGCACAGAACATTGGGAGACTCTACTGATGGCTGGTATCTTTGTGGAGGTTTTGATTTCGCACATCCTACCTGAGAGCCAGTTGCCAATCCAGAAGGGGATATAGGGGTTTATTCCCAGTTTGTTTAGCTTTTCTACTATGCCTGAGTGGGGGATTGTGTAAAAAGCTTTGGCCAGGTGAAGGTATGCTGTGTGTACCATTTTACTTTCATCCACCGAGTAAGCTTGACCTGCCCCTAACATATCCAAACTGGGATGGGTCCAGTGTTTGGAGGTTCCTTATGTCCTTACTGATTAGTTCCATGATAAGTCTTTCCATGGCATTACATATGAAGCTGGTCAGGCTTATGGGTCTGTAATTGTCTGAGTCTGTGGAAGGTTCTTCCTTATGCAGGGGAATGACTGTAGCTGCTCTCCATATCTCTTGGTACAAAACTGATATGGAAGCTGAGATTGAACAGTGTCATGGGGGGAGGCTCAATCCTCCTTCATGCTATTTCAGATGAAGCCAGGGAATATTTTCACAACCCATCAATCCATTATTTTTAGCTTTTAATAGCCCTTTTAGGACTTGGTCTTATGTGATATCTGGAGGCAAGCTAGTTTCAGGTATATCTTGAGGTACAGATGGAGAGGGGAGAGGGATAAAGCTACAGCTAAATTTAACAATCATTAGGTTTACTGTATCTTCATCCTCAGTGTAGGTGACATTGTTCACAATCAGCTCAGTGCATTGCTGCATTATGCTTTTGCGATTATGAACATAACTAAAAAGGCCTTGTTATTGTCTTTGACTTGGGTAGATACTCTAGCTTCATATTTAATTTTGGTGGATTTTATTAAGATACTGAGTTGTGCTTTTATTTCAGTGTCAAGGGCTCTATCATTCTGGGAATTACTCTTCTTACTTTTGGTCAAAATTCTCTTCCTTTTACTATAAAGCTTGTTAATATTATGGTTCCAATGTGTGGGTTTCTTTCTGGCATTTGCCAAGTGATTTTTCCTACATGGCACAGCTGCATCTGTGCAGCTGCTTACCTGCTGGCATAGTGTGGGGGTATACACTTCCACTCTTTCATCCTTCAAGGATGAACAGCAATTAACAGAAAAATCAATGTATCAAATAAAACAGTTATTTTTTCTGGTTCTGTGGTGCAGGGGGATAAAGCCCTAATTGTGAACCAGATGAGCTGAGTTTGATTAGACTTCATCCATAATATTTTTTCCTGTAGTCTAGCAACCTTCTCACCCAACAGGCTTAATAAACCTAGACCCAAGTCCACACTCAAACCCAGGAAATCTAGCACCTTCAGTGGGCCCACCAACTTATGCGTAGCCAATGGCACTCCCAACTCCTCACACATCCCCATAAACTCATGCATTGTCACCTGTGGCCCCTCTTTCCCTTCACCTACTAGCAAGTCAACCAGGTAATGTACTGCTCTCTGCCTATCCACCCGTTTTTGCCATATCCAGTGTAAGGCAGTACTGAACTTTTCAAAAGGGGAACAAGCCACAGCACAACTCATCAGCATAGCAGACTCAAAGTAAAAACTATCCTCCACTACCATACCAAATAATGGCCAATCTTCCTCCCAAATGGGCAGCAGCTGAAAGGCAGGCTCAACATCCACTTTCACCAGCCAGGGGTCCTCAGAACTCCTAATAATGCAGACTGCATCATCAAGGGATGCATAAGTCACCCTAACCTCCTCCCCAACCTCCTCCCCAGGGATGAAATCATTGACAGAGTTGCCTTCCGGGTGAGATAAATGATGTATTAAGTGAAACTCACCCGGCCTCTTCTTGGGAACTAAACCCAGAGGTGACAATTTGAACTGAATAAATGGTGGATTATCAAAGGGGACCAACAACCTCCCTGCCTGACACTCCTTCTCAATCAAAGCCCCAGCACATCTTCCCTTTCTCAGACTGACTTCAGATTTTTTCTCACCTTACCGTCCCCACCAAACTAGACTTGATCAAAAATCCCCTCATAAAACCCTCAACCAATTCCCCCACCACTGCCAGCAGTGGATATGATGCCAGCAGATCCCACAGGACATGCACCTTAATAGGTTAATGAGCCTCCTGGGTTCCCCCTTGCTACCCGAAAGGACCTCCCCCCATGGCCAGGAAAACTGGCCCTGCCCCGGACCCACTGCAGATCCATGGGAGGCCCACTCCATCCTCTCTGACCCAGAAAGGATAATGTCTGACCTCCAAACTGACCCTCACCCCCACCACATTGCATCGCTGAATGCCCGCCCATACACTTTGAACAAGTATGGGAAAATCTGCAAGCTGTCCATGAACATCTCCCCATGTTAAAGGCCCAGCATACTCCTGAACCCCCTTCTGCTGGCTTACCCACTCTATTTTCCAACGCAAAGCTGTCCATCATAGTGGCCAAAGAAATACACTCAGGTGGCAGTCACTGGAAACAAACTCCAACTTTTAATGGTGCTTCTTTCTTAGAAACAAACTTCAACTTTTAATGGTGCTTCTTTCTTAGAAACAAACTCCAACTTTTAATGGTGCTTCTGGCACTTCAGCAAACAGCCTTTAAGGAATAACATAAGCTACCACCCTTTCCCATTTTATATCAAACTGCTCCAATTAAACAATCATCTCATCACATAATAATCTACTAAATGAACCTGCTTAAACAAACATACTCTTAAAAAGGGTAAAATATTTTCCATATTATAATAAATTCCAAAAACATCATATATACAGCATTATAACCTATACATTTAAATTCACATCCAAATTTATGCCTTTAGTTTTTAAAGTATTATAATTTAATATAAACCTACTTTCCATTTTTAACAAACTGGCTAAAAAATCCCCACTTCTGGCAATAAAAGGTGTAGCCAACACACTAAAAAAAGAAACTGACATTAGAACCTCCATGCACATTAATAAAATGTTCAGCTACTTGGCTATCCAAATTCCTATTTCTAATATGTCCCAGATGTTCAAGAATTCTAACTTTTACCATACGTTTTGTTTATCCAACATACCACCTCACAGGAGTGCATCCACACCGTACAATGTAAACCACCCCACAAGAAACACATGAAAACCTTCTCATTGAATTAAATAATTTGCCATTGATCTTCCTACCTGAAATGTTCTTAATCATAGAACATACTTTACATCTTCCAAAAGGGAAGGAACCTATTTTGGCCCTCTGAGTGGAAACTCTCTTAAAACCTAAGAACTCCCTAAATTGAAATGCCTTTGATAAGAAGATGTGACGTGAAGGGAACAAATGCTTTAATTGCTAATCTTCAAATACCACTCACACCAGAATGCTCCTACAAGTATAGCAGTGCATGGCTAAAACGGGTAAACATCCAAAAACACATCCAGCACTTAGAGAGTATGTTAGACCCAAATTTTAATTATAAAATAGCAAGATAAACAAGACAAACTGGTTTCGGCATAAACACCAAAGCCTTCATCAGTGTAAATGAGGCTAACACCAAATCATGTTTAAATAGGCACCAAGGTAACAAACAATAATTGTAATTGGCTGATCATAATTGACCATTAAGTCCAGGTGGGAACAATCCCCCCAGTGTGACTATCCATTTTTTCTCCTTGTCATTTAAAATTGTATGCCAGCCAATAACATTATTTCTTGTGCCCTTAATAAAATCAATAATAGTGAACCTAAACCTGGCACAGGAATGTACTAAAATATGCTTATACAAGGCATTGCTAATCCTTTGATGTTTAATATAACTAATGTAGGGGCATCAAACGTAGGGGCTACAAGCCTGGGATTATCACTATGGCTTGCCATCATGTATCTAGTAAGGATAGTTTGGGATTAATGGAATATAAGACTAAATCCAGTAATGTTTCTACTCAGCTCAGGTTTACAACTACATATGGTAGGAACACAGACATGTTTTGTCAGGTTATTCATCGTAATTGAAATATACTGCAGGCTGACCATAAACTTGGTCACTTGGTTAATGACAGGTGCCATTTTAGTTTCAGGAGAGGTAAAACAGTGGGTGCATACCTTAACCATTATAAGTATTGACTAATTAGGGACAGAGGGCCCACGTAGAGAACACTAACAGGGGAGCTTGTGATGGGATGTTATCCATGTGGTCATTGTGTCCACTGCAATAGCATCAATTGAACTAATAGTTTTACTACTCGCAACACAGCCAGGGTGTATGATATTTGTTTTTTTGCTAATTGTTCCTCGGATTGGGTGGTATACCTTGCTACCTGTTCCTGTGGGGCTTTTTATGTGGGCCAAACATCCAGGCCTTTCAAATTTTGGGTTAGTCATCACTTTAGTGATATTAAACATCAAAGGATTAGCAATGCCTTGTAAAAGCATGTTTTAGTACATTCCTCTGCCAGGTTTCGGTTCACTATTATTGATATTATTAAGGGCACAAGAAATAATGTTATTGGCTGGCATACAATTTTGAATAACAAGGAGAAAAAATGGATAGTCAGACTGGGGGGATTGTTCCCACCTGGACTTAATGGTCAATTATGATCAGCCAATTACAATTATTGTTTGCTACCTTGGTGCCTATTTAAACATGATTTGGTGTTAGCCTCATTTACACTGATGAAGGCTTTGGTGTTTATGCTGAAACTGGTTTGTCTTGTTTATCTTGCTATTTTATAATTAAAATTTGGGTCTAACATACTCTCCAAGTGCTGGCTGTGTTTTTGGATCTTCAAATACCACTGGACACAAGTATTTCACTGACCTCCTCAAAATATCAGAAAATGGGGAAAAATGGTAACAAAAAACAATTCTTCATCCTGCCTATCAGTATCCTGATCAGAATAATACCTTTTAAAACCACCATATCTATTATTACTCCTACCACCACTGCTGTCCCCCACTTTAATACACTATCCTTAGCTTTTCTCAAATTGGTGCTGGAATAACCCCTTTGCAAGAATTTACATTCCACCTTCATAAACTCTTGTCCCACTAATCTCTTATCAGACGTGTTGTCATAAATCCTTTTAAATTCACCCGTATGCAATGTTTCCATCAAATGTGATGGATGGATGCATGCTATTAGCCTGTAAATAATTTTTACCAGCAGTGGGCTTAACATGGGGTTTATGTTCTACCTTCAAATCTTCCTTAACATAAAATTCCACATCCAGGAATTGTATATTCTTTCTATCCACAGTAAAAGTAAACTGCAACCCCAGTTCATTCTGGTTTAACTGATCAATAAATACAGAAAACTCATCCAAATTCCCCCTGCAAACAAAAATCAAATCATCAATGTAATGTTTAAACAAAATAACATTCTTTACAAAAACATTCTGTAGAATAAATAAATCTATTCTGAAAAAAAGCCATAAAAGTAATGGCATAGCTGGGGGCAAAAGAAGCCCCCATCCCTGAGCCTTCTTTTTGCAAAAAATAATCACCCCAAAATAAAAATAATTGTGTGTTAAGCAAAATTCCAATACTTCCACCAGAAAAGCTGTATGTGTTCCCTCCCCTAACATCCAAAGAACTGCTTCTAAATCCCCACCTTCTTTTAATGTTGATGTATAAAGCTTCAATACCTGCTGTAGCCCAATAAAAATATTTGCAGCACTCAATCATCTTCACTTCCTGACAAATATCAGCAGTGCACTTAATATGGGAAGGAATTTTAGATAAAAAGTTCTTTAAATAAAAATCCATAAAATCCCAACATTTTGTATAAATGACCCCACACCTACCACAATTGGTCTACCAAGGGGCATTTAAATTCTTAAGCACTTTAGGTGAATGAGTCCCCTGGGTGCCCCTTGCTCACTGAAAGGACCCCCCCCCCCGTGACCATGAAAATTGGCCCTGCCGTGGACCACTTGCAGCCCCATGGGTGGCCCGCTCCATCCTCCTCTGACACAGAAAGGATGACATCCGACCTCCAAAATGACCCTCACCCTCACCACACTGCATTGCTGAATGCCCGGTCATACACTTTGAACAAGTATGGGAAAATCTGCAAGCTGTCCATGAACATCTCCCCGCGATAAAGGCCCAGCATACTCCAACACTCCCTTCTGCCGGCTTACTCAGTCTATTTTCCAACCCGAAGCTGTCCATAATAGTGGACAGCCAGATATATGGGTGTCTTACTTCCCAGCACATGGACTTGTCAACTGCCTTCCTCTTGCAGAATTTCTGATCACACCACAGCCATGCATTGCCTGGCCATAGCCTTTGTGCCTCTTGTATAATCAGAAAATAAGCCAGGAATGGAAGGGCCAAAGTACTATCCCTTTCCAACCACACCACTATGTAATATATGAAACCCAAAACACAATTTTCCCACATCCTCTGCCGATGCTTACCCACTTGTCTGTGACCTAATGCAGCCAAGGCAGCCAAGAGGTCTTTCCCATTCACTGTATTAGCTTCCATCAGGCACTGCATCCCATCAGAATCAATTAACTCAAAAATATCTACGTATTCTCCCTTCCAGATCTTCTTCTTCACCATCAGTGAGATGTGAGGAGTCAAAAGGATTGCTGCACCCTCCTGCCCTAAAGCCTGCATTGTCAACCAATCCCCTGGAAAGGTCCCAAAGTCTGACCCTGCCTCATCTAAACAAAGGTCCCTACCTTCCTCAAGCAATGAGAAAGTACCATAAAAATTTAAATCATGACCACCTAATGCCTGCAAGCCCTACCACTGACCTTGCCCCCACCAACATCCTGTGAGACCCTAGCCTATCCATTAACCCTGCCTTGCATCCCCACACTCAACCCCTGGCACTCACTCCCAACTACCTATGCTTCAGACTCCCTCCAACAAAGACTAACAAATCATTACACCAGTGTTGCAACCTCTATTGTCCTATTCTCTACTGTCAGCATCTGCCCTGCTATCTTGGCTCTGGTTGCTCGTGTACTGCTCCCCATCTGCCATCTCTTCTAAGTTTTGGGGCCCTACATACTGGTAGCTGCATCCTCAATTGGCATCTCCCGGAGCAGGTCCTCCTCTTGAGCCACAATCCTTGCCCATCTCTTCCTCATTGCCTGTACCTCTGCCATGTCACATCAACATGTTACCTGAAAATACAAGCACACACCGTAAGTAATTGCCTATAACAACAACAACAATGAAAAAAAAGCACACACCTTTAATCCTTATTACTAACCTGCCAGCCTCTCCATCGTGTAGGGTAACAGATCCCCCTTGAGTACTGCAGCATGTGCTCCAGCCTCAGCCCAAACCCCAGAAACATCTCAGTAGAGGACAGAACAGCTAAAGAATAAATCAACTCACCCTGTGTCCTGCACCTAACAACCTTTTCCCTTTTCTCTTTTTTTTTTTTTTCAGCAGGTCAAGCTCCCTTCACCTACCTCATCCTGGGATGGACATCTTCAACACCTCAACTGTTGCAGGCTACCTATGGCTCCCTCTCCCTAACTGACAAGTCGAACACTCCCTCAGCATGAGTGCAGCACCCAGCTGCCACACCCCATGCCTCCACTGCTGTCCTCCATCGAGCTAGGCAAGGTATGCACAGCCACTGGGGCATACCTTGCCCTTTTCATCCTCTTACCTTTTTTATTTATTTATTTTTTTTAATTTCCTCATAAATTATCATTATTGCTACCCCCATCTCCCCCCAGTTTCTTTAAATACACGTTAACGGCGCAGGCATTACTGCACATGTGCGACTGGCCGATAATGGCCAGGAAAGAAGCCACCAGTACACATTGCCCTCTTCATTCTCCTGTCTATCTTTTTTTTTAAGATACAATCTTTATTTATTTTTTTAATTTATTTATTTTTTATTTTGCATTTCAATGCCAAAGGCGTTATTGCTCATTGGCAGCTGGCCGTTAACTGCCAAGAGGAAGCTCGCAAACCAGCGCGCTGTCCCTCCTCAGCCCACAAGACCACCAAAGCATTTCAAGGAAAGCATTAAACCAAAATGCAACTACAAGTCTAATTACTACACAGACACTCCACAAACCCTCACCTCACACACTCGAGGCACATACCACTCTCCAGCCACCACCAATCGCATAGAAACCATTCACACACCACTAGAACACAGGGATGGCCTCCCCTGGAGTTAACCTTAGCTACCCCCTACAAGCAAATACCTACCCTCCTGTCGACAGCATTAACTCCTCTCCTTAATTTAATTTATTGTCTGTCTTTTTTTTCTCTATTTTTTACTACCCCAACTTATCCCGCCTTACACCCCCTTCCTGCCACCCCTGTACCATAAAGCTACTCCCCAGCACAGAAGAGACAGAGAGAGAAGAAGAGAAAAAAAAACTATGTCCAACTGTCTGCTCCTACATAAACCGGGAAACTGTACTCACCTTTACCATTCTGTGTAACCACCCAAGGTGTACCTTACTCCCACCTCAGGTCATCTGGGACGTGATCCTGCTTCAACAAGATCACATCAAATATGTCTCTTACCAACCAAATCCCACATCAAAAGCCTTCAAGACTCTCCCCTGCCTTACCTTACTTCCTCCCTTAGTCTCCAACCTGCTTAACCCTTTCATGCTCACTCCCTCCCAAACCCTCTTAGTTACTCACACTACCTGTTTTCTACATTTAATCTCCCTGCTTCACCCTCCCCTCTCCATTAAAGATATCCCGTGACAACTATGTCTGTTCCAAACTTCATTTATATGCCATAAATAAATACAACTATACATCACTAAAAGCTTTCACAAGCACACTGACCAGAAGCAGCCAAAGCAATAAGAACTTCCATTGATGTGACAGTTACTCAAGAAGACACTTACATGACTAAAATTAGCTCTTTCCTTTACAAAACCAACTTGATCATGATGAATAATCTTTGGTACAAAAATATATAAGTCCATTGGCCAACATTTTGGCATACAATGTTGCACTCACCAAGATTGGAATGCTGACAAGTGTTTATTAACTTTGAATAGAACTTTAATAGGGTCAACAACAGCTTGAGTCCCAGGAGCTGAAATACCACTGTCTCAAAGCCAGGGACTCGAGTGTCTTGTAGCTTACAACACCCTCCAAGAGGAAAAAACGCTGAGAGAAGAAGGGAGCCACTTTTGAGATTTTAAGTATTTTTTCTCTGTTTATTTGCTAAGTTTTTCTGCATAGCTGCCTAGCTTGAGCATTTTCTGGCTTGTTAAACTTGATTTCCGTATTAGTAGCTGTATTTAGAGCACAACCAAAAGCTGTTTGCTGAATTTCCTGTTTGCACTTAATTTTAAATCGTTTTTTTCTTAAAACTTGCATATTTTCTGTCCTTGACCTAGCACTCTTGTGTGGGGTCATTTACTGCACTGTTATAACTTGATATTACTTGTGAACCTCTGCTATCTCTGTAAAAAACAAAAACAAAAAAATCTTGCTTTTTTCCCACTTTTCTGAGAGTTAAAAAAAGTTCAGTTACAGGCTTGCTGTTCCTGAACTGTTTGAAAGTTTCTGTGAGGCCATTTTTGCTTGGGCTGAAGGAGGGTCTCTCTGTTCATCAGTGGCAGTGACTAACATTGAGCAGCTTCCCTGCCCCCGTAGAGGTGGTTACTGACTTGAAACTGTAGTTTTATTGGCCACTAGGGGTCATTTCCATAACTCCTTCATCTTCCTCTCTTAAAACCTAGTTGCCTCGTGGTTTGAGTGTCTTTTCAGGCTTGTTGGCTGTTGGTGAAGCACCCTCCAAGAGGAAAAAATGCTGAGAGAAGAAGGGAGCCACTTTTGAGATTTTAAGTATTTTTTCTCTGTTTATTTGCTAAGTTTTTCTGCATAGCTGCCTAGCTTGAGCATTTTCTGGCTTGTTAAACTTGATTTCTGTATTAGTAGCTGTATTTAGAGTACAACCAAAAGCTGTTTGCTGAATTTCCTGTTTGCACTTAATTTTAAATCGTTTTTTTCTTAAAACCTGCATATTTTCTGTCCTTGACCTAGCACTCTTGTGTGGGGTCATTTACTGCACTGTTATAACTTGATATTACTTGTGAACCTCTGCTATCTCTGGAAAAACAAAAAAACAAAAAAATATCTTGCTTTTTCCCACTTTTCTGAGAGTTAAAAAGTTCAGTTACAGGCTTGCTGTTCCTGAACTG
The DNA here is from genome assembly GCF_019279795.1 of Protopterus annectens. Lineage (NCBI taxonomy): Eukaryota > Metazoa > Chordata > Ceratodontiformes > Protopteridae > Protopterus > Protopterus annectens. The sequence continues at coordinate 520,597,735 of NC_056728.1, read as the reverse complement.
TTTGAAAGTTTCTGTGAGGCCATTTTTGCTTGGGCTGAAGGAGGGTCTCTCTGTTCATCAGTGGCAGTGACTAACATTGAGCTGCTTCCCTGCCCCCGTAGAGGTGGTTACTGGCTTGAAACTGTAGTTTTATTGGCCACTAGGGGTCATTTCCATAACTCCTTCATCTTCCTCTCTTAAAACCTAGTTGCCTCATGGTTTGAGCATCTTTTCAGGCTTGTTGGCTGTTGGTGAAGCACCCTCCAAGAGGAAAACGCTGAGAGAAGAAGGGAGCCACTTTTGAGATTTTAAGTATTTTTCTCTGTTTATTTGCTAAGTTTTTCTGCATAGCTGCCTAGCTTGAGCATTTTCTGGCTTGTTAAACTTGATTTCTGTATTAGTAGCTGTATTTAGAGCACAACCAAAAGCTGTTTGCTGAATTTCCTGTTTGCACTTAATTTTAAATCGTTTTTTCTTAAAACCTGCATATTTTCTGTCCTTGACCTAGCACTCTTGTGTGGGGTCATTTACTGCACTGTTATAACTTGATATTACTTGTGAACCTCTGCTATCTCTGTAAAAACAAAAACAAAAAAAATATCTTGCTTTTTTCCCACTTTTCTGAGAGTTAAAAAAGTTCAGTTACAGGCTTGCTGTTCCTGAACTGTTTGAAAGTTTCTGTGAGGCCATTTTTGCCTGGGCTGAAGGAGGGTCTCTCTGTTCATCAGTGGCAGTGACAAACATTGAGCAGCTTCCCTGCCCCCATAGAGGTGGTTACTGACTTGAAACTGTAGTTTTATTGGCCACTAGGGGTCATTTCCATAACTCCTTCATCTTCCTCTCTTAAAACCTAGTTGCCTCGTGGTTTGAGCATCTTTTCAGGCTTGTTGGCTGTTGGTGAAGCACCCTCCAAGAGGAAAAAACGCTGAGAGAAGAAGGGAGCCACTTTTGAGATTTTAAGTATTTTTTCTCTGTTTATTTGCTAAGTTTTTCTGCATAGCTGCCTAGCTTGAGCATTTTCTGGCTTGTTAAACTTGATTTCTGTATTAGTAGCTGTATTTAGAGCACAACCAAAAGCTGTTTGCTGAATTTCCTGTTTGCACTTAATTTTAAATCGTTTTTTCTTAAAACTTGCATATTTTCTGTCCTTGACCTAGCACTCTTGTGTGGGTCATTTACTGCACTGTTATAACTTGATATTACTTGTGAACCTCTGCTATCTCTGTAAAAAGCAAAAACAAAAAAATCTTGTTTTTTCCCACTTTTCTGAGAGTTAAAAAAGTTCAGTTACAGGCTTGCTGTTCCTGAACTGTTTGAAAGTTTCTGTGAGGCCATTTTTGCTTGGGCTGAAGGAGGGTCTCTCTGTTCATCAGTGGCAGTGACTAACATTGAGCAGCTTCCCTGCCCCCCGTAGAGGTGGTTACTGACTTGAAACTGTAGTTTTATTGGCCACTAGGGGTCATTTCCATAACTCCTTCATCTTCCTCTCTTAAAACCTAGTTGCCTCGTGGTTTGAGCGTCTTTTCAGGCTTGTTGGCTGTTGGTGAAGCACCCTCCAAGAGGAAAAATTGCTGAGAGAAGAAGGGAGCCACTTTTGAGGTGGTTACTGACTTGAAACTGTAGTTTTATTTTCCCTTTTGGGTCTATTCCTGCTTCTTTCCAGCCCTTGCTATCAAGCACGCTTTAACGTGCATTAGCGTGATTTAGCGCGGAGTTGCCACTAGAGCAGCATCAGGCAGCGCCGGTTAAACAAGGTTAAACTCTTTCTGGCTCCAGAAAGTCTGTTCTTCAATTTTTCCCTTAGAACTGCTCTGTTAGGAACCTAAACAGTTTACACCTACACTAAAAAGTGCAGCACTTGTTCCAAATAGCTTTTTCTTTTCAAAAAGCTCAGCACTTGTCTTATAAGCATATCCCTTGTCTTATAAGCATTCTCTTTACAGGTCAAGCACTCCTATATTATACAAATCTCTCACTAGCAAAACCCCCCAGGAGTGCCCACTTCCCTGCTAAGCCCACTACTTTTCTGTCTCATACCAACTCATAATTCTTTCTAGCATGTCGAAGGGTCAGATGCTGGCGTCCTCTCCTGCCCATTTGGTGAATCTGGGAATTCTGAGACAATGTTACAATTGCCTCATGTACACGGACAACCATCTCCTCCTCCCATGTAACACTAACACTTGTGAGAGATGCAGCTATTTAGCCAGACTGGAGGCTGAGCTCTCTCAACTCAGGACTGGCAAGACCAGGCAGGAGGAGAAGGCAACTACACACACCACAATACCAGTCTCACATAACTCAACCACACCACTGAATCAAACACATAAACACACTAAGACATACTCGAGGCTCTGAGTAAAAATTTACCTAAACAGCAGAGGCCTCCAAAGCAGACACCCAAGCAACTGCAAACTCAATACACCACACAAACAACACATAAACAACAAAATCAGTGTGCAAAGCAGTCACTGCCCTTAAGGCCAAATACAACACCAAACATACTTGTCATAGGTGACTCCATAGTCAGACACACTGACGTCCCACTCACCAGACTGAGTAAGGAGAAGGTCACAGTAAGCTGCCTGTCGGGCGCTAGAATCCGCCACATAACACAAGCACTCAGGTCTCTCAACAGCAGGTACAAGTACGACTCAGTCATTGTCCACGCTGGTGTCAACGACCTGAGACGCATCTCCTTGGACTACATGAAAAGAGACATTGAGGAGCTCTCTGATTATGTAGCCCAGGCAGGTATGACCCTGACCTTGAGCAGTATCCTACCTTCACCTAGAATGATGCCACAATACAGTGATAAGATGATCAGCTTTAATAATTGGCTTAAATTCTGGTGTCATTCAAAGGGGATCCAATGTCTGTCTGCCTGGGATGACATGCTGGACAAGCCACGCTGCTTCGCAAGGGACGGCTTGCACCTGTCACCCCTAGGCTTCCGGATATTGGCAAAGGCTCTTGCCACCCTCATAGTGACTTTTTTAGGCAAGGCTCAAATTCTAAACCTACCACCCTAGAACACAAAAAAGTAAAAAAACTAAGGGTAATGCTGCTCGATGCCAGAAGTCTCAATCTCAAGATGCACGCACTCAAGGCCCTTCTCAGTATAGAGAACATCGATGTCTGTGCTGTGACAGAAACCTGGTTCAAGGCTCCTGAGAGCACCCCAGCACTAGCAGGTTTCACCTCATATCATGCGTTCCGGCCCCAAAATCCGGACAACACCAAGAAAGGAGGGGGGGTGTCCATATTCATAAAGGACACCCACACCTCAAGGTTGGTGGCAATGCACGATGCATCGGAGACCATCCAGGTGCAATTAACCATAGGCAAGACTGCTCTGCAATTTGTAGCATGTTACAGGCCACCCTCTCAAACTCAGGAACCTCACATGGCCTTCCTGAAAACAATGGAGGGGATAAATGTATCTCCAAACACCATCATACTAGGTGACTTCAACTACCCTAATATAGACTGGGAACACTACTCAAGCCCAAACACTCTAGCCCAAAGGTTCCTGGAGTTCATAAACTCAAATGCCATGGAACAACTAGTCACCATCCCCACAAGAGGAGAAAACATACTTGATCTCATCATCACGAACATGGGATCACAATGTTCAACACCGGAAGTATACCCCTCACTGGTGAGATCAGATCATAAACTAATCTCGCTGGAGGTCCTCATCCTGCCCCCACCTGAAACAAAAAGACCACAGTGAAAAACTTCTCAAAAGCCGACTTCACACTTCTAAAAACTAGTGTGGTCTCCTTTAAGGCCCCTGAGCCTGTGGTAAACATTACTCAAACCGCTGAATCACTTACAAATGCCTTCTACCAGCACCTACAGGACTGCATGGATCAGGCAATCCCAAACAAAACTAAGACTCTTTGTACCAAAGGCAAGCGTCCAGTCTGGTGGACCCCAGCCATAAACAAGCTCTACAACAAAAGGAGGAAGCTACTACAAGATAGAGCAAAATCCTTGAAAGGTAAGACACCTTTGATCATTATAAGTAAAAAACTAAGAGCTCTCATATAATCATCCAAGGCAAATTTTGAGAGAAAAATCACCAAGGATTCAAAAGACAATCATAAGGCCTTCTTTAGCTATGTTAGAAACCTAGGAGGAAACTCCCAGATATGCTCAGAATTAGTTCAAAATGATGTGAAGATTACTGAACCTACACACATTGCCAACATACTGGCTGACAGGTTCAGTGCAAACTTCTCCCCCCCCCAAAAGGAGAGATATCTATACCAGAGGATTGTAGCCCCCCAAACATCTCCAACGCCCAGGTGAGAACTGCTCTCTCCAAATCAAAAAACACAGCATCCATGGGACCGGATGGTGTCCCCGGCTGTGTGCTCCATGAACTCAATGAGGAATTAAACCCGCAGTTAGGACAGCTGTTTAATCTTAGCCTCACCTCAGGATACGTACCCAAGGAGTGGCGCACGGCGACTGTGGTCCCACTTCACAAGGGCGGTGCCTCCACCGACCCTGGAAATTACCGTCCCATTAGCTTGACAAGCCTTATCTGCAAAGCCATGGAGAGGATCATAATGGAACTCATAAATAAAGACATAGGGAACTTGCAGACTTTGGATCCAACCCAGTTTGGCTTTGTCAAAGGCAGATCATGCCTTTTAAACTTGGTTGACTTTTTCGAGACAGTCACCAAGGCCATTGATGAGGGAAAGGCAGTCCATACAGCCTACCTTGACCTGGCAAAGGCCTTTGACACAATACCCCACTCAGGTATCATCAAAAAACTCATCAGCTTGAATGTAAACCCATACATCACAAGATGGGTTGCAAACTGGCTAAGTGACAGAACCCACAGGGTCAGAGTTGCTGGAGCCATGTCAGACTCAAAGCCTGTCACAAGTGGTGTCCCACAGGGCTCAGTCCTGGGTCCACTCTTGTTCGGCATCTACTTTTCTGAAGTACAAGCAAACACAGGAGGGTTATGGCTGACAAAGTTTGCAGATGACTGCAAACTGGGCGCCATAGTCGAAAACACATCTGACACAGATATCCTTCAGAAGGGCCTCACAGAAATGGATAACTGGTGCCAGAGCCATGGCCTAAAGTTAGATGCCAAGAAATGCATAGTCATACCCTTCGGGAAAAACAAGGTTACCCCTAGCTACCATATAGGTGGCAATCCACTGAGCACAGAAGAAGTCATCAGGGATCTGGGGACCCAGGTTGACAGTAGCCTTCGCTTGACACTCATGTTGCTAAAGTAGTTAGGAAAACCTTCTACATTGCCCACCTGATCATGAAGGGATTCACATCTAGATCAAGGGAGGTCATCGCCCCTGTACTCATCACTCATTAGACCTATGATTGAGTACAATGCCCCATTCGGAATGTATCTGACCAGACACCTGCAGCAGCTGGAAAGGCCCCAAAAGTTCCTCACCAAAAGGATAAAGGGTCTCAAAAATATGTCTTATGCTGCCCGACTGAAAGAACTCCAGCTCTATTCAGTCTCATACCGCTTGCTCAGAGGTGACCTGTGCCTGACATATAAGGCCATGTCAAACCCTGATTTGATGAATATGCTTCACCTCAAAAATCTAGATCCTCAGAACCACAAGGGCCGGAGACTTAAACCTTGACACGGTTATTAATAGAACATGCTGGACGGACAGATTCATCACCCAGAGACTCCCTATGCTGTGGAACAAAATCCCGGTACATGTGAGGCAGAGCACCTCGCTGGCCTTGTTCAAGAGGAATCTTGACCAATGGATGGGGGATCGCAGATATACCCCAGGGATTACTTCAGTGTCACTGCTTGACAGAGGCACAGCAAAATAATAGGCATAGTTTTATTCAAACTAAAGGGGTGGCGAAAGCCAAATAACTATGGGCTAGGCTTATAAATGCCCTTGGGCAGATAGCCTAGTATGAACCTATGAACCTATGAACCTATGAACCTATAAAAGCCCATAATTAGGTTACATTTAAAATTATCACTGTCATCAGCATAAAATAAGGCTTACTATCTCGTCTTACCTCGGAATGTTTTGTATGTGCGTACACACACATACGTGTGTGTGTGTGTGTGTGTGTGTGTGTGTGTGTGTGTGTGTGTGTGTGTGTGTGTGTGTGTGTGTATATATATATATTACATGATACTTATAGATATAAATATAGATATAAGTATATACATGGATCTATGTTATAAAATTGAAAAAACACTTACTCAAATTTCATAACCTTGAGACCACTTCAGGGTAACTGCGTATTATCGAACACCCAGAACATCATACTGTCACTCGGGGAAACTAACCATTGGACTCCATGGTGATCTTTGCTCTTTTCTCCACTAGAAGCCCCCCCACATGGTGCACTTAATTTGCTTTGGTTTGCTTTTTCATCATGGTGGCCCAGTGCTTAGTTTCTCAGAGTGACAATGCGATGTTCTGGGTGTATGATAATATGCAGCTTTGCTGAAGTAGTTTCGACATTATGAAATTTTAGTAAGTGGTTTTTCAGTTTTATGAAGTAGATTCACACACACACACACACACACACACACACACACACACACACACACACACACACACACACACACACACACACACACACACGAGCGAACTCCTAGGCCAGAAAACACATGCATAAGACATGGAGATAACTGGTCAAATCAAGCCATGTTGGCTACAAGACTCCTGAGTCCCTTGCTTTGGGACAGGGATATTTCAGACCAGTATGTCTTATTCATGATCAAACACAAATATGAATTAAAAAAAGAACCTGTGTGGAAAGAGTACCGCTGTCAAACCTTGCCCAAACAGATTATCTGAGTTTGAACAAGGTAAGTGCAGCATCATAGGGGAAATGATGGGGGCTGGGAGTGTTTCTCAGGGTTTTGGGTGACAATAGGGAAGATAATTTAGGTTTAGTAAGCGATAGGGAAGTTTTAGGTTAGGAGTTATAAGGCAGTTTACCATTCAGGACTGTCAGAGGAGTTTCAGGGAAAGGGTGTGGTTGGAATGTGTAGGGGGTATAAATTGATAGGTGGGTTTTAGGTATAGGGCATGGGAGGGGAGTTTATGTTTAGGGACAGGAAGTGGAGCTTTAGGTTTAGGGAATGATTGGAGACTTTAGTATTGGGGGTGAAGTTTTAGGTTTAGGGAGAAATCATGGATTTTAGCCTTTGGGAAGGGGAGTAGAGTTTTAAGGTTAGGCAGTGATTAACTATTTTTAGTTTAGGGAACAGAGAGAACATTAGCAGTATGGCTATGGAGTAAGATTAGACTTAGGAACCAAGTGGGAGTTTTATGATTAGAGTTAAAGATCTGCTAGGGCTATAATGTTTAATAGGGTTGGGTTCATGTTCTTCAAGTGATAGATTTGACTTAGCTACTAAAACTTTTATAGTTTGGCTGAGATCACCAGCAAAACACTTAAGAAACTGATTGTGGTTAAGTTTAGTTTATAGTGTGAATGGACTCATAATCAACTCTTCAGCCAGTGTTAATTTTAGAACAGGTCCTTGTCCATCTGTCAGTAATGTTTTATTTTATTTGTTTTCATCCAAAACTGTTCACTGCAAAGAGAACAAACAATGAACTATTCATAAACAAGACAGTTCTCATGCCTGGTGCCTTTTCTTTACTTTTATCTCCATTGGAGGCAGCTCACTTTATCTTTTATCCCTCTTAATCTAACTTAATACAGTGCGGGTAGTCCAAACCACGGGATACATTTTTACCTTTCTATATTTAATTTTCAAACCTCAAAAACAGTTAACTTCATAGTTACTCGAGTGATTTAAAACCAAACTAAAAATATTTGTGATATATTTTACTCAGATATCAAATGTTTAGAAACATATAGTTGAACATGTTACTAAACAAAACAATAAAATAAAACTTAAGAAAAAGAATAACATAACAAATGCAAATATCATTATTACCAGTTAATACTGTCAAAAAAGGGTTTGGATTTTTCATTCTACTTAACTCCCCCCTTTCTAAGCACCCATTAAAATTTTGCTGACCTGAGTAGGACAGACTTTGCCTTAAATTCTTTCCTATTTCACTAAATCAGTCTACCTCTAATCCTCGACTATTTGGGTTAACCATGGCTGCCATCTTTCTCCCATCTTCTGTTCTTCAGTGCCTCACCACTCATCTCCATTTCTTCAATACTCCCTTCTATTTTACTTCTTCTATCTGCAGAGGTTCTGCATACTTCCACTTTCTGATTACAGCTTTCTTAGTTGCAAACATTATCAATGAAAGCAACTCTTCTACCCTGTTTGGGGACTTACTGTGCTCTGCATTCCACCTCAAAAAGAACAGATCTTTTAGTAAATTATTTTTTGGACCAGCAATTTGCTGTAATAGGATTTGCAGATCTGACATAAATTTTCCTAGGCGGCCATGTCCTCAGATGATTTGTAACCAATCTCCCTTTTGCTGATCCTGATACTTCCATCAGTTGTTCCTCACAGAGGAGAACATCGTCTGCAGTCTATCTGAGGTATAAAAAATATTGGTGCAAACACTGCAGAGTAAAACATTTAAACTTCCTAGTCCTCAAGGCATTCTAAGATAATAACCAAATTGCAATTCAATTCTGTGGAGAGAAGCTACTAATTCACAGGTCCTCTTAAGATCCTTATTTCCATCTCCTTTATCTGCCTGCAAAACTCTGTATAGCTCAGATATTCATTTATCCCATCTTGAGTTCACCTAATTAAATGAGGCCATTCATTTTCTTACTTTCATTTCCAGTTTGTGTTTCCTAATTCCTGATAGAGTTCTTCAAAATCTCCCTGCAACTCTGCTGATAATCCATAAATGATTTTATATTCTTTCCATCTCTTTAACCCCCCCCCCCTTTTGAAATAACTGGTCCCAGTATTTCAATCTCGTCCTTTTACTTTGCCATTTCCATGCTTTTGTTTTTAATTGTATATCAGATTTCTTTTTCCTGATAGCTGATAGATCTCCTAGCCAATTAAAGGTTGCACCCCTTCACCACACCTTGTAAATCCCTAGTCTCATCTGTAGAAGCATCGGGTGTTTTAATCTTTCTTTATCATCCTCAGTAAAGGCTTCTATTATATCTTTTCTCTCCAACCAATTTTCACTATCTTACAACATTTGCTTCCAGATTATCACATAATTCTCATCCTGACACTGCTCCAGACTAAGCCAAACTTGCATGTACCTAGTTAGGTCTGGAGCTCCTAACCACCTCCCCCACCACCACCACACCCATTATCTTATTCCATGTAATTTTATTTGCAGAATTTCCCCTAAGGAAAAAAAAATCATCCAATTTGTTTTTAACTGGCTCATACTTTTCACACCCAGTGGTGCCCAAAATGCGTGATAATAATATAATACGTGTGGTAAACATGCTAATAAAGGACCCACACTCAGTGAGAAAACTCTTTGTTTAGCTGCTTAAACTTGCTTTTTTGCATTATCAAGTGTTTGGCCAATTGAATCCTTTTTGCCATTTGCTCTAAACAGACTTCCAAATATTTCAGTCATAGCACCTTCAAACTTTCAGAGTGAGCTTCTAATACTTCTTGGTGCAGACCATTTATTATAAACCACTTTTGTTTTTGCCCTATTTATCTTATAGTCTGTGAATCTACCAAATACATCTAATTGGTTAAACAGCTCTGAGAGGTCTTTACCCAGATCCCTCAGCATGAGTAGGATACTATCTGCATATAATTCTTACTCTTTTGTCCCATTTATAACCTCTTATTTGACAATGACAGATTTTTCCCACTAAGGGCTGCAAATACTTTACAAATCTTAAGTTAGCCCCGCCCCCTTTATATCTAACTGCTTTCGTATCTAACTGCTTAGGGCACACTGCAACTCTTAGGATATTAACCCATTTTATTCATTTAGCCTTCAAAATCTGCAACATCTCCTGCAAGACCACCAGTTATTAGAGAGCTCAAATTCTGCTCTCTGTAGTCATCTTGGGAATGGTGCTTTTGTTTTGCTCCTGGTGAGAAAAGGAACATAGGGACATTATTTCCTGGAGACTGATGATCATCAAAAAGACTAATAAGTGTTTCATGGGTGTCAATTTGGAATTTGTGCTTATAGTTTGCTCCTGGTGAGAGAAGGAGCAGAGTGCCTTGATTCTTGACTGTTTCTGATTGGACAGTGAGTGTTTGTGTTTGATCTTCCTGATTGGTCTGATTGCTATTCAAGGCACCTACCTGAAAAAGGGTACAGCAAGCCTACCAATCCTTGCATCTTCTGGGACAAGACTGTTGATCACCAAAGAGCCTGTGGCCAGCTTCTTATCTTGGGACTTATGCTACTGTTTTTCTTCTGCAGAAAGAAGGAGCATTGTATCTCAGCAGCATGATCCTTTGGTGAGACCAGCACTAGTAGTTGCCAGGCAGTATCCATTCAAGTGAATCCCATCCTTTCATCATCCTTGACAAAGCTAAATTATTTCCTTTCAGTAAGTACTGCTTGATTTGCAGCTGTCTAACCTAACTTTAGAATAGCTCCCTAAAGACTTAATCCATAAATCACCAGGGTCTGATTATTAGCTTCCTTTCAAGTATTTGCCAGTGCCCTATATGAACACACACACCTTGAGTTGATATTTTTCCTGTAAAAATACCTGTAAAATTTCACCAACACCTATTTGCACACAAGGCAATTAGTTTGCAGTGACAAGCACTGCCCCCAACATTGCAAAACAGATACTCCTAGCATTACTTTATATTCTCCCTCCAATCATCTAATCAATAAATAAGGGTCATTCGCATGGGTATGAACTTTCTTGCTATCTCCGTTACCAGCTTGGTCGATATGGGCATCCTGAGGCAATGTAAAAATTACCTCATGTTTACTGACATCCAGTTAATTCTCAAAAAACTGATATGGCATGTGGGAGATTTATTTACACAATGTTCACTGGAGGTAAAGTTACCACATAAAACCACTGCTAATGTCAGTAAGGATGTCAGTAGTACATATGTTGCACCCATCACACACAATTCAAAGCAGACACACAGACCCATATATGCTGAGGTACTTAAATATAACCTTCCTAAACCCCAAAGACTGCCTAGATGAAGTACATATAATAAATATCCTCAGTAGCTTCTAATGCACTCTTTTAAAACAGCACCCACATCAAAACACATGCAGCCACATACATACATACATACTTACAAATGTTTCAAGCATGGGCATTAAAGCCCTTCTAGCTTGCCAATATGCCAAAACACTTGTTCCCATAATAAATGTCCAGGCTGTTCTTAAAAATATCTAAACTAGTACTTGCTTTAATGTAATTCGGTAGTCTGTTCCAAGCATCAGCTACTTTGTCAGAGAACCAATTAGTACGCTTCTCATTCCTATAGAATCTTCTATATAGGTTATCTGATGATTTTCTAGTACTTTTTGATAACCCCAAACATTCCCAGAGGTAGTTGTCCCTAAATGCCCTATATACCTGAATAAGATCTCCTCTTAAATATCTATAAGAGACACTATACATGTTCAGATATTTTAGTCTTTCATAACTTAGATTTTTACATCCATGGATGCCCTTAGTATATTTCTGCTGTATTCATTCCAGTTTATTCATGCTTGTTTGACTATAGGGTTTCCATATTGTTATTCCATACTCAAGTTTGGGTCTAATGTAACTAACGAACAATGACTTCATTATGTTTGATTTCACAGACTTTATAAATCTTTTTATACAAGCTATAGTTCTATAACTATCATTAGCCAATTGGTTGATATGATTAGAAAAACTTATAGCTGAAGCTACCCATATACCCAGGTCCTTAAATGAGTCTACAGTTTCAATCACTGTGTGCTGTATTAAATATTCACCTTTCAGTTTATGTCTCCCAAATCTCATGTTTAGTTTTTGATGTATTTATCAACATATTATTCTCCTGTGTCCAAAATGGTCAATTTAGTCAAATTATTTTGCAGATATGCCTTATCTGTAACACTTGTAATCAGTTTACCCAATTTCAGGTCGTCAGCATATAGACTGTAGAACACCTCAGATGAAAGAGTAAGGTCTGAAAGATACAATGTAAATAAGTAAGGGTCTAGTACAGAACCCTGTGGGACACCTTGACTGTAACCAAGGATTTCACCTGTCCAGTTGGTGTGTGATACTTGCCATGTCCTATTTGTAAGCCATGCAGCTACCCGTCTTATCAACAGTACCTCAATACCTAGTTGTACTAATTTATTGATCAGTGCTTTGTGCATGACCCTGTCAGATGCTGAAGTTAAATCTATATAAATCACATCACAGCACAATTTTTCATTCATGGTTGTTATTATATTGTTATAGAACATCATGTTACAGGTGGTAATAGATCTATTTTCAACATATGCATGCTGATATATGGTTTCAAGTCCCAACCTATCCAGTTCTGACGATAACTTATCCAATATTACCTTCTCCATTATTGTTCCACAACATGAAAGTAGACTTAAGGGTCTATAAGATTTTGGGTTTGTCCTACTCCCCTTTCCCTTAAAGACAGGTTTAATAAGTGCATGTCTCCAATCTTGAGGAATCTCCCCATATTTATATGACCTAGTGAATAATAGATGTAATGATAGTGTAAGTTCTTGCTTAAGTGTTCTCAGGTCATTGTTACTTATTCTGTCTCCTCCCTGCGGTTTACTTGGATCCAGTTTGCACAGTTCTTTTTCAATATAATCTAAACTGATTCCAGTATCTGGGGTTACCTGGATGTCACCAGGACAACTTACCACCCCTTTTGTGGAGCCAAACTGTTTTGCATAAGATTTTCTAAATATATCTATAATCTGTTGTATCTGAGAATAAATTTTAGAATTTGCACACAGTTTATCAGTTTGTGTATCTTTACTCCTTCCACATCTTATGTATCCATAAAAAGGTTTCCTATTATACTCAGTATCTTTATATAAATTTTCTTCATTTTTTTTCTTGATCTTGTCTAACACTATGCATAATCTGTTTGTCCAACTCATTTATTTCAGTTTTCAAAGTTGTTGGTCGACCTCTCTTCCATTTCTTATATTTTTACATTTCATGCAGCCTCTACTTCTTAGCCTATAAGTGGTGCTTGTGCTTTACTGGGTTTGTGTATGGTGCTTGTGCTTGGCTTTTTTGGTGTGTGTGTGTGTGTGAAAATGCCCCAGGTGTTATGGTGGTGTGGTGGTAATGCCTCAGGCTTGAACCCTGACCCTACCCTGTATGCAGGTGTTAAAGACTTTGAGTACCCCTACCACCACCAAAATTTCAAAAATTTTACTTCTCCCTGTGTTTGTGTGGGTTTGCTTTGTGCCTCCCATGTTACCTGATTAAAAATGTTAAATAAAATTGATTGGCATTTGAATTTCCAGACTTAAAGGTTTTGTTGTTAATTCCCTCCTTATTGATGGCAGCAGTGGTAGTGTTGTTGCCTCAAGCTATAGGTCCCTGCGTCTCTGCTGAAAATTGAATTTCAGACTTCAGGTTTCTGAATGTTTAATCCTTGCAGATTTGATGGTGCAGTGGGTAGTATTGTTGCCTCCACAGCTATAGGTTTTCTGTTTGATTCTTGGTTGGGTGGTGGGGTGTGTGGAGTGTCTCCTCCATGTGTTTGTGTGGATTTGCTCTGGTGCCCTGCCATTTTACAAAGACGTGTCTGCAGTTGTAATCCCTGCTGAAAATGGGTTTTGTTCTGTCTTGACAGGCATTTGAATTTCAGACTTCAGGTTTCTGAATGTTTAATTCCTTGTATAATTGATGGTGCAGTGATAGTATTGTTACCTCACAACTATAGGTTTTCTGGTTTGATTCTTGGTTTGTCCGCAGTAAAATTGACAGGCATTTGAATTTCAGACTTCAGGTTTCTGAATGTTTGATCCTTTTGCAGATTTGATTTTCTGGTTTGATTCTTGGTTGGGGTGGCTCTGTGTGTGAGTCTGCTCTCCTCCATGTGTTATGTTTAATTCCTTGCATAATTGATGAATGCGGTGGTAGTATTGTTGTTGTGTGGATTTGCTCTGTGCCCTGCCATTTTTAAAGGCGGTCTGCAGTAGTATTCCCTCTCCTCTCTGCTGAAAAAATTGTTTTTGTTCTGTCCCGAGTAGTGGAATTGAATTTGAATTTCAGAACTGAATTCACTGAATATGGACTGTAAAATTAATCTTTATCTGCCACTGGCAAAATGTATTTTCTTTGAATGTGGGTTTCAATGCTGTTTCAATGAATGTAAACTTTCAAATGAAGTCCAATCATTGAAGTTTTTGGTTTGTTGTTCATAAAATTTGTAGTTTTAATTCCTAAATGATTTGCCAGAAGTCACTAAATAATAAGTTTCAGACTCCTCCATAAAATAGCAATTTTGAAGAAAACATGGAGTTTTTACAATTAAAAAATAATAATAATAAAAATTAGTATAGATTACTTGAAATGTATGATTTTTTTTTTTTGTTTTCAGCTGCTGCAGTAGTACTACTAATAAAATTAAAGTGTCAGTTTCCATGTAGAAGTGTATTGTGTGTGTATTTTATATTTTTGCATCACATTTTTGGTCCATTTTTCATAAAATTGTGAAATGACAGACATTTGAGTTTCAGATTTTATACCCTTCAGAGTTTATTAGAGCAATATTTAAAAATTGTCCTTCTTGTTGTGCCTTTGTCCCACTTCTGTGTATGGCTTTGTCCAGATTTCTTGCTCTTGAAGTTGAGAGGTATGACAAATGTGTCAGGGCACAGTCAGCCAGCAGAGATTTCAAATTGTGACATGCTTGTTGGGAGGACACACTGCATAAGTACTACTGTGGCTTTTCATCTGTCCTTGATTTTGCTGAATGGTCTCGTTTCTGTCATATTTTTGTTCTGTTGATTTTTGCTTATTACTCAAAGTGCCTGTTGCTGTGTGTTTAAGTAGTAATACTTTAATGAGGATATGGTAAGCTTGTCTGACATCGAAAGATGCAAGTAAGCTTAATAAAGTATACTGTTAAAATTGCCAACATTGAAAGCCTTTCTGTTGTTGCCATGCAGAGAATACTTGACTAGATAATGTATAAGCCTTGGGTATTAAAGGACAGGATTCCATTATTTTAAAAGCTCATTACACTTGTTGGAGACTTCCAGTCATCTCTACAGGCTTTACCGTAAAACTAAACAGAATGCCAATCATGTGTGGTCCATAACCTGTACAGTAATCCTTTAAGCAATGTATCTTGAGCTTGTTTCTTGTTTGCTTTTCATTTTTACTTTTATCATGTTTTTTTGGATAAGAAACATTTTTACAAGTTAGATTTCTACTTTCAGCATGTTGCTTGGTACTTTAATAAAGCTGAATATATTATAATTAGAACTGCAGTGCAAGGAGAAGTAGTTTGAGTTGAGTGCTTCTGGTTTTTCTTATACTTGATTTTGACTGGCATTCCAGTAATGTATTTAAAAAGTAATTTATTTTTTCATGCCTCACAACCTTTTGTTTCCATCTAGATATTAAGTAAGCTGTCATGCAGCCAATGCATTGAAATATTTTTATTCTTCTACACTTATTTTTGTCTTGATTGGACTTTCATAATGATGGTTTGCCACCCAGGGCAGCGTATTTAATTAAAGTTAGTTTTTTTGTGGTTTTGTGCATAGCTCCTCCTTATGGGTTGACCACACCCTTCCCTCGCCCATTCAGCGTCTCCTGCAGCCCCCCTGTGATTTGAAGTCACCAGCCGCCACTGCCTATAAGGCAAGCCACCACAGAATGCAAAATTCTAGACATTGGAGACTTCACTGTGAGACACACTGATTAGCCTCTCACCAGGCTGAGTAAGGAGAATGTCACTGTCAGTTACTTATCAGGGGCCATGATCCACCACATTATGCATGCACTTAGGTCATTGGACCATGTACCAGTATGACTCAGTCATAAACCATGTGAGTGTAAATGACCTGAGACATATCTGTCTAGACTATATGAAGAGAGACAACATGGAGCTCTCATAATATGTGTTCCAGGCTGGTATAAGCCTAGCATTGAGCGACATTTTATCTTCTCCAAGGATGATGCCACAATACAAACAGAAGATGACTGGCTTTAATAATTGTCTTAGTCTCTGGTGTCATTCTAAGGAGATGCAATATTTGTCAGCATGGAAGAATATGGCCAACAAACAGTGCTGCTTTATCAGGGATGGTCTGCACCTCTCCCCTCTAGGCTTTTGAATATTAGCTAAAATATCGTCCACCCCCATAGTGCCTTTTTAGGCAATGCCAAATTGAAAGTACTTCTGACATAGCAAACCAAAACTAAGAAAATCTAAAGGTGTTACTTCTCAATTCTAGGAGTCTAAACAAAAACTCCATACCCTACCTGCTCTCATCACCCTAGAGAATGATGACATCTGTGCATTCACAGAGGCATGGTCTAGACCAGCGGAAAGCACACTGGCAGCGCAAGGCTATAATGCCTTCCACACATGTAGATCAGATACTTCACAGACAGGGAGTAAAGGTGGAGGTGTCTTGATTTACATAAAATAAATATACTCAACGCCTGGTCAAACAGGGCAATGCACTTGAGCTACCCCACATTCAAATCACCATAGGCAAAATCCCATACCACTTCCTTGCAAGCTATAGGTACTCCTCTATGACCCAGGAAACACATAACATGCATTTAAACTTATTGGAAACATTCACCATCCAACCCAAAACCATATTCATGGGTGACTTTAATTACCCCACTCATCTCATCATCTTCTTTCGGCTGTTCCCGTTAGAGGTCGCCACAGCGGATCATCCATTTCCATTTCCTCCTGTCCTCTGCATCATGCTCTTTCACACCAACCGCCTGCATGTCCTCTCTCACCACATCCATAAACCTTATCTTAGGCCTTCCTCTTTTCCTCTTTCCTGGCAGCTCCATCCTTAGCATCCTTTTCCCAATATACCCAGCATCCCTCCTCAGCACATGTCCAAACCAACTCAATCTCGCATCTCTTGCTTTGCCTCCAAACTGTCCAACCTGAGCTGACCCTCTAATATACTGATTCCTAATCCTGTCCATCCTAGTCACACCCAGTGCAAATCTTAACATCTTTAACTCTGCCACATCCAGCTCTGACTCCTGCCTTTTCGTCAATGCTACCGTCTCCAACCCATATAACATAGCTGGTCTCACTAACCTCTTGTAGACCTTCCCTTTCACTCTTACTGGTATCCGTCTGTCACAAATCACTCCTGACACTCTTCTCCACCCATTCCACCCTGCCTGTACTCTCTTCTTCACCTCTCTTCCACACTCACCATTACTCTGAACTGTTGATCTCAAGTACTTAAACTCATCCACCTTTACCAACTCTACTCCCTGCATCCTCACCATTCCTCTACCCTCCCTCTCATTTACACACATATATTCTGTTTTAGCCCTGCTGACCTTCATTCCTCTCTTCTCTAAAGCATATCTCCACCTCTCCAGGGTCTCCTCAACCTGATCCCTACACTCACTACATATCACAATGTCATCTGCAAACATCATAGTCCATGGGGCCTCCTGTCTAATCTCGTCTGTCAACCTGTCCATCACCACTGCAAATAAGAAAGGGCTCAGAGCTGATCCTTGATGTAATCCCACCTTCACCTTAAATGTATCTATCACTCCCAACGCAGTCCTCACTAATGTCACACTACCCTTGTTCATATCCTGTACCACTCTTACATACTTCTCTGCCACTCCCGACTTCCTTATACAATACCACAACTCCTCTCTAGGCACCCTGTCATATGCTTTCTCTAAGTCCACAAAGACACAATGCAACTCCTTCTGACCTTCTCTGTATTTCTCCAACAACATTCTCAGAGCAAATATTGCATCTGTAGTGCTACTGGGAATCATATGACACCAAATCTATATTTACAGAGATTCCTGTATTTTGTAAACACAAACTCCCTGGACCAGATTGTCAGTACACCAACCAGGAGCACTAACATATGGGATCTGGTCCTCACTAATATATTAGAGTTCTGCTCACCACATAGTGTAATGTCTTCCTGGTAAGATCAGACCAGAAAATGGTCTCCTTTAAAGTAAAAATAAAACCTGGAACTCCATCTTACCTTGGAATATAAAGGAAGTACTCTAAGGCTAACTTCCTACTATTAAGTGATAACCTGGCAACATTTAAAGCCCCATAAACCCTGATAACACTGCTGCCTACAAGAAACTATTCACAGAAACCCTATAAAAGCATGTTAATAACTGCATAGAGGCAGCTGTATCCACCAGGAAGAAGTACAGAACTAACTCAGAAAAAAACAAGCCACCCTCATAGAATCACAATGTCAATAGGATGCATAACAGAAGGAAGAAACCCATGGAAAAAAATAGGTGTTGCAGCACTCAGCAGGATAAAAGGACTCTTGTCAAACTAAGCAAACAACTGAGAGGACAAATAAAGTCTATCAAAGCCAAATTTGTGGGAAATTTGGCCTCACAGGCCATTGACAACCACAATGGCATTTTTTAGCTATGCCCACAACCTCAAAGGCAATACATAACTATGTGCAGAGCTCATTGTTAATGGAGCCACCTATATTGAGCCAAAGATTTCCGAATGGAGAGATAAGTCAGCAAGGAAATGAGAGCAGTATTGCTGGAATTTAATTCATCTTCAAATCTTGGTGAGTACCTTCATGAGGTGGATCCTGTTTTTTCACAAAATGTCACCAAGATGACACTGATATATAGACTGCATTTTATATAGCGTATATCATGGACAGAAGTAGGTTAAAAAATAAAAAAGATAGCTGGGTGCATAAGAGCCAGTATAAAAAAAAACTGCCCAATCCAGGTAGGTGCACTGGTGCCAGGACTGGAAAAAATGACAGTATAGAACCCTCAAGAAACATTCCTACAATGGGGCAAGGCTAGGCCCAGGGGGTGGATGGTCCACTGTTGTAGAAGGAAGTAGTAGTCCACATAAATCACAATAACTGATGAGCCAAAAAAGAGCCATAAAGATGATAGTCTGGACTACTAAGGTAAGAAACAGCACAGTGGTGCAGAGGTTGTATTGTCACCTCACCTGAAAAGGTTCTCCGGATCGATTCTTGGCTGGGGTGCCTTCTGTGCGGAGTCTGCATATTCTCCCTGAGGTCATATGGGGGTGTCCTTCCACGTTGCAAAGACGTGCATCTGGAGCATTTCTCCCTGGGCCTCTGCTGAAAATTGGCTTCATTCCAAGTCGGACTTTCCCTGTAAACAAATAAGAAAGAAAGAAATTGTGAATTGTTACTATTATGCAAGAAGCCCAGAATGTCCAGATAGAAGAAATACAAAAAAGATTAAGAGAGAAATTAAAGGAAAGAAAAATACTTCCATAAGAAAAGCTGTCAGAAGCCTCAAATAAAAAGTTGTGTTTATTAATAACAGATTTGTGAAAAAAATTGTATAGACAAAGAAACCTTGGGCTGTTTGGAAAAAGAAGCGATCGAAGAAGAGCAAAAATATAAAGAACAACATCTATCAACTTTTGAAAGGTTTAAAAAAAAAGAAATACGGACATAGGAAAGAAAGAGTTTTGACATGGTGAAATAGATACAGTTTGGAAAAATATCTATGAATATCCTGTGGAACATAACAAAGATGTTAAATGGATAGAAGTAAAAGAAAGAATAAGAATTTCAAATGTACACAATATGAAATGGCCAGAGTGAGTGAAACAATGTTAAGAAAAGCTCCTAACTGGAATACCTCAGGCCCAAATGCAGTACCTAACTTCTGGCTAAAAGTATTAACATTTTTGCATTAAGATTTAGCAATGAATGAGAACTATTCATATGCATAGAACGGACAGGCACCAGCCTGGTTAACAACAGTAAAAATAATACTCATGCTTAAGAGCAAACCTGCAAGGTGTGCTAAAAACTATAGACCAATAACTTGCCTTCTAATGACATATAAACTATACACTGGAGTCATGACACTAGAACAAGAGGGTAATAAAAGAAAGTCATATGAAACAAAGGCTCATTTGTTGTTAAGTAAAGACATAATGAAGAACTGTGAAAAGGGGAAGAATCTAAGTACTGCATGGATAGACTACAAAAAAGCATTTGAGAGTATCCCACATTCATGGATAAAAGAGTGCTTAAAAAATGTGTAAGATTCACCCCTCACTGATCGATTACATTACAGTGACCATAAAACAGTGGCAAACCACTTTGCAGTTAAGCCATGATGATGAAGAACAAATAATTATTCCAGGGATAAAAATTAAAGGGGGGTATTTCAGGGTGATTCTCTGTCACCGCTGCTCTTTTGTCTTGCTCTTAACTCATTAAGCTGTCTACATAACAGATTAGATCATGACTACAATATGGCTCCCAGAAAACAACAAAGTGTAAAGACTTTGCATCTTCTTTTTGTAGATGATTTAAAATTGTATAGTTCATCAGATGAGGAACTGAAAGCTCAACTGCAAGTGGTCAAAACATTTTCAGATGATATAAGAATGTCATTTTGTCTTGATAAATGTGCAAAAGCAACCTTTAAAGCAGGAAAGCTGCAGCACCAAGAAAATATCGGTTTGGGACAGGAATGAGATATAAAACAACTTGAGCAAGAGGGAGTGTATAAATGTTTGCGAACTGATGAAGGATTAACAACGAAACATGAGCAAATGTGAATAAAACTTACCCCCGGATTCTCAAAAGCTTCCATGGTGTGCATGATTAGTGTAAGAGGTACTGTTGGCAATATGGTGGCCGAGCGATCCACGTACGTGCAAGTTTGACATGCACGAGCGCTCTTGCACTAGTCTTGCACGTTCCCAGCTCCCGTATGCAAATTACCCCATTTGCAGGTGAAAACCATGCAAATGAGGTAAATCTGCAATCCAGGAAGCTGGAATCAGGCCGTGCAGGACTAGCGCAATTTGCAGAAATGTACTTGGTTAGTAACTGAGTACGGTTCTGCAAAATCCAAAATGGAGACATGACAGCTCCAAATAAAGGCTGCATATCATTGAGGAAGCATGCCAGTGGCCAAGTATAAGGCCATTGGCATTGCAAACAATGCAAAATGGAAAAAATACAACTTTTATTTTATTTCTGCCGATCACTGCTGTTTAAGCATAGGGCAGCGGCACACAAACAGGATCGGTGGGAAAATAAGAAAATAAACCTAAAACAAGCATTCTAACTAAAATCAGTATTCTGCCATGCAAGTCAATGGCAGGCAAAAGACAATCTGGCCAGTGAATAGTGGTTGCTAAGGAAGTAGGCTCAGTGTGACACATGTAACTATGCATTATCAGGCAATCCTATGCAAATGTGGAAGGATAGTGAATCCCAGTTTTCTTGAGTATGTGAGGCAGGTCCCAACAGTGTAAGAGTAGGAATAGCTGAGTGCAAGACTAGGAGGTAGGTGACATTATGGTTGGGTGTGTCAGGCATACTTTAAGCAGACTGGAGCCCTGTGGTTCGGGTTTTCTCCTAGCTTAGCACAGTTAAGCTAGGGTGTGTGTCTAAACCTGCCTAGCACTTTTGACAAAGTGTAAGTGGGTGTGCGCACCGCGCACCAGGATTTACAGGAAGAAAAAGGAAGTTAAACCAGGAAATAGCAGCAGTGTGCACATTTGAGTACTCCGATTGTGCGGCCTGCCCCCGGGCTGAAACAGAAGACCAATGGGAAGGGAAAACAGCAGTAGGAAGGTAATCAAGGGGTGCTAGCTTAGCTGCCAGGTGAAACGTATCGGAACCAGCCAATTACACATGCAGCAGACCAGCCCAGCCCAGAACACTATTATAAACTATGCAAACACCTAACCCTCTGGTTTTTCCCACACTCTACACCACTGGTGTAAACAAGCGGGGAACTTTTAACACTCACAACAGCAAAATGTTAGGGGCTGCAATAGCCATCATACAACTTGTGGAAGAGGCTGTGGGTGGTGAGGATGTGAATGCTGCTGACCAACCCACAGTGATGAGACAGAGAAGATTCTACAGACCCAGGGTAACCTACCAAAGCTACATGAGCTGGAGACAGTGAAGCGCTATAGGGTGGACAGGGACCTCCTACAGGAAATTGTGGAGCTGTGCCGGCCATGCCTCACACACAGAATTAACAGAGGGGAACCCATCCCAGTGGACACCAAGGTATGTGTAGGCCTAAGAATACTAGCTACAGGTATCTTTCAAAGGCCAACTGGGGATATGATGGGGATTGCACAGGCATCAGCATCCAGGGTACTCCACCATTTCCTGGATGCCATGTCAGCACATGTCTGTGAGCAAGTATATTTCCCCATCACCCGTGAGGTGTTGGTCAGCAATATGCGTCTCTTCCACCAAATAGCAGAATACCCTGAGGTAGCGGGTGCAATAGACTGCATGTACATATGCATCAAAGCACCACCCGGTGAGCAGGGTAGGGTCTACTTCAACCGCAAGGGCTTCCCCTCCATCAACTGCCAGATCGTGTGCAATGCTCGGAGCATAATACTGAACATGTGTGCTGGCTGCTCTGGAAGCTATCATGATTCCCACATCTGGCATCTGACGCAGCTGTACCAGAAATTTGCCAGTGGGGACATCTCACACAGTCATCTAGTGGGGGATGCTGGATACTCACTGGAGCCGTGGCTGATGACACCCATCAGAAATGCACACACACCCAAACAAGAACTCCATAATGAGGCAAACGCACAAACAAGAATCATAATAGAGCGTGCATTTGGGATGCTCAAGTCACGGTTCCAGTGCCTGGACACATCCGGTGGAGACTTGCAGTACTCACCAACTTTACATGTACCCAAATCATCCTTGTATGTGCCATGCTACACAATATGATCCAGCAGGAACAGCATGGGACAGGCCCGCACAACCCCCCACTATTGCCAAGGCCTGCACAGGCACAGAGTGACTTGGAGGAGGAACAACCTGAGCCTGCCCCAGTAGGCAGAAGGAGGCATGCCTAGTATGCCCTGGCCCTGGCAAAGAGGCAATGCATAGCACATACTCAGACATGGGAGTGTCCCAGGGAATAGCACCTCTCTCTGACTCTCACATACAGTAAAATGGATGCCAAACATTACACTACCTGTGCCTAACCATGCGTATGGAGTGTAATATGTGCATCTGACATAGGCAGCCCTGCAGCACCACCCACAATACTGGACACCCACAAGATAAGGGACTCACATGCCAGTCAGGAGGGGATCACATACCCAACAACAGTCACAGCCAGCAGAACAGGTGTAGACAAACACAAACAAATGCCGTACTATGGCCTCTGAATGAGGGCTATGGGTAACCATCCCCCAGGCCTACACAGACAGACTACAGCAGGCCATGTAGTGGGAAGTCAGTTGTGAAGGCTAGGAAGTCAGAAACTAATATGTAGGTAATCAAAAGATAAGAACTGTAGTAAACTGGTATGCCCTAGCCAGCATGATAGGTAAGACTACAGACTGAAATGGAGTACTTGACATACCAGTACAGTCCTAGCAAATGTGTACAAGTGGTCAGGTGTGGGCCCCCATCCTATGTAGACATATAGTAAAAGTCAGGTGTGCCCCCACTCCTGTGTAGAAATGTAGAAATAGTCGGGTGTGCCCTCCCCCCTTCCTACATTGAAATATAGTAACAGTCAGGTGTGCCCACCCCAATCCTGTGTGGAAACATAGAAATAGTCAGGTGTCTCCCCTCTGCTATGCAGACGTGTAGCAACTGTCAATGCCAAATGATCAATGGATACCCTGCAGACACAGCATGCTATCTGTCGGTGTACAACACAAATGTCAGCACTGCAGTACAAACTACCTGGACTTGATCCACACATGCAATACAGATGGCCTTACTGGGCATGCTCAGAAATGAAGGCAATGTCAGTCAACAACATACTGAAAGGTCATACTGGGCATGCTCACACACTTAAACACATGAAGTCCATGTCTACAAACACCAGCGGACCAGACATATCCGGCAGTTGCAATTGTTAGTGCAGACACTTGTCAGTATGCACCACTCATGCCTTTCACACAGTGGATAGGAATACAGACAGATATGTAAGGACAACACACTATAATAAGCCAAAGGTAGATAGACACAGATGTGTGGAAGAGGGTAACCGTGACAAGGAGCCATCCAGGCCTGTCCCACCCAGCACACAGCCAAAGTGAAGCAAACACATGAGGTGCAGATGTTACTCACTGCAGATACTAGCGAACAGTACCTGTCAGCACCACAGACTATGTGGTGTATGTGCCAGCTGTGCAACATGACTGTACAAAGAAGTAGTCATCTAGTAGCTGTATACACATACCTGTGACACATGACCCCATGTGTGGCCACATGTGGCGTGTCACCCCTAGATGAATGGGTTATGGCCCATGCACACACCGCCCACCCCATAGCGCTACTATGACAAGCCTGCTAAGGTCATCCAATGTGAAATACACCTTTGGGAGAGCTGCAGTCCAGTAATCTCTGTGGTGCATCGCATAACTGTGTACTGCTGTAGTGTGATAAACTATTTAGGTAGGAGTTTTAACCCCAAACCTGGCAACTGTTTGTGTGCATGTCTGTCTGTCTCTGGCTGTGTAGAGAGCAATGCCTTTTAGGGTATTCACACCCCTTACATTTCATATACCCAACTTTGGCAAGGCTGCTGGTGTCACCCACCTAGAAATACACCTCTGGGAAAATTGTAGCCCACTAATCTTCATAGCATGTCCTGTAACTGGGTATGGCTATTGTGCGATAAAGGAGTTAGACGGGGTTTCTAACCCCAGACCTGCCACGTGTGTATGTGTGTTTGTTTGCATGTCTGACTGTGTAGAGAACAATGCTTTTTAGGGTACTCACACCCCTTACAATTCATATACCCAACTTTGGCCAAGCTGCTGATGTCACCCACCTAGAAATACACCTCTGGGAAGGATGTCACCTACCTAGAAATACACTTCTGGGAAGGCTGTAGCTCAATAATCTCTGTAGCACATCCTGTAACTGTGTACTGCTGTAGTGTGATAAAGTAGTTAAGTAGAAGGTCAAACCTCAGACTTCACAACTGTGTGTGTGTGAGTTTGTGTGCATGTCTGTCTTTGACTGTGTAGAAAGCAATTCCTTTTAGGCTACTCACACTCCTTACAATTCATATACCCACCTTTGGCAAGACTGCTGATGTCACCCCACCTAGAAATATACCTCTGGGACAATTGTAGCCCAGTAATCTCCATAGCGCGTCCTGTAATTGCATGCAGCTATAGTGTGATAAAAAAGTTAGGTGAGAGTTCTAACCCCAGAGCTGCCAACTGTGTGTTTGTGTGCCTGTCTGACTGTGTAGAGAGTAATTCTTTTTAGGGTACTCACATCCCTTACAATTTATATACCCAACTTTGGCAAGGCTGCTGATGTCACCCACCTAGAAATGTACTTCTTGGAAGGCTGTCATCCACTGATCTCCATAGCGCATCCCATAACTGCAGACAGCTGTATTGTGATAGTGGTTAGGTAGGAGGTTAAACCCCACACTTAACAACTGTGCATGTGTGAGTCAGTGTGTGCGTCTGACTGTGTAGAAAACAGTGCCTTTTAGGCTACTCACATTCCTTACAATTCATATATCTACCTTTGGCAAGGCTGCTGATGTCACCCACCTAGAAATACACCTCTGTGATACTCATAACCCAGTAATCTCAGTAGCACATCCCATAACTATGTACGACTATAGTGTGATAAAGGAGTTAGTTGGGAGTTCTAACCCCAGACCTGCCAACTGTGTGCTTGTGTGCATGTCAGACTGTGTAGAGAGCAATGCTTTTTAGGGTACTAACACCCCTTACAATTCATATACCCAACTTTGGCAAGGCTGCTGATGTCACCCACCTAGAAATACACCTCTGGGAAGGCTGCAGCCCAGTAATCTCTGTAGAGCATCCTGTAACTGCATACTGTTATAGTATAATGAAGTAGTTGGGTAGGAGGTCAAACCCCAGACTTGGCAACTGTTTGTGTGTGTGTCTATCTGACTGTGTAGAGAGCAATGCCTTTTCGGCTACTCACACTCCTTACAATTCATATGCCCACCTTTGGCAAGGCTGCTGATGTCACATACCTAAAAATACTCCTCTGAGACTATTGTAGCCCAGTAATCTCCGTAGCATGCCCTGTAACTGTGTACTGCTGTAGTGTGAGTTAGAACCATGGTAGGGTTCCATCCCCACCCATGGTAGTCCTGGATGTATTGTGTGTGTCCCTGTCTGTGTAGGGAGCAATGCATTTTAGGCTAGTCACTCGCAGTACATTTCAAATGCCCTACTTTGGTAATCCTGCTGATGTCATTCATTGTGAAATACACCTTTGGGGAAGGAGTTCTCTCATAATCCCTGTGGTGCGTCCTATAACAGCTCCATGCTGTAATGTGATATAGACCTCTGTTTGGGGTTCTATGCCCACACATGTTGGTTGTGGATGTTTTGTGTGTCTCACTGTCTGTGTAGGGAGCAATGCATTATAGGCTAGTCACTAGCAGAAAATTTCAAATGCCCAACATTGACAATCCTGCTGATGTCAGTCATTGTGAAATACATTTTTGGGGAAGGAGGTCGCCAATATTGTCTGTGGCACGTACTATAACTGCGCAGAGGTATAGTATAATAAACTAATTAGGTAGGGGTTCTACTCCATGATGTGTGTGTGTTTATAACCTGTATCTTGTGTGGAGGTGGTTGTGACTGTGTGGCCAATGTGGAGCTGGTTTTGCATATTTCTTATATTGTGGCCCTACTATATATCACAATGTCCACCGTACAGGGATAACAAATGTGAAATGGCTGAAAGGCTGGGGTGCAAAGCCATACCCATACATGTGACAAGAGGCCAGTCAAATCACAGTTAGCAACCACAGTATTTCCCAGAGCACACTCTCAACCCATGTCTCATACTCACACACACATGCCTAGGCAACAGCCAATATGGGGGAAGTACACTGCATATTGGCCACTGATAGTAACTATGGAGTGACAGCAGTGGGCTGCAGAGGGCATGTCACCCTGTCCATCTGTCCAATTTGTATGTGCGTGCAGACAGTGTACCTCCCCCATGTTCCCCAATGGACATATGCATCACCTGTGGTGCCATCACATGTGACCCACAATGGACATACCATGCCTGACAACAAGCCCTGTATGGACAGATGCCACGTCAGATGCCAGGGAATGCTGTTAGCATGCCCTCAATGTAGGTGCAGGGTAAACCTGCTGGCCATTACCAGTTCCCACCACAGGTGGGCAGGACTGGCACATCTGATGAAAATCTGTGTTCTCAACATGGGCCAGACACCCCAGGTATAGTTCCATATGTCACTGTGCATGCATGTGGTAGGTGTGCATATCCAAGACACCGTCCATGTCATGGACTAAGGAAAACATATATGGCAAGCGATGCACAGCATTGGCCACACACAATAGTCACCCAGGTGACTGGATGGGGGATACAATACCCACCTGTGTGGGCAAATGCAGACACTACATCCCTGAACCACAATTCAGACCATCGTCATGTGGCCTGATGCCAAGGTACACCCCTCACCTAACCTTATACAGTCGTCTGGCACAGTCGAACACCACACACCCGTGCAGACATGCACCCATGCATGTCAGTACTGGCACCCTGTGTGTTTGTGTGTGTGTTGTATGTTGCGTATGTTCACCTTCACACTCCCTACAACTCCCATGGGCATACTGCAGCATGCTGTCTGAAGTCAGACACCTCCCCATACCCTTTGCCAATACAACCCCCTTATGATCTGTGTGGTGCATGTGATACCTGCACAGTGATGTGATGTTGCAATCCCACTACTGATGAATTGCACTCCTGGCCCTGCAAAGTGTGTCAATGTGTGTGTGTCCCTGTGAGAGTGTGGCTATGGTGATGCTGGCACCTGTTCAAGTGGACAGGCATGTGTATGTCACCTAATGTATAGCTACTGTATCCCTGTTGCAGATGTCACTCACCATCACATATATGTTCTGAGTGCTCCATAATAGGTAACCTATGTAGCACATCCAATAGCTGCATTGAACCATGATAGCACTACATAGTTGTCAGGGGCTTGATACCCTGTGCTGGTAGGTTTGCGACACAAACATGCTTCAGTTTTACTCTCCCACCCCTCCCTGACATGTCTTTGCCTCTGTCTGCCTCTCCCACCCCCTCTCTGGTGGATGTGGAGACCTACACCTGCTTTGCTTAGGCAGCAGCATGTGTATTTTAAGTGATGCTCATGATCAGCTGATGGCCTCTGCATGAATTGCAGCCCTCCCTAGCTGATTGCATGTGAAACAGCTGTGGTAACATTCCCATAGCCAATTGCATGGAAACACACTCCAATATCTAGGAACATATTGGTGGTGTTGTCCCTTTTCATCCACTGTGAGCAGGAACTAGATCTGTCGTTTGGCAAACAGCATCTCAGATGGATTGGGGTTTACCTCTAACAACATACACTGTGGAAAGAGGGCAACAAACAGGAGGGGGATGTGCCTGACCTGACTACAGACTGTAAGTACTGCTATACTGCATTTGGAGTAATGTTGGTTTAACGGTGTTTGTGTGGATATGGCTGTCATACATGTCTCAATACCTGCCATGTCAGTTCCATGTTTATTAGGAATCCCCATCTGCAGGGTCATCTGCAGATTGGGCAGTGTTGTGTCTTTGGTTTCATGTGTCACCACAGAGCATCTATCTGTGGATTGCAGAAGGTAGTGTGAGGACTGCAGTCTGTAGATGGTGAAAGCCGTGATAGTCACTGGCGTTATATCCCTCATAGGACATATGTTGCTACAAACCCTGTTACAACAGTAAATGTATGTGGTTATCACAGCAACATGTCAATATTGGCCCTGTGTAAGTGCTTCCAGCCACACCTCTGTCAACCTTTGTACATGGTGCATATGTGCTGCACACCATAATTAGTGCCATCATATCTGATAACAAGCCAGTGATATATCCGACTGCTACACATGTTATGTACACTAGGGGGTTACATTTCATGACACTACCTGGACATTCTGTGGATGTTTGTACAGGATTGAGGTCTGTGTACCTATGGTGAATGTCGACAGTGTGTGTATTGTTAATATGTACCTTAGCCTGTGTACAGACTGTGGTAGATGTCATTGTTCTAGTTCCCCTCCTATCTGATGTTACATGCTGCTCCACTGTATGGTACTGTAGTGGCATACATGTTTGTAGGGCCATACACACATTTGTCCCATACCACAGACAGCCATCAGACCAAACTGTGTGGCAGGCCAGTATATGTAGGGTCAGTCTGTGAGTGGCACATATGAGGATGGTGTAGAACAGATAGTCCATATAGTGTAATATCATGCTAGCTAACCATATGTGGCTGTAGTTGTGTTCACATTGATTGTGGTTATGCACTTTCACACAAGTGCATCTTACTCTGTGCTGTGACATGCCTGTTGAGCCTGCTTTATATGCAGGTACATGTGCATTCCCCCATAGGAGATGTAGGCCAGTGTTGAGTCAGTCTGCCTGCAGCCTGCACAGTGCATTGTTATATGCCTAGCAGCTTAGTGTACTTACCCAGTGAGATGTCATGTGCAGATACTTTCCAGATGTACCACTGACAGGCCTCCCTTAACAGTCATGTATGTCAGAGCAGTGGGATGCTGCGCAGATGTATGTCAATATCTAGTGGGTAGTATGTGGCCATGACACCCCTGTATCAGCGGTCATTATGTGTCAAGCCAGACAGGGATGTGTGAATGCATAACCTGTGGTGGCAAATATACCAGTCATTATGTGTTATACCCATCTACATGGCCATCTGCATCCATATTGTCAGACATGGTACACATGTTTAGCACTAAGGGCTTATATGTATACCTCTGGACTGTACAGAGTGTGTCAGACTTTCCATATATATTGGCCAATATCTCTGCTGCAGTCCACAGTGGCATAACATGCTAGCAGTGGTACTGTACATTGATGTCCTTAGGATGTCTGTCAGTAGCCAATGGCACACATGTTATAAGCAGATGTGACCTCATACACAAAACATATATGTGAAGACAATCCCAATGGCTGTAGCAATAGTCTACTAGTATACCTGCTATACATACCTGACATCCCCTTCAACTACAACATTGGGATCATAGCGGCTGGGGTTGGGCTACACTCCATGTCCAGGAAATATATGTACATATACTTATCCAGATAGCAAGATTTATATGACTACACGTGTGTACTACTCCCAATTACCACTGTCATGGCAACCACCCACTATAAATCCCCACATCATGTGTGCGTGGTCCCTTTACATTTCCTGTGTGATGGACATCCACCCTGTGTGTGAGAAGCAGTGTTACCGACAGCAGGTAGCAATACCTCTTACAGGAGAACTGCCACACTCAGGGCAGCCACATATTTGTAGGAGGATCAGGAACTACAGACAGACTGCGAATAGAGTTGTGTTATGCTTTGTATTGTACTGGTGTTACAGGGTGTGTGTGTACATACTTGTCTACCTTTGAATGCAGTCTGTCTGCATAGCTCATAACTGTGGGCCTATCCTCTTGCTGGCCAGAGCTATGCCTATCATGTCTTGTCTGTCCACCACATGGGTCCTGTGTCAGATATTACACTGGCAGTGTGTGTTTTGAGTGCTATTGGTACATGGCTACATCCATGTCTGTTTTTAACCTCAATTCCTTGACTAAGGGTATGTTACAGACTATCCTGCAACACCAGCACCTTGCTTAGTGTATGGCAACAGTTGTCCACATATGTGCCTGTATTCCAGCCTCTGTCCATCACCTACATACCAAGCTTTGCACATATGTCATGCTGTTGGTGGTTGTTCTGTAGTGGGCTGTGAGTATATCACACTGCCTTTGCTGCCATCAGTCCACTGCTGTTGTATCCCCCACACATACGGTGGGGCTGGGGCCATATATGTGTGGGCATCACCTACACAATACATGTGTGCCCTTATGCACTCCAGAGGCCACTGTATGTAACAGTGGTATATGACCCTGTATTATTGAGTCTAGGGGAGAGCACCATAAATGACCTTGGCTGTTACAAAATGTGGGGGTATCAGGGGTGAGCTGCCTTAAGGTATCTGGATGTACAGTACCATATACTTCACCTATATATACATTACTGACATGGATCTGGTTAATGCAGGCCTACTGCCCCCTGCCATACAAAAGGTTCTCTTTGTTGGTGTGCTTGTTATGGTGTCAGTTATGCCTTGTTATGTAGCAGTTACAACCCATGTGGTCACATAACGTCTTTACCACCTACTGAGTTTGTACAGTGTGTAGATAGAGGCTGCTGAACTATACATCTGCATTACATACTGTTAATAGTTTGGCATCCGGTGGCCCAGTTTGTCTTTACTATTGTACAATGTGAAGGGTTGGCCTGGTTAGCAACAGTTGTGAACCTTTCCAGACTACTAGAACTGGATCACAGTTGCATTATTCTATTTATATAGTCAGTGTCTGAACAGCTATATGACAGAGCATGTAGAATTGTAATAGTACAAGATTAAAGGTTTCCATGTCTGTAAACCTGTGGGTGGTGTTTTTCCTATGACCTCTCTGTGGGTATATGTTTCAGGCAACGATTGTCATTTGCATGGGTGGCCCATACAGTGTCCAGTCGTTCAGTGGTTAACTGTAGGCATAGTGGCTGTTCCATATTGTGTGCACCTTCTACTTATGTATCTTACTGTACATATAACTGCATGTGTATGTGTAGCATATGTATATATATATATATATATATATATATATATATATATATATATATATATATATATATATATATATGTATATATCTATCTATCTATCTATATATATATATATATATATATATATATATATATATATGTATATCTGTATCTGCATATCTGTGTCTGTGTATCTGTATCCTGGGGATGTTGATGGCTTCCACATATTACATTTCCTATGGGAGGCAGACTGTACTGCATGATATGTTACCAATACCAGCATGACATCATACAGGTGGGATGTAGTACTGGTAACATCGTTTGCCCATGTTGTGTAAGGTCCTGCTTATGAGATCTGCAACACTTGATAGTGTATTGCAGGGCGGACATGTTTGGCTGAGGGGGGGTGCCTATTTGTACAAAACATATAGTGTGTGGGGCCTCTCAAACCCATTAACGGTGCATGAGGACATATGTGTCATTTGTTAATCTGCCATTGCTATCTACAGATGTATCGCCATATATACCTGTATATATATATATATATATATATATATATATATATATTTATATATATATATATATATATATATATATATATATATATATATATCTGCTAACATATATATAACTATGTCCATATATCCCTACATAGATATATATCTGCGTACACATAAGTAACTTGCTGTGTATATGTAGACATATAGGTGTAGACACATATGTGTTGATGTAGGCATTTGCATGTATATATGTTCATATATATTGATATATATGTATATAGTTTCAGAAATATATATATATATATATATATATATATATATATATATATATATAGCTACATATATAGATATGTTGTATCTGTTTAGATATTAATATATGTACACAGACATACATCTAGAGGTTGGTATACATTCTCTGTACTGTTGCATGACTGGACTGGATGATATATTTCTGAAAACATTGGAGTTATTTGTATCTGTCATGGATTAGTGGTACACCACCTTGTCTATGGTGTGCAGTGTCCTGGGTTTGAGGTCTGCAGGAGCTGTTTATTTTGTTGCTGGACAGAACATGGCCCATTGGATACAGTGTGATTAAGGCACTTTTGAGCAGTTGTAAGCAGGTTTGCGCGGGGGTAAGCACTGCCTACACAGGTTAAGCAATATAGAAGCCAACTGAGTGTATAACACTGTAACTGGAAGTTAGCAGTACTTAGCTCCCCGCAAACCCATGCACACCCACATAGAACTTCTTTAAACTGCCTTAATCACTCTGTACCCAACTGCCCGTGTTTTGCCCAGCAACAAATTAAACAGTGTCTGCAAGGCTCGAACCAAGGACCCTACACACCATAGACGATGTGAATTATCACTAAGGCATGACAGATACACATACATCTGATGGCTTCAGAAACATGTCATCCAGCACAATCATTCAACAGTACAGAAAATGTACTTTAACATCTAGATGTATGTGTGTTTGTGTGTGTATGTATATATATATATATATATATATATATATATATATATATATATATATATATATGTATATAAACCTCACTCTCCATGCATACACATATATATATATATATATATATATATATATATATATATATATATATATGTATATGTATATATATATATATATATATATATATATTTATATTTATATATACAGCAATATATATATATATATTTATATTTATATATACAACAATATATATATATTTATATTTATATATACAGCAATATATATATATATATATATATATATATATATATATATATATATATATATATAATTTATTTTTATTTATTTATTTGTTTACATTTGTTGACCGGGAGTGTCCGAGTGGATGTAGGTCCATTTCAGCGGAGGCTTGGGGAGAAAAGCTCCACAGTTAAAATAAACAGACAGTAGTTACATTGGATTACATAACGATTAACAATATAACATAGCAATTACTTACAACATATTTACAGATGAAGAACATAGTACATCAGTAGACAACTAGAATCTTTATCTGTGAAGTACATAACAGACATTAACAAATGTTACAATAAGAAGTTCCTGCTGTATAATAAGTACTAGGCTTATGAGCATCTGAGCTTGCTATAATCAAGGTAGTTATTGGAGTGGAAAGAAAGGTAGTCGTTGGATGGGGTGGGTGATAGAGTTGGAGTTGCAAGGGCATAGCCAGCATGTTTTTAGGTGCGCTTTTAGTAAAGTTTTGAAGTGGGTGCATGATGGTATGGAGGTAATTATGGGTGGGAGGGAGTTCCATAAGTTGGCTATGGTGCAAGAGAATAGTGCTTCACCAGCAGAGTTATTGGCTTTAGTGATCTGCAAGTGATTTTTGTTGCTGGATCTTAGTGGTCTGGTGGTGCGATAGGGTTGGAGTAGATTCTGGAAGGATGGGACATTTAGTGGATGGTTTACTAGTTTGTGGGCGAGTGAGAGTGGATACCACTGAAGGAGGTGATTGAGTTCAAGCCAACCCAGTTCAGCAAGTGAGAGACAGTGGTGACTATGGTAGGATGCCCCTGTGGCGAATTTGGCAATTTTGTTGTAGCATGTCTCTAGCTTGTTCAGATCGCAATGCCTTAGGTTGGTATATATTGGAGAGGCATAAAGTAGGGTGGAGATAAGGTGGGAATTTGCTAATGAAATCTTTGCTGCTTTGGTGAGAAGTTGCTTATTTTTGTATAACGCTCCTAGTTTTTTGTGGACTTTTTGTATGGTCATGGATATGTGAATGTCAAATTTTAATTTATTGTCTATTTCCACTCCTTGCAATTTGGTGTGTTCAGTTGGGTATATAGTGGTGTTGTCTTTTGCTGTGATGTTAAAGTGAGAGTTGTTCTGAGTATGTTTGGTGGATTGGAAGATGAGAAGATTAGTTTTGTTTTGGTTGAGTATTAATTGGGCATCGGATAACCAAGTTTCAACAGAGGAAAAGGCTTCCTTTGTGACTTTTTCCAGTTTGAGTAGGGACTGGGCTGAGCAGATGATGGTTGAGTCATCTGAGTATTGTATGAGTGTGCCATGTTTGGTGGCAGAGGCTAGATTATTGGTGTAAACAGACAAGAGTAGGGGTCCAAGGATGGATCCTTGGGGAACCCCTATGGAGACAGGTAGTTGGGGAGATATGTCATTCTGCCATACAACGGACTGTTGGCGATCAGACAGGTAACTCTGAAACCAGTTGGTGACTGATTGAGAGAAGGATAGGTTATTGAGAACAGAGATAAGTTGTTTGTGTGGGACCATGTCAAATGCTTTAGATAGGTCTAGGAAAGTAGCAGAAGAGAGATAGCTATTGTTTTTATGCTGAAGAATAAGTAAAGAAGAGTAAGGCAGTGGTGGTGCTATGGTTTGGTCGGAAACCATGCTGAGTATTGGAAAGGAGGTTGTTAGTAAGGAGGTAGTCTGAGACCTGAGAGTGTATACATCTCTCTAGTATTTTTGAGAGTGGAGAGGGAATAGCTATGGGGTGGTAATTGGTTAGTTCTGTGGAGGGTCCGCCTTTGTGGAGTGGAATTATATGTGATACTTTCCACAGTGTGGGAACGCAACTTTCTGACAGAGATCGGTTAATCAAGATGGATACTGGGTAAGGCCAGAGCATCAGCTGCGATTTGTAGGTATTCACTTGGGTGGTTGCCTACTGCTAATTTGGTGGGTTTAAGTTTAGTTAAGAGTATTTTTTTATGTTGGAGGTAGGTACAGGAGAAAAAGAGAAGGCAGTGGGGAGATTACTAATTGAAGGTGTGGGTTGGAGGGGAGGGGGGTTGTGTTGTTTAGTTAGTGATAGTATGGTTTGTGTGAAGTGTGTGTTGAATGAGGTAGCAATATTTTCTGAGGAGTGAGGGATGTTAGGAGGAATGGTACTGACTTTACCTGGATGGAGGATGGAGTTTATGGAGGACCAGAATTGTTTGGGGCTGTGTTGTGAGGAGTCTAGGGAAGACTGGTAGTATTGGAATTTGTCCTGTTTTATTAGCTTTTTGACTCTATTGTGTAGTTCTAGGAATTTCTGTCTAGTTGAGGGGTTTTGGTTTTGCGCCAGTGCTCCCAGGCTTTATCCCTGTTTTTCATTTCTGACTTAGTGGTTTTCTGTAGCCATGGGGAGGGTTGTGCTTTGGTTCTGGAAAGTCTTATGGGGGCATGGTAATTAAGGATGCTCAGGAAGGTAGTATTAAAAAATTCAACTGCGTCATCAAAACTGAGGTACTTTAGAGGATGCCAGTTACATTCTTTGAGGGATGAGATGAATGTGAGTGGGTTAAAGTTTAGTTTTTACGTATTTGACAGTAGATGACAGGTTTAGCTTGGTATAGGTATTTTTGAGTAGGAATGTTGGGGAGTGATCACTGAGGCTATCTGATAAGCAGCCTGTTATATATGACTGGGGGCTCTTACTGACTAGTATCCAGTCCAGATTAGTGTGCTTGCTGGAGTTTTTATTTATCCTGGTTGGTGACTGGACTAGTTGGGTGAAGCCATGAAGGTTTACATGATGGGTTGGATGGTTGCCAGAACAGGATTGCCAGTCAATATTGAAATCACCTAAAATGATAGTTTCTTGGGGGAGATGGTGGGTAGATCAACTGAGGAGGTTTTCTAGTGGAGGGATGTTTTGGCCAGGTGGGAAGTAGTATCCAATTATGTTGATGGTTTTGTTTTGGTTTATTTTGAGGTTGGTATATATTATTTCTTCATTGCCTATTTGTGGAGCTGATGATTTTAAGATCTGGATGTTTAGATGCTGTTTAAATATTATAGCTACACCACCTCCTTTCTTGTTTAGCCGGTCTACTCTTAGTATGCCATAACCTGTAGGGAGTATTTGCTCACTGGTAATGTGAGGTTTTAGCCAGGTTTCTGTCAGGATGACTATATCTGGGGAGTACAGGTCTATGGTGGCATGGAGTTCATGGACTTTGTTGGATATACTTCTAATATTTAGGCTTAGTAGAAGGAAGTCACTTGGTTTTCTATTGGCTGTAATATGAGAGAAGTTGTGGTTTCTAGTCTGATTATGAGGATTAGGGTTGGAGATGGTAGGGCCAGGGTTGGGGTGGATGTCTCCACTTAGGGCTTGTTTTGATATGCATGAGATTATTACTTTTCTCAGTTTTTGAATGTGTTTGTTTATAAGGGAAACTTTATGATTGTGCTCTGTGGGTAATAGGTATGGTGGGAGGGTTACTATGTTAAGTTGTAGGGATGCTTTATGTTTGAGTAATATAGTTGGTAGAATATGTGGGGGTGCATAGGGATGTTTCTTGAGTTGGTGGGAGGGGAGCTGAGTGAGGGTGAGATATGAGTGGTGGTGTGAGTAGTAGTACAGTGGTAGTGGTTGAGTGGGGAAATGATGGAGCTTTGGTAGGATGTAAGATATGCAAGGAGAGTGCATGCAGTGAGCATAGGTAAGGTATGCTTGTACATATTAGTTGAGGAGGTGTGATAGTAGTGGGAAGATGGAGGAGGTAGTGTTGGGTTAGTGCTGTGGTTGGCTATTGGGAAGATGGGAGGAGTTTATGAGTGTAATAAAGGTGGGACCACTGCGGTCGGGAGGGAATAGGGGGCAGGGTGGGGAGCGAAGCGGGTAGAGACCCTGTTAGTTGCTCTTATGAGGGGGATGGAAACAATCAGTTAACAGGGTTAACTGATAAATGAACATATGATAATGACAAGGGTGGCTGTAGTTTTAAAAATGGTATGTATTGGTATGTATGGGCATATATATATATA
This sequence comes from Protopterus annectens, assembly GCF_019279795.1. NCBI lineage: Eukaryota > Metazoa > Chordata > Ceratodontiformes > Protopteridae > Protopterus > Protopterus annectens. Next base: position 520,560,211 of record NC_056728.1, on the reverse strand, counting down.
TATATATATATATATATATATATATATATATATATATATATATATATAAAATACACAGCAAGCTCCTGCCTGGTGCCCTGGAGAGTTCTACAGCAGCAGAGAGACAAAAGAGAGACTTTGGAGTGATTAAGTAGCATTTTTCTGCATTTTCTTGCTGCCTTTAGCTAATTCTGCCTAAAAAGCAGATTTTCTAGAGTTTCTGTGATTTAAAAACCTTGTTTCAGCTACATAGTGTACTTAGTTTACTGCCTGCACTTTAACAAAGTCATTTTTTGTTTAAATTACATGTTTAACTGTTGTAGGCTACACACTCAAGTGTGATCGCCATTTCTGTGCATTTAAAGTGTTTTTTGATTATATCTGCTTTATTTTCTGAAAAAAAAAAAATACTTGTTTTCCCACCTTTCTACGCTAGTATAGTCCAGTTTTCAGGTTAGTGCTGAATTCAGGGCTGTGTTACAAGTTTCTGTGTTTGCCCATACCTTACTTGGATAGAAGGAAGTTTCTCTGTTCACTGTGAGAGAGGGAGCTTTGAGTAGCCTATCTGTCCCTGGAGGAGTGGTTTCAGCCCAGAAATTAGTAGTTTATTGGCCATTTTGGGCTAATTTCTATCTCTTTCATTTCCCTGCTATAAAAATGCATTTGCGAGGTTTTGGCACTAGTATACAGCTCAGCAAGCTCTTGCCTGGTGCCCTGCAGAGTTCTACAGCAGCAGAGAGACAAAAGAGAGACTTTAGAGTGATTAAGTGTCATTCTTCTGCATTTTCTTGCTCCCTTTAGCTAATTCCACTTAAAACACTGATTTTCCAGAGTTTCTGTGATTTAAAAAGCTTGTTTCAGCTACATATTGTACTTATTTTACTGCCTGCACTTTAACAAAGTCATTTTTGCGTTTAAATTACCTGTTTAACAGTTGTAGGCTACACACTCAAGTGTGATAGCCATTTCTGTGCATTTAAAGTGTTTTTTGATTGTATCTGCTTTATTTTCTGAAAAAAAACTTGTTTTTCCACCTTTCTAAGCTAGTATAGTCCAGTTTTCAGGTTAGTGCTGAATTCAGGGTTGTTTTACAAGTTTCTGTATTTGCCCATACCTTACTTGGATAGAAGAAAGTTTCTCTGTTCACTGTGAGAGAGGGAGCTTTGAGCCGCCTATCTGTCCCTGGAGGAGTGGTTTCAGCCCAGAAATTAGTAGTTTATTGGCCATTTTGGGCTAATGTCTATCTCTTTCATTCCCTGCTATAAAACCTGCATTTGCGCGGTTTTGCAAGCCGAGCAGTGCCGGTTAGCTAGAGTATAACTATTCCCGGCTCCACAGTCTACTCTTCAATTTTTCCCTTGGAATTACACAAACATTCAACTTAAGCACTCAAACCATTCACTTCTCATCCCGACACTTGCTCAAAACTCATAGCAAGCACTAATAAACCTTAGCACTAGACTCCCCCTATAGTGTAGAGAAGGACAAAGCTCTCTATTTGACCTTACCAGCCAATCAGTAAAACAGTTCACTGTACCTATCCAGGCATGTCCAAAGGGCAGTTTCAGGTGTACTCTCCGGTCCAACTGGTGAATCCAGGCATTTTGAGGCAGTGTTACAATTGCCTCATGTACACAGACAACCCTCTCCTCCTTCCACCAAACACTAATACATGCGAGAGATGCAATTATACAGCCAAACTGGAGGCTAATCTCTCTCAACCCAAGACTGGACTAGGCAGTCAAGAGGAGAAGGGAATTATTTGCATCACACCACCAGTCTCACATAGATCTATGAAACCAGCACCGGCAACAAACACACATAAATACATGAAAATATACTTGGAGGCTCTAAATAAAAATCTGCAATAGCAGCAGAGACCTCCAAAGCAGACATCCAAGCAACCTCCACCCCCCAACACAAACCATGAAACACATAGTTCACAAAACCAGTGTGCCACACAATCACAGCCCTTAAAGCAAAATAACATACCCAACACACTAGTAATAGGTGACTCTATAGTCAGGCACACTGACGTCCCACTCACTAGGCTGAACAAGGAGAAGGTTACTGTTAGCTGCCTGTCAGATGCCAGGATCTGCCACATAACACAAGCACTCAGGTCACTCCAGAACAAGTACAGATATGACTCTGTCATTGTCCATGTTGGTGTGAATGACCTGAGCCATACCTCCCTGGACTACATGAAAAGAGACATGGAGGAGCTCTCTGATCATGTAGCCCAGGACGGTATGACCCTGACCCTGAGTAGCATCCTGCCCTCACCAAGAATGATAACATGGTATAGAGAAAAAAATTATCAATTTCAACAACTGACTAAGCTTCTGGTGTCATTCAAAGGGGTTCCAGTGTCTGTCAGCCTGGGATGACATGCTCAAAAAGCTTCTGCTTCACTAGAGATGGCTTGCACCTGTCACCCTTAGGCTCGAATACTGGCCAAGGCTCTTGCTAACCCCCATAGTGCCTTTTTTAGGCAAGGCTCAAAAGACAACCCCCCCTGCCATAAATAGCACAAGGAACAAAAAACTGAGGGTAATGCTACTCAATGCCAGAAGTCTAAACCTCAAAATGCACGCACTCGAGGCACTCCTCAGTATGGAGAAAATCGATATATGTGCAGTAACAGAAACCTGGTTTAAGGCTCCAGAGAGTACCCCAGCACTTCCAGGCTACAACTCATACCATACATTTTGGCCACAAAACCTGGACCGAAATAGAAAAGGCGGGAGAGTATCCATATTCATCAACGATACCCACACCTCCAGGTTAGTGGCACAGCACGATGCTTCAGAGATCATCCATGTGCAACTAACAATGGGCAAAACTGCTATTCAAATTATAGCTTGCTGCAGATCACCCACCATGTCCCGGGACCCCAACTCCACATTCCTGGAAACACTGGGAAACATAAAGGTCCTACCAAACACCCTGATAATAGGTGATTTCAATTACCCAAACATTAACTGGGAGAACTATTCAAGAACAAACTCCCTTGCCCAACATTTCCTAGAATTTATAAACTCAAACACCCTGGATCAACTGGTCAACACCCCTACCAGAGGTAACAACATATTGGACCTGGTCATCACCAACATGGGCGACCGGTGATCCACACCAGACTTCAACCCCTCATTGGTTAGATATGACCATAAACAAATCACTCTGGATATCCATATTCCGCCACCACCCCCAGTGAAAGAAACCACCGTGAAAAACTTTTCAAAAGCAAACTTTACGTTACTTAAGACCAAGGTGGGAAGTTTCAAAGCTCCCATGCTAAAGGATAACACTATCCAAGCTGCAAAATCCTTTACTAATGCACTCTACAAGCACCTACAAGAATGCATGGATCATGCTATCCCAAACAAAACCAAGACTCACTCCTCCAAGAAAAGGAAACCAGTCTGGTGGACCCCTGCCATAAACAAGCTATACAATAGAAGGAGGAAACTAGTACAGAAAAAAGTAAAATCCCAAGAAGGGAAGACATCCCTGAGCAGTATCAGCAAGAAACTACATTCCCTCATAAAATCATCCAAGGCTAGCTTCGAAAGAAAAATTGCCATGGACTCCAAAGATAACCACAAGGCATTCTTTAGCTATGTCAAGAATCTAAGTGGCAATTATCAGATCTGCTCGGAGTTAGTGCAGAATGGCACAAAATACACTGAACCGACCAATATAGCCAACATCCTGGCATACAGGGGTTCAGTGCAGACTTCACCCCCCCTCACTCCCAAAAGGGCCCATAACTATACCAGAAGAATGTAGTGGCCTTGAAATCACAGACATTCAGGTTAAAACAGCCCTCTCCAAAGCCAAAAGCACAGCATCAATGGGACTGGACAGTGTCCCAGGCTGCGTAATACATGAGTTCAAAGATGAACTAACCCCTCACCTAAACACACTGTATAAACCCAGCCTCTCCACAGGCTATGTGCCCACAGAGTGGTGCACAGCAACAGTTATTCAGCTTCACAAAGGTGGAGCCACAATGGACCCCGGGATCTATCACCCTATAAGCCTGACTAGCTTGGTCTGCAAAGCTATGGAGCACATCATCATGGATCTCATTAACAGAGACATTGGGAACCTACAAACACTGGACCCTACCCAGTTCGGCTTTGTTAAGGGCAGATCATGCCTCCTAAACCTGGTGGACTTCTTTGAGATAGTTAACAAGGCTATAGATGAGGGAAAAGTGGTCCACGCAGCCTACCTAGACCTTGCAAAGGCCTTCGTCACCATTCCCCACTCAGGTATTATAGACAAGCTCACCAGCCTGAACATAAACCCCTCTGTCATGAGATGGGTTGCCAACTGGTTCACAGACAGAACCCACATGGTAAGAGTTGTGGGAGCTAGGTCTGACTCTAAACTGGTTACAAGTGGCATTCCCCAGGGCTCAGTCCTAGGACCCCTCCTGTTCGGCATATACTTCTCAGACGTATAGGCAAGCACATGAGGACTATGGCTGAACACTTCACTGACGACTGTAAACTAGGGGCTATAATTGACTCTCCTGTTGACACAGACATCCTCCAAAAGGGTCTCACTGATACAGATACCTTGTGTCAAAACC